>NC_139827.1:5954134-6011634 GCF_963691815.1 Echiichthys vipera | reverse complement strand
AGATATCGACAATTTGTTTGGGTGAGAGATGTAGAAAGTTAACAGTTATGTGTAACCTTGTTTTTTTTGCACACTGTACACAATAAGGTCCTAACTTAATTTGGTCCAAATGTTAAATCCTGGATGCACTTTTCTGTCCACAACAATCCCTTATCGCGATGTAGGTTAGTAAGACTGCCCCAAAGATCCCAGAGAACCACGCCTATTCAACCAACGCAATACAAAGTTACATCACTTAATAAATCTATGTGTCTCTGAGCTTCATACTGTGTGTTCTGAGGAAGGTACAATAAAATAAATACATAACCAACGCTTGTCAGACTTCTTGTGTTATTGGCGTCTTTGGACTTACTGCCCTTATGGTTAGTATTTGAAAATTCCCTACTTTGTCACCATGAGATAGAAGTGTCAAGAGTAAAACTGTTAGTTCAATCAGGAAGAATTCAATTACAGATGTTCATTCATCTTCAGCCGCTTATCCCGGGTTCGGGGTTGCAGGGTGACATCGGGCGGGTGGGCGGGGTACACCCTGGACAGCTCTGCGTAATTTGATCGTTGATTGCCGATCGATAGACTGACGGATGTGCAGCATTTAGTGCGGCTCTCACTCATTCAGCAGAGCAGGAATAGATGATGCTGCCTCATGATGATGGTGTCGGGGCTGCTGTCCTTCATCTGTCTGCGCTAACTTTCTGCCTGTAGATCTATTGGAGTTATATATCTCAATGATTTCTTCCATTTTTTTATGATACTATCACATTTACAGTCACCCACATCCACCAAAGTCAGCGCTCTGTATTTGTTATTTATGTATTTATTTACATTTTTAATGACAGGCATGTGTCTGTGTCGTGCTTCCTTTACTGGTGTCTCACTCATCTTTACAGAACAGACCTATTATTGTCTTGATTATCCATAATTAGACTAAACTATATAAAAGTGAAGCTAATAGTTCATAACATGTTTTATGTTCATGCTTCAGCTCAACAACCGACATCCATTTAATTGTTTATTTATATATTTTGATTTCATTATTCTTGTATAAAGTTTAAGGGAATAGTTTTCTCATCCACAGTTTTTTTATTGGTATATATTAATTTAGAGATGACGGAGAACCATAACTGAATTAGGAAATACATAAATGAGTATCTGAAAATGCTGAAATAAATAACAATGTCAAATTATTGATCTATAAATCTTTTAATTCAATTTTTCCATGTGAAGAATACAAAACTCATCATAAAAGAGTCCTGTCCTCTTCAGCGCGTTTCATTGTGCTCATAAATTGTAGAAAATCTGAATAATTTTACACACACACACACACACACACACACACACACACACACACACACACACACACACACACACACACACACACACACAGACACACACACACACACACACAGACACACAGACACAGAAACAGACACACACACACACACACACACACACACACACACGCACACACACACACACACACACGCACACGCACACGCACACGCACACGCACACACGCACACACACACAGACATACAGACATACAGACACACACACACACACACAGAAACAGACACAGAAACAGACACAGAAACAGACACAGACACACACACACACACACACACTCCTTTTCCAGAGGCAGCTAACTGGACCATGCCCTGACCATCATCTGCTGTTTAATTAAGGGTTTAAAAGCATTAGTTGCTTACCCTTAAATCATCATCAACAGCAGTTCCTCCGGTCTCTGGTAGTATTTTGCGCTGCCTTGTCTTCTCTCTGCCGTACCTGTCCACTGTGATACATCATGTACACCACAATGTTTGACTGCCAATGTTGCGTCTGTGTCTCCTGCGCAGCTGTATTTCACTGAGATGCCTGAGATGGACGTCTACGTGAGGAGTTACGGAGGCTGGATGCTGTCGGTCACCTCCAGGCTTCACGCTCACCTGCTCACTAAAGAACTGGCGAGAGTTCGAGCCTCCTACAACCACAGCTACCACTATGGAGTCGGCTATGACAGGTACCACATGCCCGCCAAAACTTTAGCATTTCTGACTATTTTCTTGTTTGGGGATCACCAACAACTGTTTCGCTTCTAACTGCTGTGGTCTCTTGCTCTTCCCTTATGTGTGTGTGTGCGTGCGTGCGTGCGTGCGTGCATGTGTGTGTGTGTGTGTGTGTGTGTGTGTGTGTGTGTGTGTGTGTGTGTGTGTGTGTAGTCCCTTGAAGCTTTTAAACAGGCACAATGAGGTGTGGTATGTGGCCGATGGGGAGGTCGTTTGCACAGATCCACAGGAGCCGACCCCCGCGCACACACCCAGGCCGACTCTCACCAACTCACCCACAGGCTCTCCCTCTGCCCCTCTCCCACACACACTCTCTGATTCACCCGCACTCACTCCCTCCAAACTGTCCTCCAACTTGACATTCAACTCCTCCAACTACAACTCGACATTCAGCACCTCCAACTCCAACTCCAACTCCAACTCCAACTCGACATTCAACTCCTCCGACTCGCCCTCACAAACGCCCTCTGACACGCCCGCTCTCCCTCCATCTAACGCTCCACCCAGTCCTTCATCCGGTCTGCCCTCCGACGCCTCGTTCAGCCACCCCCCCACCTCCGCTCAGATCCTGCTGGACCCGACGACCAACTCTTCGGACCCCGCCTCTGTGAGCCCGTCCCTGGAGCCCCAGTCCGACGCGGCCCTGTGGAACAGCACGTCCCACAGCTCTCTGGATACAGAAGCTGACAGTAACCCTGTGGTCGAGCCGGGCGACGCTCAATAGCAACAGCCCAATGTTAAGCAGCTATTCCAGGTATATTAACATGGAATCTAAATAGAAAAGAAGCAGTGGAGGTGTTGCAGACAAACGAGTGAAAGTGTGCGATAGATGGACAAGCTGTTCTCTTCCTCCTTATCGCTCTATTCCTGTGTATTACACTTAACTCCTTCTTATGGCACTTAGTGTTTAACTCTATGTTCTATCACAGCTTTGCACCTGCAGCTTTGCACCTTATCAGCAAACAAACACCCGTCCACTTTGTCATTCTAAGCTCATAATACACCTGCATCATAGAGTTAAGTAAAAATGTACGTATTAGTTAGGAAGTTAGAATTCAAGGTCATTGTGTTGATTGACCCGGCTACAGCTAAAGGCAGAGAAAGACGCTGTTTAACATCAGTTTAACCCTAAAACGAACTTAGCTACAAAGAGGACTTCGAAGGAAATCTGTGTGTAATTGGTAAGTGAAGTGTGTGCTGGGCGGTAGGCTGCTATATCAGAGGAAACTTAACCATCATAATGTGTTCTAGCCGTTCTTGTAAATGAAGTCTGATGCTGAATTAGTGATTCTTCTTTTCCGCTCGGTAGTTTCCAGCCTTAACATCCTACTAAGCTTGCACTCTCTGTTGAGCTTCATGTTAGTCAATTTGAGGATATTTGTAGCAAGATGTTTGTGGATCGTTATAACTTAAGTGTGCAGATTCATTTGGATCTTTGGTGCAGCCTTACACCTCAGTACTAACACTGTATGGCTCTTTATGGAGTTTATGAGACGGTTAGCTCGGATCAAACTTTAATTCCCAGTATTTGTGCTCAAAAGTGCCTCTTAAAACATTGGCCTTGTATTTAGCAAAATGTATTCGTAGTAGTTTTAGTAGCAATTTGATTCGTTTTGCCAATGAACATATTTATTATAATAATATAAACTTGGATTATGACACAAGGGATATTAATAACATGGTAGAAAGTGGCTTGTTGTTAGAGCTTCTCTTAATTTCACTGTTTAAAGCTCATAAAAAAGCAACAATAAATATTTAGCATCCTAAAATTTCATTCTACACGAGACAACTCCAACCTTAAGTGTAAAAATGTAATATTTACAAAGAGTTTCTTCTTGCTAACATGTACCCAAATGTTTCATGAATGAATAAGAGCTCCTGCCATTCAAACGGCTTTCAAACAAGTGCAAAACGTCAAATTCATGCACATAATGAAAGCTTATCTACAATAAAAACCTATAATGAATCAACATGTCAGACTTCCCCAAAACCTCTGAAGTCTGTTATTTCATGCTTTCCCATATTGGTGCAAAGACCCAACGCTAACAAGTAGGAATTTGTTGTTTAAAGAATGAGAAGAAGATGAATATCTAAACAATGCCACATTCAAAAAGCTTTACACATGAAACAGGAGGTCGGAAATACATTCAATATCATTCTCAGGCTTCAAGATGTCGACAGTTTGTTTGGTGAGAGATGTAGAAAGTTAACAGTTATGTGTAACCTTGTTTTTTTTTGCACACTGTACACAATAAGGTCCTAACTTAATTTGGTCCGAATGTTAAATCCTGGATGCACTTTTCCGTCCACAACAATCCCTTATCGCGATGTAGGTAAGTAAGACTGCCCCAAAGATCCCAGAGAACCACGCCTATTCAACCAACGCAATACAAAGTTACATCACTTAATAAATCTATGTGTCTCTGAGCTTCATACTGTGTGTTCTGAGGAAGGTACAATAAAATAAATACATAACAAATGCTTGTCAGACTCCTTATGTTACGGCGTCTTTGGACTTACTGCCCTTATGGTTAGTATTTGAAAATTCCTTACTTTGTCACCATGAGGTAGAAGTGACAAGAGTAAAACTGTCAGTTCAATTTTAGATGTTCATCCATCTTCAGCCGCTTATCCCGGGTTTGAGGGTCGCAGGGTGACATCGGGCGGGCGGGGTACACCCTGGACAGGATGCTATCACAGGGCACATAGAGATGAACAGAGACAGACAACCATTCACACCTACAGGCAATTTTGTAGAGCCATCAATTAAACCCACGCAGACAAAGGGAGAACATGCAAATTCCACACAGAAATGCCCAGGCCGGGATGCGAACCTGTAACCTTCTCACCGTGAGGCGACAGTGCTAACCACTACACCACATGTAGTCCAATATGTAAGAATTTATTCAACAATGCATGACAAATGCATTGATACCTCCCCAGATGGTGTCTAGACACTGGTGGTGGTGAAGGAGATGACTGAGATGGATGCAGTGGAGAAGGAGTCATGATGATGGAGATGCTGCTAAATACATGGAGGGCATTGGGGTGGCAGTAGCTCAGTCCATAGGTGACTGGGCTGGGAACTGGAGGTTTGCTGGTTCAAGTCCCTGTGTGGACCATCAATGGAGTGTGGACTGGTGGCTGGAGAGGTGCCAGTTCATCTCCTGGGCACTGTGGAGGTGCTGTTGAGCAAAGCACCGAACCCCCAACTGCTCAGGTCACTGGCAGCCCCATCGCTCTGACATCTCTCCATCAATTGCATGTATATAGGTCCTGTCTGAGTGTTTGTGTATTTCGGGCCTGTGTGTGTAAAATGATGAAAAAAAAAATAATGGAGTGAAAATTGAATTTCGCCATTCACGGGACTAATAAAGGAATTCTTCTTCTTCTTCTTCTTCAGGTGAGTGTCTCCTGACACCTGGAATGACAGCTGACAGAGAGACCACTTTTAAACCTTTGACAGCTACAGCAGGATTGGCTGAGGACAACAAGGAGATCCCTGATAGGTTAGAGAGAAGTGGTGACCCACCACCAATTAGCTGAAAATGACAGCGAGAGGGATGTGAGATAGGATGACGAGGGACAGTCTTCCTGTCTGATACAGCAGAGGACACTAACATTCACTTCTTACTGAGAGCTTCTTTGTAACAAACTCTGTCCAGTCTTGTTAGATTCTGTTGTTATGAGTAATTCTTCTCAGTTTTCTCTCCAGATCGTAGTCGGTGACTCCAGAATTGGTCCTGCTCCAGGTTTGCATTTTGTGTGAACAGGTTTTAAAGGAAATAATAAATAAATGTTCTAATAAGTGCCACCCATACATCGATTTCAACCATGTTCATGCTCTTTCAATGTCTTCCAGTTGACCCTCAATTCACAGTCAGTGACAGTATAGCATATCATTTGAATTTAACACTTATCATGGTATGGTTTGTCATTAAGTCATAAAAAGTCATAGCGTAGTATGTCACAAAAACAGGGCTCAGATACATTTTGCATTTCAAATTCCATACTTTTTCAGACTCAAATTTCCAGACTTCTCAGAAGATTTTAGTATCGTATGTCGAAAAAGTTAAAAAATAAAAAGTCAAAATATAATGTCAACGTCCAAAAAATGCTTAAATCAGTCATAGGATAACCTGTCTAAAGCATCTAGGGCATCACTTCTGGAAAAAAGTCAGGAAAATTGTCTCCAAAAATTAGGCCAAAAAAAGTCATAGTATAGTTTGTCGAAACCAAAAAATGTTTAATCAGTCATAGGATAACCTGTCTAAAGCAGTCATGGCATGATTTCTTGGAAAAAGTCATAAAAAGTCATAGTATGTCGTAAAAAAACCTCATATTATAGTAATTCATAAAAAGTCATAGTATGGTTTGTCATTAAGTCATAAAAAGTCAGTATAGTATGTCATAAAAACAGGGCTCCTACACATTATCCATTTCAAATTCAATACTTTTTCAGACTCAAATTTCCAGACTTTTTAGATTTTAGTATAGTATGTCAAAAAAGTTTTTTAAAAAAAGGTCAAAATATAACGTCCAAAAAAGGCTTAAATCAGTCAAAGGATAACCTGTTTTAACCCGCCATGGCATCATTACTTGAAAAAAAGTCATAAAAAATTGTTTCCAAAAAATAGACCAAAAAAAAAAAAGAGTCGTCAAAAAAGTCAAAATATATTATGTCCAAAAAATGTTTAAATCAGTCAAAGGATAGCCTGTCTTAAGCCGTCATGGCATGATTTCTTGGAAAAAGTCATAAAAAGTCATAGTATGTCGTAAAAAAAAACTCATATTATAGTAATTCATAAAAAGTCATAGTATAGTATTTCATAAAGTCATAAAAAGTCAGTATAGTATGTCATAAAAACAGGGCTCCTACACATTATCCATTTCAAAATTCCATACTTTTTCCTAAAAAGTCATAAAAAGGTCATAAAAAGTCATAGTTTAGAATGTCATAAAAAGTCCTAGTATAGTGTGTCATAAAAGTCATAAAGTCATAAAAAGACACAGAATAGTATGATAAAAAAGTCATAGTATGTCATAAAATGTCATAAAAAGTCCATAGTTGACTGGGCTGGGAACTGGAGGGTTGCTGGTTCGAGTCCCTGTGTGGACCATCAATGGAGTGTGGACTGGTGGCTGGAGAGGTTCCAGTTCATCTCCTGGGCACTGTGGAGGTGCTGTTGAGCAAAGCCACGAAACCCCCAACTGCTCAGGTCACTGGCAGCCCCATCGCTCTGACATCTCTCCATCAATTGCTTGTATATAGGTCCTGTCTGAGCGTTTGTGTATTTCGGGCCTGTGTGTGTAACATGATGAAAAAAAAAAAATAATGGAGTGAAAATTGAATTTTGCCATTCGCGGGACTAATAAAGGAATTCTTCTTCTTCTTCAGGTGAGTGTCTCCTGACACCTGGAGTGACAGCTGACACTTTTAAACCTTTGACAGCTACAGCAGGATTGGCTGAGGACAACAAGGAGATCCCTGATAGGTTAGAGAGAAGTGGTGACCCACCCCCAATTAGCTGAAAGTGACAGCAAGAGGGATGTGAGATAGGATGACGAGGGACAGTCTTCCTGTCTGATACAGCAGAGCACACTAACATTCACTTCTTACTGAGAGCTTCCTTGTAACCAACTCTGTCCAGTCTTGTTAGATTCTGTTGTTATGAGTAATTCTTCTCAGTTTTCTCTCCAGATCGTAGTCGGTGACTCCAGAATTGGTCCTGCTCCAGGTTTGCATTTTGTGTGAACAGGTTTTAAAGGAAATAATAAATAAATGTTGTAATAAGTGCCACCCATACATCGATTTCAACCATGTTCATGCTCTTTCAATGTCTTCCAGTTGACCCTCAATTCACAGTCAGTGACAGTATAGCATATCATTTGAATTTAACACTTATCATGGTATGGTTTGTCATTAAGTCATAAAAAGTCATAGCGTAGTATGTCACAAAAACAGGGCTCAGATACATTTTGCATTTCAAATTCCATACTTTTTCAGACTCAAATTTCCAGACTTCTCAGAAGATTTTAGTATCGTATGTCGAAAAAGTTTTTTAAAAAAAGTCAAAATATAATGTCAACGTCCAAAAAATGCTTAAATCAGTCGAAGGATAACCTGTCTAAAGCATCGAGGGCATCACTTCTGGAAAAAAGTCAGGAAAAGTCAAAGAAAATTGTCTCCAAAATATAGGCTAAAAAAAGTCATAGTATAGTTTGTCGAAACCAAAAAATGTTTAATCAGTCATAGGATAACCTGTTTTAACCCGCCATGGCATCATTACTTGGAAAAAAAGTCATAAAAAATTGTTTCCAAAAAATAGACCAAAAAAAAAAAGAGTCGTCAAAAAAGTCAAAATATATTATGTCCAAAAAATGTTTAAATCAGTCAAAGGATAGCTTGTCTTAAGCCGTCATGGCATGATTTCTTGGAAAAAGTCATAAAAAGTCATAGTATGTCGTAAAAAAACTCATATTATAGTAATTCATAAAAAGTCATAGTATAGTATTTCATAAAGTCATAAAAAGTCATAGCGTAGTATGTCATAAAAAGTCAGTATAGTGTTTCATAAAAACAGGGCTCCTACACATTATCCATTTCAAATTCCATATTTTTCAGACTCAAATGTCCAGACTTTTTAGATTTTAGTGTAGTATGTCAAAAAAGTTTTTAAAAAAAGGTCAAAATATAACATCCAAAAAATGTTTAATCAGTCAAAGGATAACCTGTCTAAAGCCGCCATGGCATCATTACTTGAAAAAAAGTCATAAAAAATTGTTTCCAAAAAATAGGCCAAAAAAAAAAAAAGAGTCGTCAAAAAAGTCAAAATATATTATGTCCAAAAAATGTTTAAATCAGTCAAAGGATAGCCTGTCTTAAGCCGTCATGGCATGATTTCTTGGAAAAAGTCATAAAAAGTCATAGTATGTCGTAAAAAAACTCATATTATAGTAATTCATAAAAAGTCATAGTATAGTATTTCATAAAGTCATAAAAAGTCAGTATAGCATGTCATAAAAACAGGGCTCCTACACATTATCCATTTCAAAATTCCATACTTTTTCCTAAAAAGTCATAAAAAGGTCATAAAAAGTCATAGTTTAGAATGTCATAAAAAGTCCTAGTATAGTGTGTCATAAAAGTCATAAAAAAGTCATAAAAAGACACAGAATAGTATAATAAAAAAGTCATAGTATGTCATAAAATGTCATAAAAAGTCCTAGTATAGAATGTCATAAAAAGTCTTAGTATGTCATAAAAAGTCATAAAAAGGTCATAAAGAGTCATAGTTTAGTATGTCATAAAAAGTCCTAGTATAGTATGTCATAAAAAGTCATAAAAAGGTCATAAAAAGTCACAAAATAGTATGATAAAAAAGTCATAGTGTCATAAAATGTCATAAAAAGTCCTAGTATAGAATGTCATAAAAAGTCATAGTATGTCCTAAAAAGTCATAAAAAGATCATAAAAAGTCACAGAATAGTATGATAAAAAAAAGTCATAGTATGTCATAAAAAGTCCTAGTATAGTATGTCATAAAAAGTCATAACATAGTATGTAAAGTGTAGTGTCATTAAACGATGAACAAAAACTTTTTTTCACAGTTCACACTCTCAATTATTTTGGGGGTCCCTCTGTTTCTGTCAGAGCTCGTTCATCGGTGCGAGAAGAACCAGAAAGACACTGAACAACACACCCAGAGGGAGGGAGGGAGGACAAAGATGGAGGGGGAGAAGAATGAAAGAGAGGAACAGCTTGATCAGTGGAGTTTAATCCAGTTTGTTATTTCATACATGAATGCTGGTCTGAAATACACCAATGTAATTGTGTGCACTCTACAAAGTGTAGGGATGGGGTTCAATAGCATTTTAGTAAATCTGACTCCGGTTCTGCGTTAAGTGGTTCACGACGTATTTTTGAACTGCTCCGTGACATTCATTAACCCTGTCCTGACCCATTTCTCCTCTTGCTCCTTACTGGGGGCCGTGCTGCAGCTGCAGGACGTTCAAACAGCACACAATGGAAATAATATCTCTACAAATATGAGTTCCTATTTCTTTACATACTTGAATTCTGCTACAGGCCAAAGAATCTTACAGGTCACAGACTACAGTGTAACACCGGCGGTAGGACTTCGCGCACTTGCATCCGTCCTTCTAAAGTTACCAAAGAGCCAGTTCTTACTTTTACATGAAGGACGGTTGATAAGCACCTTCACACAAGGTTTAAGTTAAGGCGGTTCGTGCAGTCTTGTTAATAACTGTGTTAATAGCTTTTCTTTCTTTCTATCTTTGCAGATGCCCGTGGCGTCATTCATTCATTCATTCATCTGCAACCGCTTGTTCCTGTCTGGGTCGCGGGGGGCTGGAGCTGATCCCAGCTGACATCGGGCGTGAGGCGGGGTCCACCCTGGACAGGACGCCAGTCTATCACAGGGCACATCCCGTGGCGTCAGATAAAGGTAACAGAGAGGATGAAAGATTTGATAAGGGAATAACTTGGAGCCATATCCAAAATGGTAGCGGCTATCGGAACCCATCCGTAACCGAGAGAGCGTAACAATGCAGGTACTTCTTCTTAAATGTAAGCTTGGCATGACACGTAACATCCTTAATATGCTATCAGTGTTTCATTGGCGTCCGATTGACGTTTACCCATTAGCAACATAGTTTCATCAAACCACAAGTTTTCACTGTGGTGTTATTATTTTGTAATAAGCTTATTCCACGTACAGTCACCACTTCTGCTGCGGTAACCATGTCTGAAAACCACGACACGTTTACACATCTTTGAGTACACGTTGCTCTCTGTATCACACGATTATGGCTATCTTTCATTCTGCAAACAAAATGTGCTTCGATCCACCGAAACTTGAGAGTCGTACAAAATAAAAGTCCTGCCAGTCACTCTGACACAAGAAGGCATTTTCTCAGTTGTTTGGCTTAATGTATAAAATCGGTGTTCTACCTCCGGACCTCGGGTCCAAAGAACCAGGAACAGACAGTAATCGTGTGTCTTCGTAAAGTCAGTGTTTCTCAATAAACAACTTATTAATTCTTCGGAAAGAAAACCAAAAATGTTCTGAGTTTGTACCTCAAACGATGAAATCAGTAATCAGACTTGTTAAAAGTACCTCATTCTTGTGCGATTAACTTAACGTTTTACAAAACCTCCCTCCGTACACTCTCTGGATATGAGTGTGTCTCAAAACTGTGCTGTTTGAATTGTCATGCACATTAAGGGGGAGTACAAATGATTTTTTTAAACATTTTGTATTTCTAATGAATCCTAGAGCGAGAGAGGTACGGTGTATGTATGCACACACATGGCTGAAGACTCATTTGTGTGCATATAAGTAACTGTTATAATTACAGTGTGATTACAGTGTTTGCTGTAATGATCCGTCACTGTGATGCGTTATGGTCCTCACTTGGAAATGACCGCCTTTTTAGTAATACTTGCTCTCCTGCTTCCCCCTCCTCCTCCTCCCGCTGCGCCTCCTCCATGCCAAAGATGGCCAGGGATGGTGAAGGCGTCCACGCTCATGCCCATGGTTTTAGAGGGGATGGCACTAAACTGCTTTCTGTCTGAACTGTATTTGTAGATGGACTCCACTTGGGTGGAGCCAATTGTCCGTGGACCCACGCCAGCCAAGCGTACAAGCTCCTGGGAGTCGGTGTTCATGGTGTAAACGCCCCTAAACTGGCAGCTGGAATCCCGGAAGAGGATGAGGAAGTGGTTGGCGGGACACTTTTCCATCTCCTGAGGTCGGAAGTAAGAGAAAGAAGAGCGCGACTAATTATATTGGCTGTGTGTTTTTAGTTTTCATCTGCTTCTGTGATCTTCAAACGTGCAGTAGTAGGAAGTGACTGATACCATGTACGTAAGTAACATTTGACAGAATTCACAACAAGATTTTAACAATGTCATGAATCTTACTGAAGATGTTGCAAAGTGAAGGAATCATCTACCTCAACTATCTTGTTTTTTTGCGTCTCGTTGACCTTCCCAGCGAGGCAGCAGCGAGAGAGAGCGTTGTGAATGATGAACTTGTTCGACTTGAAGCTTGGTTCTTTGAAGAGCTTTGGACCTGTAAATACAAACACAGGTACACTTTTTTATGCTACATGTGTGTGTCTATATGTTCCTTTGTACACAGTTTGAACATTTTGGCAATGCATATTGATGAATACTCAGTAACCGAGAGATACTGTGTAGTAGGCAAACTGCACCTGTGTATTCTGGGGCAGGCGAAGTGCCATTGGAATTAGTATCCCAGTCTTTATCTCCGTTCTGATTGGACAGTTTACTTGGTGTCACACGTCCTGAAGGTGAATCAGGGCGGCTGTTGGAGAAATGTCAAACAATGAACCAACATGCCATCACCTCGTATTTGCATTAGAATTAGCAGTAGAGCTAAGTTTTACCTGGGACACCTAGGATGGTATCATGCGAATGTTGGAGCTATATTAGCATTATCTTTATTAAACTCAAAGTTCAGCTAATGTTAGCATGTTAGCATGTCAACATGCTTACAGTTACTGGCAACATGCTTACGTTAAGCATGTAGTATTATTAAACCTATAATATGCATCATATTTAACATTTTGGGGCGACTGTGGCTCAGTTGGTAGAGCGAATCGGCCAATGTCCGAAGGATCGGTGGTTTAATCCCCGCCCTGCCCTACTTGTGTCATGGTCGTTGTGTTCTTGGGCAAGACAAGCTGCCACGCTTCGGTCAGTCAGGGCAGCTGTGACTACTACATAGTTTACCACCACCATGTATGTCTGTGTGAATGAATGAAACCTGGACTCTGTAAAGCATCTTGAGCTCTGAGAAAGGCGCTATATAAATCAAAGCCATAATAATTTGAATGTTATGTAATGTGATAAAAATAAAAACAGGTTAGCATTAACTTCAGAGTTTGTTGGTCATATATTTTAGAGGTGTCCTGCCATGAACTAAAGTGAAAGATTGTCGTGCTAATGAAAAGTCTTGGGATCGGCAAAGTTATTTGGATGCATCCTTGGGGGACCATGAATTTCTGCACCAAATTTCATAGAAATCCATCCAATAGCGAGATATTTCACTCCAGATGAAACGATTAAAAATACTTAAAAGACTGACCGAATCTGATCAACCAGCACTGCCATCTCTCAAGCCATACACTGTGGCTAAAATCTATAGAAATGAGAGTTAAGATGCATACAAAGGAACTGTGCAGCAGAGTACCTGTGGGGTTTCTTAGAGGGGTCACAACATTTGTTTCCTGGCTCAACTGTGGTGGCCAGGTTGAGGGAAGAGTTAGAGTAGACTTTGGTCAACCTAGAGCCTGGACAAACATAAATAAATACATTTAAACACTAAAATCATCTGCAAACACTTAATTGTTAACTTCTCACTTTTGATTTACCAATTGTTCCCTTGGCTGGACTCAGAGACAGACGTGTTTCCTCCCTGGTCATGCTGCGAGGGCGAGATCGAGTTTTCTTAGCGGAAGATCGTCCTTGAGTGGAGGATTTCTGTTGAAGCACTTTGTCCAAGTCCTCCATGATCCTGAGTTGATGCCGCCGTGCATACTCCTCTCGGGTGAAGTCTCCCCGGCGGGCTGGTGTAGCAGGAGGTGTTGGAGAAGGTGAAGTCATGCCCACAGGAGGTGTATTGGAGGGAGATGCCACTCTTTCTTTCTCATTCCACTGTCTCCTCTTCTTCAGCTCCTCAGTTCTCTTCTGCTGTTTTTCCAACAGCAAAGCTCTACGCTGGGCCATCTCCTCCGCACTATGAACCTCCCCCTACAACATCAAAAGCACAGGATCATATACCAAACTGTCATGAAAGAAATGTGCAAGCAAACACTCCCTTCCATTTTTGTTTTGCGAGCACTCACCTGAAAGAAGAATCCAATTCCTCCTCTTGTCCCTGGCTCATTCTGCTCTCCACTTGGTTCCAACGTTTCAGTCTGTTTGGTCTGTTCTTCTTCAGATTGAGTCTGTTGTTCTGGCACATTGATAGCTCCTGTGGCCAGATCCAGCTGCTCTATGGGGTCTAGGGGTTCTTCTGCAAGTACTTGAGCGGGTTCCACCGCAGATTCTGTGTGGTCGCTCATAGAATCAGAGGAAAACTCATGTCCTTCATCAGTTGGTTCATCACTGCCCCCCTCTGGCCCTCCAAGAGATGACAGCGAGACCTCGATCAGGCTGCAGCGCTTGTCTGCACCTCCACCCCTCCCGCCTTCACCTATTGCACTGAAAGCAGCAGAAAGGGACAAAGTCTCGCTCTCAAATGAGCACTCAGAAGGAGCGCCAGAGCTGCTTCCACCAGCAGCCCTATGATGATCTTGTCTGGATTGTGGTAAGACCGGCAGCCCTCCTATGTCTTCCTGCTCAAGCTCTAGGCTGAACTGAGTTGCCGTCTCACTAGAGCCTGTGTCCGAGGTGTTCTCGTCAGGCTGTGGCTGCTGGATAAGACAAGGAGACTCTTGAGGAGTCCGTGGTCCACCAATACGGAAGGAAGAGGAGGTCTGAACCTGACACTTGCTGGGGGACACACGCCGCAAATGGGGGAGGGTGTCCACATTATGGGTTGGTGCCAAGGTACGGTTGAGCGGGGGAAATTTGAGTTCAGAAGGCCGTGGGTGAGGCTGATATTGGGCACGTGGGTGGTGCTTTGGGCTGCGGGGAGTGGAGGAGTGGATCTTTGTACGAGGAGCTGGGCAGGAGGAGGAGATGATCTTTGGGGAGGTGGAAGAAGAAACAAGGTGAGAACGTCGTGATGGGGAGATGGCAGCAGGGGCACTGGGTCCAGGAATCACCCAAGCTTTGCTGGTACTCCTCGTAGAAGTTGTTGGGGTTCTTGGCGGTGTCTTTGTTGGGGTTCTTGGTGGTGTCTTTGTTGGGGTTCTTGGCGGTGTCTTTGTTGGGGTGTGAGGAGGAGTTTTGGCAGTACTTCTAAGTGTTGATTTTGGAGTGGTTTTGGGTGTATTTCTGGGTCTTTGGTTGCTCATGAGCTGCTGTTGCTGTTCTGTTAGTTTCTGCATGTCCTTTTGTAGTGACTGCAGAGCTTCACTCAGTTTTTGCACCACTTCATTACACTCCACTATGGCAGCTTCACCTCCTTTCTCTTTTTCGGCTCCTTTTTCCTTCTCTGCCCCTTTCTTACTTTCAATAGAGAATGTGACCTGCTTCTCTAACCGAGGAGGATTGGAAATAGATGGCTTATCTTTCTCCTTCACTCCATCCTTTTCTTTCTCTTTCTCTTCCTTCTCTTCCCTCTCCTCTTCCTGTTTAAGTTGTTCCTCCATGCAAGTGAGGCACTCCTCCAGGGTGAGATTATCCTCCTCTACTCCCTCCCCTCCACCCTCCCCCTGCTCTCTTTTCAGTTGAAGGAAAGCCGTTTTGCCAAGCCTCTGTCTGTGCTTGGCAAAGATTGCTTCAATGCGTCTTTTTTGGGCTTCAATGCTTTTTCGTTTTTCCTCCAGACGAGCCCCCAACGCCCAGGCCTCAGAGCTTGGTTCATGGCCTCTGGGACCTGCGCTGTCCTGGCAGCCAGGTGCCCCTGTTGGAGTAGAGGGTGTATGTGGAGTTCCTGGGGTTGTTGGGGTCGAAGCAGAGGCTGACTCCTCCCCAGGAGCAGCAGGATGTCTTCTTCTGTTGTCTCGTCGCTCAGCAAAGCTTGTCATGCGTGGACTGTTGCTGTTGCTGTTGTTTCCCTGGCGACCATTACTGGGTCGAATATTACCAGGCGCTTTTCTAGGGGTATCATCCGATGCTTCAGAGGAGTCAACGCTTCCATCTCGAAGAACAGAGTCGTCATCACGTGATATATCAGAGGTCCGGCCTGATCTCCCCCTCTTATCACCCCTTCCTTGTCTTTTAGTATCATCCATTTCTCCACCAACAGGCTGGTAGAGGATCCCAGAGCGGCAGGGAGCAGAGCTACTGAGCTGGGAATTATCCTCCTCAGGACAGTGTAGGAAGAAACCGGCAGGGGCTCCTTCGGGACATAACCTTGGCTCTGGCCTTCCTCTTCCACCTTTCTCTGCTATCCTTACCTTTTTCCGATCTTTGCTACCAGGAGTATGAACCACTTGTAGAGCCTCCTCGATGGTCGGAAGTTCTCCCACTTGCATCGTGTGTGCATACGGGCCCCAGGAAGAGCGCTGTGACGGAGCAGAGGCGCTGACCAGGTGACTGATGTCCTCTGGTGGGCTGTACGGGACACAAGTCATCCCTGCAGATGTCACCGGTGAAGTCATTGCAGGGATGCCGGTGGTGAGGCTGTCAGTGCTGACAGAGCGAAAGACAGAATCTATTGGGTTTCCCATGACAATGTCAACATCACTGTCCAGCCCAAATGGGATGCTGAAAGTCACGGCTGACAGAGGACGACTGCAGGGGTGGATGACCATGGAAGGATGGGCAAATGGATGGGTTTTGCCAATGAGAATGGTAAAGCAGAAACCACGGAAGCCAAAGTAAGAAGATTTAAAAAATTAAGATAAAATATGAATGCAACACAACATTTACTATAGAGACCGCATGATGTTGTGAAGTATAAATACCTGATTTGTTTCTTTGTCCAGCTTTTGTTTTCTGGAAAGACGGATTAAAATAAACTTTAAGTCAAGAAGTATATTTGAGTATATTTAAGTTTGCATTTCTTTCTGTTTTTACCTGGTGATATCGGGGAGCAGATTGGCACAAAGGGTTGTTTGAAGATGTAGGACGGAGAACAACTAAAACAAACAAATACAGTATACTGCTGTTCATTCACAACTCTTATCATTATAGATGAAAAATATAACATTTCACAATAGTGTGCATGTGTTACAGCTTTGATTTTAAGCCAGAGCCAAGTCTTGTTCTATTTTACTTTAGTAGTTTAGGTTCAGATTAGTTAAGCACAGTTTTAACAATCAACAACAATCAACAATGATTTTTCCGACCATCTTTATGTGAGTGGTATTAGTGGGATGCCTGTACCTGTTGCTGTTCCCGCTGACAGGACTTGTACAGTCGAGTAATCCTGATATATCTGAAAGACAGAAAGTTCCAGAGGCTGATCACTACTGGTAGATATAACAATGTTACAGAAATGTTCTTGTTAAAGTAAAGTGACAGACCTGTGAGGTCAATGGGTTGCATGGGCTTGACAAAATCAGGCTTCCTAACCTCGAACCACTCCAGCAGCTCGGCTATGAAGCTCATGATGTTCAGCTGAGGAAAAGAGCATATTAGGTAACAATGGAGGTAACTCGTATTTGGAGAGATTATAAAGGTCAGAATAAGCAAAACATCTTGGTGACTTCCCAAAGAACAAAGGAGTGATGCATGGAAAGTGAAAGCATCAACACGTTAAAGAGTAACTTCATCAATAAACGTAAGAATTTGAAATCAGTGCGGTGATTCTTTTCCTCCATAGAAATTTAAGTGTGGGGTTGCCTTTTAAAAACTTGTGTGCATACCTTGTTTTCTATCCATACCCTCTTGCTCCTCAATGTAACTGCAATGATGCGTATACACTACAGACACAACTGCAGCGCAATAACTACAGAGTAAATGCTTACATGCAACACCGGTGGAGCGTAGAGCAGGTCCTCCACAGCGAGGGGGCAGCAGCTCTGTAAACTGCTCGCACAGAAATCTTTGATAAGCTGCAAGTTGTAGAGACTGTCAGCCACTGACATGGTGTCCTTCAGACACACATCTGGAAGGAGCAAAGAAATAATGCATTAACATATTAATATGTAGTATGTAATGTAATGTAATGCGTGTACATACTGTATATGTCGGAGGTTTGATTCGTTGTGGATCATTTATAACAGGTGCTATTTTAAATAAAGGTCACTGAATTGCACGAAATGTAAATATGAAACAGAAAATCCCAAATATAATGTATACTGCTATTAATAGTCAGAATCATTGTACAGATGTAGTGATAAGAAAAGTAGCCACACCTACTGAAAACCCTTTCTTAAATCATGGCTGCCTACTTTAAGCTGTTTAGTGACTGGCAGCATACATCAGCCAAAATAAATATTTAATCATCAAATGTGTACGTGTATGCATGCGTGTTTGTATCTGAGTACGTGCGTGTACCCTCTAGAGGCTGCAAGCTGGGGCAGTAGTAGTGCAACACAGCAGCTATAGCGCAGCCATTAGACAGATCTTTGACCGCAGAGACCAGAGGGAAAGTAGGAGTCATCTTAGACTGCACTTTGTCCTTCCTATAGCGAATCTAGGGAAGAAAAGAGAGGAGGGGGAGGAGACGGATGAGGAGAGAGAAGGGGAAGAGTTGTGCAAGTAGGAAACAGAAACAGCAAATGGGCAAGTGAGGGGAAGAGAGTAAGGATCATAAGACAGAATTACAGGATAAAAGTTTATATTATGTTCCAGACAGTTAGAACAGTGACAAAAGAAATGTACAACCAGCCGAAATGTCAAAAAATAGATCCATCAAATCAAACCATGAAGGCAGCCAAACTTGCAGAGAAAGGATACCCACAGAAACAAAGCGCAAGACCAGTGATGTGTCAATAAGGAAACATTTGTACACTAGGGATGGGAATCTAGAACTGGTAACAAATTGGAAACAACATTTTCTGTCTCTGAGCTTCAGTTATTTTTATTAATGTTTTTTCTGACAATTGCAAAACATTGATCTGAAAGCTGCTGCTGGAAACTTGTCAAAGATACGATCCAAAGCGCGGAGCAGGCTTTTCAGATTTTTTTCTTTGAAAAACTTGAAAAACGTAAAATAAAACAAACGCTGCACAAATATTTTCTCATTTCATCAACGCTGCGTTCAAACCGAGCCTCCACCACATCGACTTCCTGGTTGATCCAATCAGGAAGTGCCAAAACTGCAGTTCTCTGAGTGTCCACTAGGGGCAGGTTTCATAATAGAGCAGTTTCTCATTGACCCCATGTTAAACAGGCCGTTTTCACAGCATCATTAAACCTGTTTAAGGCCTGGTACAAAAAAACACTCTAGTCTGTATGTTTAGGTCATATCTCCATGACAACACTGAGGGGGGTGTGAATTATTTTGTACCAGGTTGGTTTTTATTTAATTGGAGGTTAAAGTTTATGAATAATTCGGGGCACAGCCTCTAAAGACAGATAGCCACTGGCCCTCACTTCTCCTCGGAGACAGATGGACGTAACTCCCTACCCCGAATGTCACATCAATGCCCTTTTTTGGTGAGAAGAAATGAGGCAGAGTCAAAATCTGACAAGATGGCAACTCTCGTAGGTGGGTACGATTGGATCAAGTTGAGAGAATGACCCCGACGGGTATGCTACGTCCATTTTTTATACAGTCTATGGCTCAAACTGAGAGATAATAAAACAGTTGCGCTGACGATAAAAACTTGAAAAACAAATTGATCGTGAATTTAAAAATTGGACTGGAAAGCAGAATTGAAAATGGCATTGGTATCAATAAAACCTCAGTAATTCCCATCCCTGCTGTACGCACACATGCACGCACACACGCACACTCACACACACACACACACACACACACACGCACACACGCACACACGCACACACGCACACACGCACACACGCACACACGCACAGGTACAGTGCAAAGGTTAAAGAAGACATTGCAAAAAGAAAAATGGAAAAACTATGGGTTAAAAAAAAAAGGGATCATAGTGAAAATGGGGACGTTTGTCCTCCGGTGTCCATGCAGCAGCAACACACACTGACGACACTTTCAGCCAATTCTGATCACGTAGAAACACATAATCAGATGAGGAAAAAGTGAATTTGATCAAAATGAAAATCTCTTATGTTGTATCACACCTTTAACACACAAAAGATAAAAAAATAACACCCGAAAAGAATCCAACACAAAACAAACGCTGCATGTGCGTCAGCTGTAACATTGTGCTGAATGATGTTACACAGCCTTGTTGGAGGAGGACAGAGGTGAAAAGTTCAAGATCACAGAGGAACGTCCCATTGTGCCTCCTATAACATGACTTAGCAACACACTATAAAAGGAAAGCAGTAAAACATGAAGAAATACTGTTAATAGCTAATGAGTTTGAAGTGATCCATCCAGCCTCGGGGTTGGAATAGGGATTAGTGTGCAGGCAGTCAGTCATCGGTCGAGAGGTGTGGGACAGGTGTGGCCAGTCTCTCAAGTCAAGTCGAGTGCGTTGCTACGGGAGATGTGGAGGATGAGGGTGAGAGAAGAGCGAGGTGTTATACGTTACCACTGGCGGCTTATTCCCCGACTCCTTCAAACAAAAAGCGATAGCATGCTGGATGGGGGATGGCAGAGAGAGGGAAACAAGCATAAATGACAAGGGGGCCAGTCATCACGGGGACCGCCACACCACAAAGTCACTGCTCAGGGAGAGAAGAGCGGCGAGGGGGGGGAGGAAGGGCGAGGAGAGGAAGGGGACAAACAAAGGGGGCGCAGAGGTGGTTTAATAATCTGCGAGGGAGGAACGTCACCTCCCTCCCTCCTTTCCAACACCTCCTCCCCCCCCCCCCGGCTCTGATAATCGGGGCCGTTTGAGATGAAACTGATGACTGAATGTAACAAAGTCACCCCAGTGTCAGAAACATCATCAGGTCATAACAATCATAATAATAATAATATGTAGTTACAGGACACTTCTAATTGGTTAGTTACACAATAACGCTCTTTTCGTAACAGGGACAGATATGTGAGACATTTCAGACACACACAGTAATGTCAGCCATAGCAGATGGACAGACTCAGAGAGGAAGAGATGGACAGGAGAAGAGTACACTTACGGGGACTAGCTTCCAGTACCAGCGGTTGGATTGACACTGCCAGAGAGCAAGGCATGACAGAGACAAAACATGGAGGGGGGGGAGAGAACAGAGAAGCAGAGCAAGGTCGGTGTTAGATGCTTCAGCGACACGGCTGCAGTAAGAGAGACACCTCTATGGGAAATATGTCTGATACTGACGAACATGCTGGTGTCAGTATGGACGAGTACAAGTGCATGTATCGATCCGATATATGTTATTTAGCCCAGGAAAAAAAATCTGCTTTAAAGTAGTTCATTTATGTTCTTTTCAGTTATGACTGACTTAATTAATAAAAGAAAGTTATATTGCATTAATTCTCTGTGTGTAATTGTTGTTTCACAAACCGGAGCCAGGCTGTACAACAATCATATCACATCCATACAGGGTTAGCAGTTTACATCCGGTCAAGAAATAATAATATGTAGGGATGCTCGATATTGGCTTTTCTGCCGATATCCGATATTCTGATATTGTCCAACCCTTAATTTCCGATACCGATATCACCCCATACCGATATATGCTGTTACTGTTAGTAGGTGACACTTGGAAATACTTCCAAACCAAGGACATCTCATGCACCGGGCGAGCAAGCTTGTTAGCCACGGTTAGCAACCTACGAGTCTAGCGTGTTGTTGTTGTTATACGTCATCAAGCACGTGCCTGTAAACGTCCCATGTTGCATTCACGCAGACTCGGAAATGCTGAAGCCTACAGAAAAAACATAGGTTGTAAAAACCTGATACCGATAATTCCCAATATTACATTTTTAACTCAATATCGGACATCCCTAATAATATGTATGTATTTTTGAAACACACTGGTATCAGATTGGTCAAGTTCAGGTATTGGAAACTATATCAGGAATGAGAAAGTGGTACGTGTGTAAGTGTGTGTGTGTGTGTGTTTACCGGGTCCTGAGCACTCTGCAGGTCTGTGCACGTCTGTGACTTGGCGGGCTCTTCTTCTTCTGTGGTTTCTCTCAGCTTCTGGTTCAGCTATAGGAGGTTAAAAAGAGAAGTTCACCGTTTTTCAACTCAGACATTTTTGTAGAAACAGGCTTTGTTAATGTGCAACCAAAAATAAGCAGCCTATACTGAGATGACATGACACATGAAAACTAAAGCGTATTGACTTCAAAATCGAGTCAAACAACGACTCTCAGGCCAGTTAATCCTATAAATAATCAAAAACATAACAATTTATAATGATAATAACTGTCCTAGTCCAGGTAGTGCTTACACCATTGTTTTTTTCATGTACAAATTCTGTTTTTCATCATTAACAATCATGCATAAATGAATATATGTTTGTGAAAGTCACTTTACTGCAGCCGTTTGTTATTAGTTTTTTATGGAAGCAATTTTTAAAAAGCCCACAGAACAGGTTTTATCAGGTTTTATCAGGTTTCATTGAGCTTGACATGATAAAGTCTGAGGAAAGCATGTTTATGACCATTTTTGGAATGATTTAAATACGTCTCTGGTTTCCTAGAATAAAGTTTCACCCTGTTTTTTTCATCCCAAATAATCCAAGTGAAAAGCTGCAGGAGAGTGTTTCTCTGAAGCTGCCTGTGATTGGGGATGATTTTGCATTAAATGATGCTAAACCGCATTTTAAATTAGGTCTTAATTGAAAAACAGTGAACCTGTCCTTAGAGCACATGGAGGATGGCTGGAGTCTCCCTTAGAGAGAGGGGGAGGAGTTCAGCATCCGTGAGGAACTCGGAGTAGAGCCGCTGCTCCTTCGCGTTGAAAGGAGCCAGTTGAGGTGGTTCAGGATCATCTAGTAAGGATGAACCCTGGGCGCCTCCCTAGGGAGGTGTTCCAGGCACGTCCAGCTGGGAGGAGGCCTCGGGGGAAGACCCAGGACTAGGGAGAGATTATATCTCCACACTGGCCTGGGAACGCCTCAGGATCCCCCAGTTAGAGCTGGTTAATGTGGCCCAGGAAAGGGAAGTTTGGGGTCCCCTGCAAAAGCTGCTGCCCCCGCGGCCCAACCCCGGATAAGAGGCTGAAGATGAGATAAGATGAAGATGGCAGAGTTTTAAAAAAAGGTTTTGCGGTCTCACCCTGTTGACCCAGAAGAGCAGAGCGTTCTCCCACGGAGCGCCGACACCCATCTGCTCCGCCTCCACCGCTATCTTCACCCTGCCCACCGCCTCTTTAGCAACCAGCGTCATCAGGGAGTCAATCAGGGCCAGGTGGGCTTTCTGCACCAATCACAAGAGGGACAGTTCAGCCATCTGACCTGACTGTCTCTGAACACACACTGACACGTTTAATCGAGCACAATATCAGTTACTGTTACATTGCTGTCGCTCCTTCTTTACTTCGACTGACAGAAACTTTTTCACGTAAGAAACTTTGCTTTGGAGTTCATTTAACTGCCTATTTTTGTCGACTTATCTACTTGGTATATACTATTTTCCACTGTGCTATTAACTTTAAATTAACACCTAAATAAAGGGACATTGGAAATCAAACAGGTCCGCATCAAACGCCAACACACTCACCGTCTTAATGGGCACAAAGCTGAGGTCCTCCTCTGTGACGTCTGCATCCTGGACCTTTGGAGAGAAGCCTTTCTTAATGAGGAACTGCAGCAGGGCGGAGTTGTCGGCCGGGGACCCCTGCGACGCTGGCAGAGAGACCCCCTGCGCCTGTGCCAGCAGGGCCTGGGTTCTGCAGTAGATCTCCGGGGAGACAAGCAGCTTAGAGACGGACGGCTTGAGGTGCTCTTGTTCATACTGGTCCTTGTAAAGCGGCTCCCGCAGCTCAACTGGGACGTTTTCTGAAAAAGGAGAGAGGAGATTTTAGCCACGCTAGTAGCACGGCTGTGGGGACGGTAATGTTGGTCTGTCGGTTGGTCCAGACTGAATCAAACAACTATTAGATGGACCGCCATGGAAATTGTCAGACATTCAAAGTCCTCTAGCAGCACCAGCAGGGTGACAGGTTTGGATTTTAGTGAAACCATGACGACGTTTGGATTGGATTGCCATAGACTACAAAACATGTATGCAAGGTGCCCAGAGGATGAAGACAACATTTGTGCTCCTCTGACCTTTCCTTCAGCACCATAAAGGTCTCATTTAATAGCACATATACAGTATATATGTATATATATATATATATATATATATATATATATATATATATATGGGTATTGGCATATGTGTTTTCTGATGTGTGCTTATATGAAAACATCTTTTTACAGAACATATAATGCAAAAAAAACGATGCTTGGGGTGATTTACAAATTATTTCATATCGCTATTTGTTTTTTAATTTAACTGGACTTTATTTTATTGAGTTTATTGATTTTACTTTGATTTATTCTTTGTTCTCATTTCTCATCGCGGTGCAGAATCCACACATAAAATGTCTATTTTCATTCCAGTGCAAATATTCTCTTTATCAGTCATCAATACATGTTTTACCCTTTGAAATCAGCCTCTAAAATCTCACATCGGTCGAGCTCTACTTTGTAAAATGACTTTCCAACCCTCAAGGTTTTCCCTGTGTTGTGTCTTTAGTGCTAAATGTTAGCACGCTTAGATGCTGAACTAAGATGCTAAACATCAGCATGTTATCCCCAAACGCAATTTAATTCAAAAGCAACTGGACTTGGTTGTTTGTCTAGGAAGACGTTTCACCTCTCATCCAAGAGGCTTCATCAGTTCATGTACGCATCTGACCAGACTGGGACTGGACCAGGACCAGGACCAGGACCAGGACCAGGCTGGGACTGGAGCAGGACCAGGACCAGGACCAGGCTGGGACTGGAGCAGGACCAGGACCAGGACCAACCGCCCCCGTGAGCTCAAAAGAGCTCAGAATTAATATTTCAGTGGAAGGCGGAAGAGTCTGCGCAATCACCATCTGCAAGCGGAGATAATTAGCAAGGGAGTGGAAGTGCTCATTCATCTGCTAAATGACATTCTCTGAGCTGCATGTGAGCACAGAACCAGTGTTTACTGCGCAGATTTAAGATGTTTCTTGCAGATACAAGAGAATGAGAAAAAAATGACTCAGCTCCCTCTGCTTTTGTCTGCTCTAACGCAGAGAATCGCTTTGTCAAGGCATTGTCCCGTGTGGAAAACGCAGCCCCTGCTATCTCTGATCAGTTTTTGGAAGAGCTGCAGCACAAAAGTGAAGAAGTTTTCCCACTGTGAAGATTAGGAGACAGTAAGTGACAGCAGGGAGCCGGCTGCAGGAGAAGATAATGTCATCATCTGCATGAACAGCTCAGCTAGGTTCCCCCAGAGAAGTGTATGTGTGTGTGTGCGCGCGCGTGTATGTGCGCGTGTGTGCCTGTGTGCGTGTGTGTGTGTGTGTGTGTGTGTGCGGGTGAAGCATGCCAAGAGATCAATGGTGAGCACACAGCATGAGTGGGTCATCCCACAGACACGTACACACTGTGAGCACAGAAACACACTCTTCCCTGGCTGACCCATATTCCAACTCTTGAAGGATGTCCAAGGAGTCGGGATAATCCTGAAGATTGGAGTCGACTTCTTAAAGGGAATATCGGAGTCCACATCTCTTCCTGCACGAGCACAGTCAGTCCCCATTCCCTCAAAACCTTCAGCGATTTATTTCTACCCCTTCATCTCTCCATACACACCGAACTATGACGCGTAACGAAGGCTACAACTGCTCTTCTTTCCCCCTGTAACATCCTGTTGTGAGGCTTTTTTATGTCACTGCAACTCCCTCCTCCCGTCCGCAAGAGAAGAGGAATTACTGCACAATTAATCTGAATAGGAAACCTGTCTTTGTTACGACATAAACAACAGCTGCAGCGCATACACACTCCACTGCAGTGTGACACACACACAAACACATTTTGGGGTTAAACCCTCTGCCTTTCACACTCTGCAGCACTGAGAGGATGCAGGACTGCCGTCACCATGGGAATGGTGGAAAATGGAAAGCAGCCATTCTGTCCCCGATCACAGCCGAGGCGATGAGACTGGACTGCAGAGTAGGAACCAGCTAAACCCATTTAACATAATACTGATTCAATCAGCGGGGAAACAGAAACAGGCCTGTGCAGAAAACGCACAACAGTGTAAGACTGTGTGGATTTTTGTACATGATCGGGTCAAAATCACCAGGGAAGGGAGCATATAAAAGTCTAAGATAACATTCATTCATTCATTCATTCATTCATCTTCAATCGCTTATCCCGGGGTCGGGGTCGCGGGGGGGGCTGGAGCCGATCCCAGCTGACATCGGGCGTGAAGCGGGGTACACCCTGGACAGGACGCCAGTCTATCACAGGGCACATAGAGACGAACAGAGACAGACAACCATTCACACCTACGGGCAATTTTAGAGTCATCAATGAACCGAACACGTGCACGTCTTTGGACTGTGGGAGGAAACCGAGAACCCGGAGAAAACCCACGCAGACACGGGGAGAACATGCAAACTCCACACAGAAGGGCCCCAGCTGGGATTCACACCAGGAACCCTCTTGCTGTAAGGTGAAAGTGCTAATCCAAAATATGTTTACAAAATCAGTATGAATCATGAAAGTGTAAACAGGTAAACTGCAGACATCAGTAGGTTGGTTTGTGCTAGTGCCATTTTTTTAAGGGCTTCCATTAAAATTGTACAAGGCGCCCAGTGGGCATTTTCCAGTTGACAGACGACAACCAGACAATGAAGCGTCCTGCTGAGAGGTCTCCAGCTCATCTCTCCTCCTGTCTCACTGAGCGACCGGACGCAAATGGAACATGAAATTCTGTCTAAAGCTATTAGCAAAAACAAGCATTATTACATAAAGAGCAACTGTTGCAGCATTAGCCCCAGTGTGACATCACTGTTAGTCAGCAGAGTCTGAACCATCTCATCATCATCTCATCTTCAGCCTCTTATCCGGGGTCGGGTCGCGGGGGCAGCAGCTTTAGCAGGGGACCCCAAACTTCCCTTTCCCGGGCCACATTAACCAGCTCTAACCGGGGGATCCCGAGGCGCTCCCAGGCCAGTGTGGAGATATAATCTCTCCACCTAGTCCTGGGTCTTCCCCGAGGCCTCCTCCCAGCTGGACGTGCCTGGAACACCTCCCTAGGGAGGCGCCCAGGGTTCATCCTTACCAGATGATCCTGAACCACCTCAACTGGCTCCTTTCAACGCTAAGGAGCAGCGGCTCTACTCCGAGTTCCTCACGGATGCTGAACTTCTCCCCCTCTCTCTAAGGGAGACTCCAGCCACCCTCCTGAGGAAACACATTTCGGGCGCTTGTACTCGCGACCTCGTTCTTTCGGTCATGACCAAGCTTTCATGACCATAGGTGAGGGTAGGAACGAAGATCGACCGGTAGATCGAGAGCTTTGCCTTCCTCAGCTCTCTTTTCATCACAACGGTGCGGTAGAGCGACTGCAACACCACCCCCGCTGCTCCGATTCTCCGGCCAAACTCACGCTCCATCGTCCCCTCACTCGTGAACAAGATCCCGAGGTACTTGAACTCCTTCACTTGGGGTAAGGACTCATTCCCTACCTGGAGTAGAGCCTGAACCCACGTACAATATTAGTATTTAATTCATTCATTATTAAACAATATTTCCTGTTTCTAGCATCTCAAATGTGACGGTTTACCCTGATTTATACTGTTGTATTATATCTTTTTGCTTTTGGAGTGTTAGTCAGACACTATTTAAGTATTTATATAGGTTGTGTTTTTTGGTTCTAGATTAAAATTAGTCCTGAAAATAACTAGAGCTGCAACGATTAGTCCGTTAATAGATTAGTTGTGAACCGTTAAATGAATCGCCCACTATTTTGACAACCAACTGAGCGCTTTTGAGTCATTTTTTTCAGAAATACACCCAAATTCGCTGCTTTCAGCTTCTTAAACGTGAATATTTCGGGGGTTTCTTTCCTCCTCTGTGACGGTAAACTGAATATCTTTGGCGTTTGGACGCGAAACAAGAAATCTGAGGCTTCTGGAAAACACTGATCGACGTTTTTCACCGTTCTCTGAAGCAAACAACTAATCTGTCGGTTAATCGATAGAGCAAATAATCTTAGTTGCAGTCCTAAGAATAACAATCAGCTGCAGCCCTTTAAAGGAGCACTCCACAATATGATTTCATCCAACAACAAATTACAAACCTCTTAAAGGTGGTATTTATCTGGTGTTAGTGGCTTTCATTGGACTGGGCAGGTGTCACATTAGTGCAGCTATTGTATTTTTGACACCTCATAATTTACCACTACAATGCCACACACACACACACACACACACACACACACACACACACACACACACACACACACACACACACACACACACACACACACGCTTTTCCACTTCTATATTCCCTCAAAAAGTATATATATAATACAACGTATTCTCCAATGATTGTATTTGCAGCTACATGTGCGTCACCAAAAACACTCCATTGTCTTATAAGACCCACTATGTCACCTTCACTGCCGCGCGCTACAGCACAGCGTGCGCGCGTAACACTGACACAAATATTATGCGGGCCTGACCCATTTACAGCCGGCCCAAACACAGGCTGTCTCTTTCAACATCTCTTTTGTTATCTTACTAAGGGCTATAAACTGTATCGCTTGGGGTGCAGGTTCGGTTCTGACTGGTGAACCTCCGCGGGCCTGATGGTGCCTGACAAAAGGCTTTGTTGCACCGCAGAGACGGCAGCCTCCAGCACCTTCACACATGACGCACCACCGGGGAGAATCCTCCTGGCACGCCTCATATTCAGATCAATAATTGGCTGAAAATCCGTCAGCATTACGCAAACTATACGCGGTGTTAACGCTGCACAGCCCGGGCGCGACGGTGCAGGTTAACCCTCAGCATCAGCATCGGTGCCGCGGGTGGATGCCGGGCAGATGGATGCTGGAGGTTCCCCCTCTCGAAACAAAACGACAAGTCGAACTCGGAGCTCCATTTATAGCGGGATGAATAATTAAGCGCCCCACCCAAGCAGCGCCCCGAGGATGAGCCCAGCAGCAGCAGCAACAGCAGCAGCAGCAGCGGCGGCGGGTTTAGGTCTACCTGCAGAGCCGTACGATTTCGACAGCAGCCACCGGACGCTGGCGCAGATCTTGGCCCGGTTGAAGTCGTACTGGTCCAGCGGTTTGATCTCCGGCACCGAGAACGTCTTCTTCATCGCGCTGGGAGAGTCCACCATGGCCGCGCCGCGCCGCACGGAGGACACGGAGGAGGCAGCGGGAGCAGCAGCAGCAGCGCACCGGGGAAATGGGATGGAGGAGGAGGAGGAGAGAGGGGGGAGGAGGAGAGAGGGGGGAGGACCCTGTGATGCAGACACACACACACACACACACACACACACACACAGACATAAGAATGACGAGTTCAATGAAAAAAAAATACAACTGTTAACCATTGCTTAAAGCAATTTCAGTCGAAAGCAACTGGACTTGGGTGGTTCATCAGTCCCAGCCTGGTCCTGGACCAGTCGCAGTCTGGTCCTGGTCCTGGTCCAGTCCCAGCCTGGTCAGATGCGTACATGAACGGATGAAGCCTCTTGGATGAGAGGTGAAACGTCTTTCTAGACAAATAACCAAGTCCAGTTGCTTTTGACTGAAATTGCTTTGAGGATAGCGCTGACCTGGACACATGAGCACATTCACAGGCTGTTAGCCATTCTATTATACTTTATGGATGAATGGGGAAATCAAAAACATGAATAAAAGGCCTCACAGTATCGTCCCAGCCCCACGCCCCCGTAAACGTCACATCCCGACCAATGGGGGTGTCACAGAGAGAGGTTTGATATTTATATAATATTTATAAACCCGGGTGAAAGCAGCAGCAGCAGCGGGGGGGGGGGATCAAATGTCCAGGTGAGGAACAGACTCAGACAACACATTTGTTTCATATTTGGGCTGAGAACATAAATGTCATTAAAGTCCTCCTTCTTCCACATGGAGGTGCTCATGAGCAAGGCACCGACTCCACCTCCAGCGAAGAAACTATTTCTATTACAAAGTGAAGGAAAAGCTGTTGATTGTGAGGTCAGAGCCTTCATTCTGGTTCATTTCTGTGTCCACCAGGAGGATTACATTAATAAAATCCTAATTTATTATCATTTATTATAAACTTACAGTGACAATAACAGTTCAACTTTTCAGAGCAACACAATCGCAAGCACCTTATGTTTTCGAAGAGGAATAAAATTACTTTATCAATTCAATTTTTTCACTCTGTTATTATTTTTCATGTTACACACACAGGTCCGAAATACACACACATGCACAGACAGGACCTGTATACATGCAATTAATGGAGAGATGTCAGAGTGAGGGGGCTGCCAGTGGATCGGCGCCCCGAGCAGTTGGGGGTTTGGTGCCTTGCTCAACAGCACCTCGGCAGTGCCCAGTAGATTAACCAGCGACCCTCTGGTTCCCAGCTAAGTCACCTATGGACTGAGCTACTGCCGCCCCTTTCTCTCATAATCTGCCCACTTATTATTGTATGTTTACATTTGCACTATAGTTAGTCCTCTTATTTATACATTTTATTTTTTTAGGTATGTTTTGACTGTATTTTTGCATTACTGCTTTGACGTGTCTGTGTGTAATGCTGCTGTTACGCTGCCATTTCCCAGCTTGGGATCAATAAAGTATTTCTACTCTATTCTATAACCATCAAGGCAGATAGTTAAGCCTGTGAATGTGCTCATTCGTCCAGGTCATCGTTATCCTCAAAGCAATTTCAGTCAAAAGCAACTGGACTTGGTTATTTGTCTAGGAAGACGTTTCACCTCTCATCCAAGAGGCTTCATCAGTTCATGGACACATCTGACCAGGCTGGGACTGGACCAGGACCAGGACCAGGCTGGGACTGGACCAGGACCAGGACCAGGCTGGGACTGGACAAGGACCAGGACCAGGCTGGGACTGGACAAGGACCAGGACCAGGACCAGGACCAGGCTGGGACTGGTCCAACTATCTGGTGTGGAGATCCAGGTATTTAACCTCTCACAAGGTCGATGATGTCACTGAAACCCTTTGTGCTCCAAGTGCCAACGACCGTCGTTAGAGCGACAGTCGTTTCGACTTCGTTAGTGCTCCATTGAGTCTGAACGACAGTCGTTAAGACTCATTAGAGCATAATAATAACAGACCAACCATGCATACATGAACTGATGAAGCCTCTTGGATGAGAGGTGAAACGTCTTCCTAGTCAAATAACCAAGTCCAGTTGCTTTTGACTGAAATTGCTTTGAGGAGGCAGATAGTTGTTTATCATAAAGGCAATACACCATAAATATGGCGGCTCCTTTTATTAAGCTTTTGGATTTTTCTGTCACCAAATAGAATTGAATGCAAATGTTGAATATTTATTCCACCTGCTGTCTCCCGAGTGCTGATCGGGAGGCAGACACCGTCAATATATTTAAAATAACTCAAGTAGAGGTTGTAGAAGTTAACTATGAGCTTTCTCCTTGATAAACCTCATAATTAGGCCTTAGTAGCCCGTCTGCCGGTGGATAATCCTGTTCCTGATCCTCTGAGCTTCTCTCCTCTCTGTTTGTATCATTCATGTCTCATCAATGCATGTTACTAATTCAACTTCTTCCCCGGAGTTGTTTGCGCTTTGTCGTCTCTCAGGTCTCTGCTGATCGTGGTGGTGCCTGCTGTCGTGGTCCTGCATGACGCTTCCTGCTGCTATTATCACTATTACTCATATAAACTATCATTAGTTTAATAAATTATAAAAATTTGTAGCCATAAAAACATCATCAGTAAGATATCTCATTGTATCACAGCTGTTATTACCACTAATCATCATTGATCATATTTACCAGCATAATTATTATCATTGTCATATTCCATCACCTTAGCTGTGCTTGTTTCTATGATTCTACTTTATTAACTGCCACAACATATAAGTCATTCTCACATTACTATAGATATTATTATAGTTACTGTTACTTAAGGGTTGCTTGCATCTCTGGAAGTGTCTGTCTGTCTGTCTTTGTCTCTCTCTGTCCATCTGTCTGTCTTTTCTCTCTCACCCAAACCTCCTACCCTCACAAATATACACCCAGAGATACACAAGTACATAAACAACCACGCACACAAACATACACTACATACACTCGTCGCTGAGGAGACAAGGCTGGGCACCGAGATCTGAGGTGAGAGCTTACACTGTACATTTATCACAACATCAAATCTGCAACAAAAAAAAAAGAAGAAACTTTTGCTCGTCTACAGTTTAGAGGCGTTCAGAAAAGTGGAATCAAAGAATCTAAATACGTGTCAATGTGACAGTGTGTGTTACTGTGTGAGCTACTCAATAGTCCTGTGGATGCGGACCAACAGTGCCCTCTAGTTTAGCTGAAATCACTTGGACAGACACACTTTTAGGTGATTTTCTATTAAAATATTCCCTTTTTCCCCCAGCAGGATGATGCAAACAACACTGGTGTTCATGTCAAATCACTTTTAGACTTCTCTAGTGGGCACAGTGCCCAGGTATGAGACAGATAGGAAAACACAGGTGTAAACAACATTAATAATGGCTGAACTCCATTTAGCAGCTTTAGTTTTCATTTGTACATCCTCAGTTCCTTCCCTTGCCTCCTCTCCTCATGTATTAGTGCCTCTCTCCTTGGACGTCAGTGAGTGTGGTCTTTACCTACTTTATACGTAGTGTGTCTTGGGATCATTTTTGTTATGATTTGGCACTGTAAATAACATTTAATTGAATTGAATTAGATGCGAAGAGAAGACACAAAGAAAACTATGTAATTTTAAAGTAAAGTCAATTCAATTGGAAAGGTGGAACAGCTGCTATGGTTTGTATATTCCAGATGTGTGTGTGGCGCTCGTTTATAGGTAAAGACTTGTGTAAAAGAGACACACGTGCATCCTCGTCATAGCGCCTCCTCTGCTCAAAATGCATTTTACAAATTGAGTCATACTTTTAAGATGGCGTGCTGATTTGATTTGCACGTCACACGGAGGACAGGGGGGAAAGGAGGCACTACATAGATAAATAAGAAGAGCCTTTGTGCACGTTGCCTCAATTTCACAGCTGCTGATATTAGGCCCATCTGTGTTTTACAAGTCCAAACTGCCTGCTGAGAAAAAGGCCCATTAAATTGACCACAGTAAAGAGAGTAAACACACACGTGAAGCTGCAGGTGTATGGAGATTTTAGGGCGTACTTTAAAGGCGTCCCTGCAGAAACAGAAACCACCGGTCCCTGAGAATGTCACAGAACCAGTTTCTTTCCCTTAAACAACAAGAAATCCCGGAACCAAAACATGTTTCCAGTGGTAGATGTTGATGTTTCTCTCAGAGTTAGTGTATTTTGTCAGGTGTGCTCATCAGATCCAGTACACGAGGATGAAGGTAAAGGACAGTGAGCACGCTGACTGACTGACTGAGGAGCAGAAATAAGGTTGGTTTGACTGATTTGTTTCTTACTTTCTCCATAATAACCTCTTGTGTACAAAATTGCAGTGCGTCTGTTTGTATACGAGGTGATATCATGAACATAAAGTATGTTTTATCATAATGCCAATGTCTACTGGTAGCTGCTGTCAAATGCACTTTGAATTTTGCACAATTGATTTGCAGCTTTGTGGACAAATGTTTTCAGAAGTCCACATTAAATAAATTGAAGCTCACAGCTGCAGCAGAGTTCATGATACTTTGTTTTGATGGTTATATACATTTAGAACAGACTCATGTATGTACTGTATGTAAGCAAAGAAAGACCACAATAACTGAAGTGTCATAAGCAATTGAAGACACTCATTACAGTGAACTTATAGCAATAACTGAAATAACTGACTTTGGAAGACGTTAATCTGAATTTAAGTGGTTTTAATGCATTTCCAGTTCTGCTTTCTCAAGAACTTTGAGATATTGGATGAAAAAACGACATTTTTAAAACCTGATATAAAAAAGAAACCCACTTAAAATTGTTGTTTTCTTTAATTACAAATTAAAAAAGTCAAACTGAAACCACATAAATGATTCAATAGTTTATTAAAGATTGTGAAGTTTTTTCATGCATCTTTTTATCCATTTTGTTGTCTTTTTACCTCATCTGTTATTTCTTTTTCATTTGTCCTTTCTACTGTTCGTTCGTGTCCCATCATTCATCTCACCTTGTTGATGTATGTGTGTGTATATTTGATGTTTTATGGATTTCTAAGCGCATTTGTCTTCTCTCTGTGTGTCAAAGCACTTTGTGAACTTGTTTTTTTAAAGATGCTTTATAAATAAAGTTATTAAAATAAATATTAAGTTCCTATAAGATACGCATTTCTTTGCTTCAATGCTTCAGCTGTGAAAACCCAAAACTTACCTGGAGAACCATCTTTATGTTCAGGACGATTGTGTTTTTCTGCCTCCTGCAGGTCAACTGGTCATGGGTGGCTCCTCCTCCAAAGGGACGTTTACCTGGCAGAAGAAGAAGAAGAAGAAATCTCCTCTGAACAACGCCTGGGGACAGCTCCGGGGGGCGCTGCCCGCTAAGAAACGCAAGAAGAAGAGCAAGCTGTCACTGAACAGACTGAACCTGGATAACCTGAAGAGGGAGAAGAAGCGTTCCCGGAAGAAATTCTCAGTGTCAACAGAGAAGAAAGAGCCGCTATCTCTGAAAAGACTCTCTCTGGGTAACGTGAGGAGGGAGCCGACTGCTCCGGGAGGGCTGGGGAACTCGGGAGAGCAGATAAAGAAGAAGTTTTCTCTCCCTCTGTGATGAAAGACAAATGGAGCAGAAGTGTCTAAACAGAGACTCACTGAGATTCATGACTCTCCAAGAGTGGAGCGCATTAGAGAGAGAGCTTGGCAGGAAGATGGAAAGAGGATCCGTCAGTGAAGAGGCCACAGGAGAGTCAGAGAGATGCATGTGTTCAAAGTTTTAATGTCAGTTACTGAGGGCAGATCATCAGGGCTGGAAAAGAGACTGAAACACAGCGTTACAGACGTGAAAAAGCTCCTTCTTATACACATCTTCATATCAGTTTGACTCAATCTGACCACTCATTCGTGTCCTGTCACGTTTGAAGAAAGAAAAATCATTTTTAAATTCAAAAACATTTCTGCAGATTAATCCTAAAGACAAGCGTGATTTCCCTTTATGGGTTTTTTTGTGTTTTTTTGAGCTGCCTCTGATGACAAATCCCTTTAAGTGCACTAGATACTGTACATTATATTACAATGTGATCATAAATAAAGTTTTATATCACAACCAATTTACAGAAAAAAAAGGAATATTGTGTTTCCACGATGCAAACACCACAGCGTTGGCAGCAAATTGACAAAAAAAAGAGATACACAATAAAACCTTGAGGCAGAAAGCTTGAAGCGTACGGTCTATAGCTACAAAAAGGGTTTTAACTGATACTGCATTCAGCAAATACAGGCTCTTATCCGTTAAATCACACGTCACTGCATTCACGTCTATTTAAGAGGCAAAAATTAAAATGTATCCTCACGTGCACGTCGGAGGATTCGTGTCTCTTCCGCTTCGTGAAGCTTAAAAACGATCAAACGTGTCACACACGCAGAATATTTGGGTAAAAAGTATAAACATCTAAAACATCAGCAGAATCAAAAACTCATGAGATGATTCTGATGGTTTTTTAGCAGAGAAAGTTTTTAGGGTTCGACTTTCTACGCTTTAAAAACAGGGTTAAAACCTTTCGCATCACTTATAAGAACGTTGTACAAAGAGATGGGGGCGATAATAAAAAGGGGCAAAACAAACAAAAGTACACTTGCAGACAGGTGAGTAACTCAGGTGCAAAGGCGTATTGGGAGGAGAAGACGGTGGTGAATAGGACTTAAAACAGGCGTCCTAGCACAGAGCAAGTCACACATTTACTGTAACCCGGCAACCCGAATGTTTCTGTTAAAAATAGCCGGCGTCTGTTCAATAAAACACCGGGGAATTATCTATTAACCATGAACAAACTCATTAATTCAAATATATATATAAAACCCTTTGTAAATAGAGTCGGTATGAGCTTCGGGCCTTTGGCTGCAAACCGTCTTGAATGATAACGTCTCACACTCACTGCTTCTGTTTACACTCAGTTTCATTAGGCACACGTAGCTTAAACCAATAACACAAAAGTGCTGGAATAAATCCTCTCTTTGTGAAGGTTATAATGTTGTCTGATGTCTAAACTGTTTCAGAGGTGTTGATTCAAATGCATGAGCAGGAGCAGGATGTAGTTTACTGTGCTGATGAGCTATATTTGTACATCAGCACCGCAGAGGAACACACGCCTCTCTGTATCATGCAAAACAATTGAAACCGCAGAGTTGAATCAACACCTATGAACATTACACACTTAACGAATGAGGGATTTATTGCAGGACTGTTGCATTAGTTGTTTCAGCCAGCTGCACCTAACAAACACACAGACACATGAATCCAACATGATGGCACTGTATATATACACAATAACTTTTACTTATAACTTGATGGCACTGGAGGGTAAATATTTCCGCTTTGCGACGGTGCACACACTTGAGTCATTCCTCCCACGCACCACCAGCTTGTTCAGCGCCGCTTCTTCTGCCACCATCTGTTTACTGTCCCTTCGTTTGTGTCTCCACAGGAAATGAGCTCTCCAGTGTTGTTCGAGTGGCCCGGTGGTGCAGGGGTTTGCCTTCTTCTCTCTGCTGATGGAGCCACTTGATGCGTTTCAATTAGAAGAGACGTGCAGCTGTAGTTCGAAGTTCATCTCCTGTGCTCAGCGTCGCCTCAGCAGACACAAACCATTGTCTGATGGCAGCAGAGGTTTAGACCCAGTTTTCTTAAAAGAATAAACAGTCTTTGACCCTGACAGGTCAGTCCGCAGTCCGCTGGCTGAGGAAACACAGGTCTTAAGGCTTGTTTATGTGTGCACACACGAAGCGGTAGATCATGTCTGTCTGTGTGTGTGTGTGTGTGTGTGTGTGTCTGCTTGTCTCGAGCGGCGGTGAAAGTTTATCATTGTCTGAGTTAATTTCAGGTTTCCGAAGAGGCGGGGATGCCTGACGAGCCGCTGTGGATGAGAGGCATCCCGTTGCTCCTCTCTGTCGGCTCAGCTCGAGACTTATAGTTCTGAAGTCAGAGAAGTGGAGAGAGTCACAGATGAGGATATGAGAGATGTGAAGAGTTCATATGAGGTAAAGGAATCAGGAAAGGGAAATCAAGAAAAAGGGGAGAAGGTGGAGTAACAAGAAAAAAGAAAGAGAGGAAAATGGGTTAGTCGGGTTCAAACTAGCAAACAGAGTCAAATAGAGCCGAAAGATTAAGACTAGGAAAACAGGTTCATGTGTTACTGCGTCTCCACAGTTTCACATGAATCCAAGTGTAAATTCCACAGGTTATCGCCAAGAAGCAACCGCGCTAAAGGACAAAGACAAAGCAGGCGGACAGACGTGACCAAACAGATGAGATGAGGCAGGTTTATGCATTTATTCAGATTAGTTGCATCAACGCTTGTACAAAAATAAACCCGAAGCAATATGAAAATGTTCCTGAAGTGTCAAAATATCACCAGTAGCCGGCCTATAATATGAAAATAACTATCAACAGACAGAGAATATAGTTTGAGTATACGGTTATCCCTTTAATAGCTCCCCTTCCCTAATTTATACTTGATTTGTAATTATCCTGAAATGTCACTGCATAGTTTTCTATAACAAGAAAAATATGTAGAAGAATGTTTCAGTGAGTCGCTGTACACACGTATATGCATGTACACGCACACACACAAGACCACACACTGCACATCCTGCAAGGCTAAGAGGCTGCAAGCGTGCGGGCGCGTGTGTGTGTGTGACAGCGCATGCCTCCAACATACACACATACCAGAGTAACAAGTCAGAGGAAATGTGGCAAGGAGCATGACGCGCTCTAACCACCAGCACACATCTGGACCGGTTTAAGGCTGAGCAGCACGAGCACACAATCCAACATGCACACATTAGCAAACAGCACACAGAACATGGAAACGTTGTGCTCACTATAAACTAAGCAGCGGTTGCGTAAGACAGCAGGGTAATTCCCCCCAAATAAATCTGTTTATAACACAAGGCAAGAGTGACCATTAAGTCCTCGTTTTATGGGGTTTTAAGAGTGAAGTCACTCAGTGTTTTGCTTCATTTTCGCCTCAGAAAGTTTGAACAAATGTACAAACGTATGGAATTGTATTTGCGTCTAACTGTGGACACATTTAGAGAGTGGGAAATCTTAAAAACTCACACAAACGACCCATTTTGGATTGAAAACGGTGGTTCGCCCAAAAGGTGACACGTTTGCAGCCCTGATCCAATGACCAATAGTGGCTGACACCCTGAGACAAAACAGCCAATCAGGACTAACCTTCTCCATGCCTCTGATTGGCTGAAATTGTGACACACTGCAACAGTCGGTTTGAGCAGGTGTGCAGTCAAACTGTTGAGTGCACAGAGCAAGATGACAGGGCTCAGAGCGATTTCAGTTTGTTCATAAATGAATAATTTCACTACAGAATATCACTTTTGAAGGGCTGCAGTCAACCAAAGCAAAGGTTGACTGAAGTTCTACGTGACAAAGGACACAGTGCTGTGACGTGAGTCTTGTTGACCTTGAGTATTTCATCATAGTTATGTTTAAATGTAGTTTTCTTAACAGAGAGGAATGCAGTGTGACTCCATGCATCTCTTTAAAACGTGGAGCTTGTTTCAACCAGTGGATCGTGCATGTTAGAGATCTGCACGTTGTCTCTGGATTGAGGATTTCTGGCACAACTTCCCCTACTTCCAAGGTTCAACCGAGAAGGGAATGAAGTCTGAAAAGGTCAAAACTCGAATAACACTTGTTGTATAAAGAACTTCTTTATTGTTTTATTGCATTAAAGTCGTTCAATGTACTACGATTGCTGCAGGAGTTTTGACCCTTTGGTTATCTTTAGATTGACTTAAATCAGCCACACTGAGTGCACTGTGTATCACTTTTTTGCAATAGAAGCGTTGCATATATTCAATTTTGGATAAAACGCTGCGCTCGTCACTGTCACTTTTAACCCAGCCTTCCAATCACAGTGATGGAGGGGCGGGAAGAACACTACTAAGACCAACTGTCACATCCTACACGTCAAAAAGCAGCCCAACTGAGGAGAAACCAACACTGCTGGTCATAGACCGGTGTCTCCATCCTCTACGTGCTTCAGCCTTCCTTTCAGCCAGAGCGAGTACTCTCCTCTGTGCTGACATTTTTACTACTTATGTTCTGCATCATAATAACCGAGGGAACCGAAGTGCTCTCAGGTAGGCGTTTTTTTAGATTGGGAAAACACACTTTGGCGAACACACAGCCTTAGAAAAGTAACACCAGCGACCACCATCAACATATCAACCAACTGATCGAACAGAAGCTGTCAGCCTTAAACTTTTGTGGGTGCAAATGTGCTCAAAAGGTCCCAACTGGTGTCCAAGGTTGAGACACACGTGACGCCACACATCAAGGTAGAGGGAAAAATACATTAAACTCAATTGATGACATGTGTCAAAGTCCAGCAAATACAAAAAACCTTAGCATGCCCGAATCAATCAAAACACTAATTTTTACTCTTCTACTTTCTGTATAAAAAGTTGATGAGTGATGGTAAGGGACGTCTGTTTTACCAGAAGAAGCCACTCGATTCACCTGCTGGTAATAAACCGACCGGCATCGTTTAAAAGATGCAAACCTGGAACAAAGTGCAGCTGGTGCGGTTTTCTCTCTAGATCCAATAAGGTTGGATTCTTTATTGGTTATAGACAGGAAGTGAAATAAGAAAACGTGACTGAGGAACAAGACAACAGATGTGAGAGCAGCCCTAGAACAAGACGTGCTGTCACTTCAGCAGCAGCAGCAGTGTGAAGGGGTTAGTTCCTCTGGGTAACCACAGGCTCACTGTGTTGAATCATTTTTGCAAACATCTGTAAGAGTCGTGTTCATTCTCTGCTCTTGTTTGTTCATTTATTCATGTGCAATAATGGACTCATGGCAATAATTGTGTATTTGTGTGAAGTTGTGAAGCACTGCAACATCAATCTGACATCAACACAGTCAGACTGCAGGACAATAAAGTTAATAGATGAGGTTTTTTCAACATATTGTTATTCTTTGCGATCATGTACACCCGAGAAAAGCACCTAAAAAGCAGAAGCGTGTTTGTTTATATTTGAGCAAAGCAGCAAATTAAAGCAGGACAGAAGTGTAATAATTGTTTAGTACAGTATACAAAACACTTTCACATCATAAACCACCACATTCGCATCAAATGAGGATGAATCTGTTTTTTTTCAAGGCTGACATTTCCTTTCTTACAGTGGATCAGGTGTGATCCTTTACGATATGCACCAGTCATCAGTGTTTTTTTAAACTATTTTCAGGGGGACATGAGTGCCGTTTCAACTGATTTTAGACTGCAGTTACAGAGCGACATTATCGCTCATTTGGAGTTGTGTTTCTGGCACAATAGCAAATGTTACGTGTAATATTCACACAGATCCTCTACTGCAGGGGTGTCCAATCCTGCTCCTGGAGAGCCACTGTCCTGCATGTTTTAGGTTTCTCCCTGCTCCAACACACCTGAGTCTAACGATGTGCTCGTTATCAAGCAGCTGAAGCTCGTCACAGGTTTGAAAATCGTTAGACTCGGGTGTGTTAGAGCAGGGAGGAACCTAAAACATGCAGGACAGTGGCTCTCAAGGAACAGGATTGGAAACCCCTGCTCTACTGTGATCACCAGATAATGTACAGTGGCTTTCCCACTGAGAGCAGCTGCCGACTGTGGCCGACAAACGACGCTTCGAGAGCGGCGAGTGAACCTAAACTATAAAAAGCTCTGTAAAGCCGAGAGGAGCTTCAGAATCAGGTGATAATTCTCTATAGGTTCACCATTGCATCGTTATTGTGAAAATATTAATAATAGATGCTTTAAGTGAAGTAAGTTTTCTTGTTTGTCTGTTTGTTTTCTTTAAAAAGGTCCTGTTAAAGAGATTGAACAGTAAAGATTTTACTCATTTTTAATCCAGGTTTGTGTTTAATCGAGGATTTTAGTTTGATGTGTTTTCTCATGTGATTTGCAAAAATCCTATGTATTTATTTTCTATATTAAAGCTGCTGTCGGCACGTCTGGCACAACGAGTTTACTCAGTCAAATTTCGAATGTTTACAACTCTCACGCCCCTCCCCCTCTACCACTGAGCTCCTCCGCTCCGTGCTCATCAGTGCGCGTGTACCAGATCCCTGTGAACGCGCCCCGTCGTCTCTCATCAATAAACACCATGGAGTACATGCTACATGGAGGCAGGCTGGCTAACTTACTCATAGATAGCAACTGCTAACGTCATTTAGTGCATGCATAGCTTGAGACCTGTGCCTGGGGGATCTGTGGTGAGTGCACGAACTAACAGTCAGCCGTGCACCGAGTTGACAGGTTGACACGGGCACTGTGGATTTTTGCAAAACACACAACAGGCTCTATGTGCACGTAGAGGCACGCTTTTTTTTTTTTTCTAAATCCGGATGATCTATGTTGTTCTATGGGAGCATAGAAACCACGATTTTCAGATTCTTTTTGGGAAGTGAAAAGTAAAACTGAAAATAATGAGCCGCATTCAAATGTAACCTCAAATTGTCAAGTGGTCCAAGTTTGTCATAGCTCTTAAGCTGTTTGAGTGGTGGCTGGCAGGGTCGTACTGTATGTGGTCAACAGATAATCATAGTCATCTGTCTGCAGTCAGTGTGGTTTCATTATTAACAGTCCTTAGTGCGAGTGCTTGTTTTGTTTGTGACCGCTGTCGGTGGCTCCGTTGCTCTCGGACAGTACCTCTTGCTCCAGGGTGTTAAAGTGAACTCCGGAGATGCTCTTGTGGTTGCTGCCCCGCCTGCACAGGCAGCACAGGATCTCCTTGAAGGTCCTCCTCATGTCTTTGTCCCTGAAGGAGTAGATGATGGGGTTGACGAAGGAGTTGCACTCGGCCAGCACCAGGAAGTACTTCTCGTAGCGCAGCACCTTACACTCGTCGCAGCCAAGACCGTCGAGCAGAAGCACGACCAGGCCGGGCGTCCAGCAGATCACAAAACAGCCTGCAGGGGGAGCGGCGGTACAGAAGGTCATTAGAAAACGTCATAACATTAGAAACTACAACAAAAGGTGTGGATAGTGGCGGATAAAATGGGGGGAATTAACAGACTGCAGACAAAGTTGTAAAGAATGTGAAGATATGGGGGCTAACTAAGGGAGAGAGGGAACGTACTGTACATTCCTCTGTAGGACAGTGTGTGTGTGTGTGTGTGTGTGTGTGTGTGTGTGTGTGTGTGTGTGTGTGTGTGTGTGTGTGTGTGGTTTAGTCTGTATGATCAGATTTCATTACCATAATACTCTATTAGGCAGCTCAGGAATTCATTATGTGCACACATTCTCAGCACTAATATATGCACACGTACGGGCTACAAACGGAAATATGAAGACGATGTGGTAACACACTCTCTCACACACAATGTGTAATGCATTCCTGAGCCCCTGACCATAGCCTTAACTGTCACAGCTGCATGCTTAACCTCCAATCTACATCTAAGCCAAAGTGTTAACCCTCAAAGAGCACTTTGAAAACATGAGGAAAGGCTAAAATGTCCACAATCACAAGATCGAAAAACTCTAATTGGTCCTCACAAGCAGAGAAGTACAAGATTACACACACACACACACACACACACACACTCTCAGTGGTGTCATACGGGGCAGGGGAGAAGCTGTTTTCTGTCACAGGAACTGAGCTATGCAGCTCCCTGTCAGGGCATGCTCAGGGTTTTCCTCGGCCCCATCACATGCCGGAGGTGATGAGTCTCTGCTGCTGAGCGACGGCAGAAAGAAGTGTAACTTTTTAAAGGCTTTGAGGAATTTAATCGAAAGTTCAAAATGTGAGAGCAGGGCGCAGGGGAGGCTGGGAAAGGGAGCAGAGAGGAGCGAGGGAGAACGGCCAGTTCAGCAGAAAAACAGGAGAAATCAGAGGGAAGGAGTGAATGTCTGAGTGAATGTCTGAGTGTGTGTGTGTGTGTGTGTGTGGGGGGGGGGGGGGGGGGGGGTAGTAGAGTTTGCTTGAACAAGTACAGACAGGCTAAGAGAAGAGCCTGCGAGGCAGAGTGTGTTTGAGACTGTCATGTTATTCTGTGAAGGCTCAGGGGAGCTTTTCCCTAAAAACGCATCTCGTACACATACATGTCGTACATATGTGGGTTTGCACAAATAAACGCCCTGAAAAACAGTTTCCAAAAGAGATTTCTGTGCTTTTTCTGTGCTTTTCTTGCAAGTTTAAAGTCTCTTTAAAGTCTCCATCTCCTGCGAAATCACACTATTTAGGAAAAAAAGGGACAGGTCAATGAATTTTAGGACCACAAACGCTCAAAAGATGTTGTTTCCTGCTGCGAGGAAACCAGACTCATCACTGTTTACAGTAAACAAAGTCCTCCTAACATGAAGTCACCACAACACAGATTGGCTGACGGCGTGTGGGAGGCCTTGTTTTCTTTACATATTGGAAACAAAAAGAATAAACGGGGAGGAAACGCAAACGGAGATGCTGACTATTCACCAGATTAACACGAAGAATTGCTGAAGTCAACACAAATAGATTCCCAGTTAAAAAATAAAGAAAACATTAAAGGAGGACAATAACGTGCTATGAATAAAATCTATTTGTGTACAGAGCTGCGCAATGTTACCTGACATTTATAAAGTGATTAATTGTCCCATTTACCTCAGTTAACAAAATAAAATGATTATTATTAAATACACATGTGCACAAGAGTCTCAATCCTCACTTTGGACATTTAATAAACTATTTGAAGTGAGTAAAATAAAAAAACTCTAAATAATATTAAACATATCTAACATTTAAAAAACCCTTTCAGGCAAAACATGAAAATAGTATTATTATTACAATTATATATGAATATCCACACACTGACGATGACTGTGAGATGCAGCTGAAAGCTCCAGAATAAGTAATAATAATAATAATAAGTGTTTATCTGCGATACTGTACTTTTATTTTATTTTATTGTTGTTCATATTTTATCTTATTTTTAGTACTTCTGATTGCTCTGTACCGCTGCTACGATGACCTCATTTCCCCTCGGAGATAAATAAAGTTATCTATCTATCTATCTGTCTATCTATCTATCTGTCTATCTGTCTATCTGTCTATCTGTCTATCTGTCTGTCTGTCTGTCTGTCTGTCTGTCTGTCTGTCTGTCTGTCTGTCTATCTATCTATCTATCCATCTATCATAAGCCGGCCTTGAGTTTCTTTTTTTTGTCAAACAACTGTTTCCAAGGTCAATAATTAACTTTAATTCTCAATAAAATAAACAGATTTGAGGCACATTTATGGCTTCCATGACTTTTCATCCCGTCTGCACGAAGTATCTGTGATGTTAGCTAACAGCTCATGTGTGATTATCTGTCGTTAAACCAGTTTCCTCTTAAGAGTGTAACTATCTGTTCTGTGTTGTGTTCGCTGATGCCACAAAGACGCTTTGCTCTTAAACCAGATCTATTTGAGTCCTTTTTTCCTCTCCTTACACTTTCTCACATGTTGAATGACACGGCTTAAAAACTACAACGGGAAGAAACGCTGACTCAATCATCTCCCTTATGAGTTAATCCACGACACAAAGCACGCGTTAAGTTGTTTGTACCCGTAGTAGATGTGATTCACTGTTGCGCTCTATGGTGTTTTACGTAATCTCTATAAAAGGATCCTGCAAGGACATCGTTTGGCAGAGGCGCAGAGGTCTGGTTTCCGTTCGTAGATCAACTCGTATCTACCTCTTACCTCTGAGCCGGCTTCGGTCGCTTAGACAGGTGAACGGCCCGCGTGGAGAGCAAATGAGGCGGGACAGAGCGGCCGTTATGCAGATGCAGAACCCACTGGCTATTGTCTGTTGTTATCTATCTGCATTCATACAGATGTTTATAGAGACGATGTGTCTCAATTCAGTGACAGGCGACCTGAAGAACTTAATTTACCAAACATGCTGACATGGTTTAAATGAGAGATTCAAGGCTCAAGTAGGTTTCAGGTTTGTTCCCCAGCCCTTGATGTGTTTAACTAGTGTGTGTGCTTCCTCACCCAGGATCATGGAGACGGTCTTCATGAGATTAAACACCGTCTCTCTGTGTCTCATCTGGGTGGTGTGCTGCGACATCTGCTTGCTCTTGTGCCTCACGTAAACAAAGATCCGGGTGTAGACGGCCACCATGATGGAGAAGGTCAGCAGGTTGAGAAGGGCCCAGAACACCAGGTAGCTGCGGCTGTACATGGGCGCCATGGTGGAGCAGTGCTCCAGGTCGCACAGGCAGTGCCAGCCCATGGTGGGAACCAGGCCCATGATTATGGCCACGAGCCAGATGAACACGATGATGACGAAAACACGCCGGGTGCTCATCTTACTGTGCAGCTGCATGTTGAAGATGGTTTGGTGACGCTCTACGGCCACAGCCAGGAGGTTGAGGACCGACGCCGTCAGGCTGGTGTCGATCAGTCCCTGACGCAGAAACCACCGGTACTTCGACAGCTTAATGGTCCAGGGACCAGTGTGAAACATCAAGTGGAGGTAGGAGACACCTGGAAGAGGAACGTGGAGCTTTAATGACAAAGATGTAAAAAGAGAGCTACGGGATAATTCACACTATTACATTATGTGTTTTTTTCAAAGAGGAGTTTGCGTTAGTCCTTTTTCCTAAAGACCAAGACCAACTCTGTTTCATCTCTTCGTATGCGATAGGAGGTTGTGATGTTCTTTGTATTTATGGTTTAAGGTCACAAGTTTGACTATTTGAAAGACGACTCGACATCGTAAATGCCCCATTCAGTTTCAAAGAGCATGCATCCACAGCTAGAAGTCATTCTAAGTAACAGTGACAGTGTTAAATAAACCTTAAAAAGGTGAATATCCTCTAAATAACATATGAAGTGCGTGAAAACACCCACAGCCACAGTTCTCTATGTAATCCTGCACATCAGATGAGATCCAGACTCACCAGCATCACTGCGTCGAGAATTACCTTTGTAATTTCCCAGATTCTACCCTCATCAGATCTCGATAAAACCAAGAATTTAACACATTTGATTTCCATATGTGACACTAAATGACGCAGCCTGTATGTGCCAACATCAAATACCTTAGCTAAGATAGCGTCAAACACAAAAAACATCAATGTTAAATGGGAAAATTATTTTCACTCAAAACAAAACTTTCTTGTTGTAGCAGAGAGAAACATTTGTTGTGTGGTTAAAAAAAAAAACTTTATAGTGCCAACCAACTTTTTTGGTTACCTTGCAAGTTGGACAACTTTAGAAAACAGCAACATAGGCAGTGAAATATTTGTCATAAGTAGAATAAATACAGAAATGCTATCAGTCTGCAGGTAACCTCAGGCTCATACTGATATCAAGTGTTCTGCAGAAGGGAATCCTTGGTTTCTGCGGAGTCTACCAAGTTAAAATTCATTCCTGATCACACAGGGAAAAAAGTAAAACTGAATAATTTATCATTATTACTATATGGTGCTTATCAGCTATATGTAGCAATAGATGCTACGAGTAACGATTCGTCAATTCATTGGTTAGTTGTTATCTATTTTCATAACTGATCACTGATCTTTGGGTCATTTTTGACCACAAAAAAAAGTAAATTCCCAGATGTGAATATTTTCTGGTTTCTTAAAGCCAGTAAGTAAATATCTTTGAATTGTGGACAAAACAAGACGTTTGAGAATGTCATGCTGGGCTTTTCTGAAACAAATAACTAATAAAATAATCAAGAAAAGTCAGATTTATTGATAATTTAAAAAAAACATTAGTTGCAACCCTACTAATGACATAATTAATGAAATATCTGGTACCTGGATGGTTTAAAGGGTTAAACATTATTCATTCATTTGATTTGATTTACATTTTGACCAGTAGTTCAGAAGCACATGAGGTAAAACAACTGTACCTGAGAAGAGGTCTGCGACAGCCAGGTTACCCAGCAGGTAGTAGATGGGAAAGTGAAAGCGTCTGTTCTTTAAAATGGCGCCCATGACCAAAAGGTTGGAGAAGATGACGATGAAGCAGACCGTCATGCCCAGAGTGACGATCACATAGTCGCGTCTGCGCCAGTGGTCGCTGATGTTCTTGCCACTCTTCTCGTAGAAAAACTTGACGCTCCGGTTGTAGTAGCATCCCTCGGTGTCGTCGGTCAGCGTATCCATGATGAGATGTCCGGTGGATGTGGGATCAGAGGAGAGCGGGAGAGGACGGAGAGGAGACCGGCGTTGCAGACAGGAGGCGGAGGGGAAGGTCTAGGGCGTCATTCAGGCTCGACCTCTCTGTGGGGTCGGAGATCGGCATGCCATTAGCCGGACAGGCGGGGACGGGAGGGATCCAGGTTGAAGTCTGAGGCCGTCTGGGACTCTGAATCCAATGCTCTTCGATCTGTGGAAAAATTCGGTTTTAGTTTAAGACGTCAAACACAAAACACCATGCAGGATTTCATTCCAAATGAGCAATAAACCAAATGTGCAGATTACAAACATTATGAATCTCTAACAAACCTAAAACCATGCATGAATCTGACGCATTTGAACTGATTAGAGCTGTGATTATATTCAATCAGAAGAACAAGCAGCCAGTCATCCAACAGTCAAGTTCAGAGGTCCCCGCATCTACACTCATCAACTCCTCATGAAAGCAGTAATTTGATTGAATGATTGTGTGTTGACACCAAACACCTAAGCTAAGATAGGGTTAGACTCCCATGGTGCATAAGAGGAAAGCTCTGTCTCTTATGGCTCTTTTTTTAATCTGCAACTATTTTGATCATCTTCTTTTGAATAAATAAATACATTTGTAGTTTTTGTGGATCACATTAGACACAAATGAGCATTCAAAGCAGAGTATATCGACGCTGTCTGGCAGAAAAGTCATATCTCTGTAGCTTTTATTTTTCTTCATAAATGAGTGCTATTGGTCACTCTTTACATCTGTGTGTGGGTTTTTATAAAGTTTCAACCAATGAAAAGTATTAAAAAAGAGCTTGTGACTAAATCTTGTAACACCACTGGATCCTCAAACTTTTTGGACATACGAGGTTTCTGCCCGACAGAATCTCATCTCATCTTCAACCTCTTATCCGGGGTCGGGTCGCGGGGGCAGCAGCTTTAGCAGGGGACCCCAAACTTCCCTTTCCCGGGCCACATTAACCAGCTCTAACTGGGGGATCCTGAGGCGTTCCCAGGACAGTGTGGAGATCTAATCTCTCCACCTGGTCCTGGGTCTTCCCCGAGGCCTCCTCCCAGCTGGACGTGCCTGGAACACCTCCCTAGGGAGGCGCCCAGGGTTCATCCTTACTAGATGATCCTGAACCACCTCAACTGGCTCCTTTCAACGCAAAGGAGCAGCGGCTCTACTCCGAGTTCCTCACGGATGCTGAACTTCTCACTCTTTGCTCGACAGCAATTCAATCTTAAAACATGCTTGTTGGGAATCTTTAAAAACAGTATGACTTATCATAGAATAGATTTGGGGCCTTTGATGGGCTATACTGACTTGCATACAATATTACAGACAAGTTATCGTCTTAGTTTTTGGATAAAGTAACGTAAGTGTCGTCTTTTCTTGGTTTTTAAAAGCTGCCTCACAGTAAAGTGATGTAGTTTTCTGATGCAACTGTCGTGTCCGCAGCTGTACATGTATAATTGGTACTATGCTTGAGGATTGAGTCATTATTTCCACAGTTCTGATGATCATTTTGTCTCATGGTGTAAATATTTTGTAAAAGCATTAATAGCCAACCTACAATATGTTCACAATATCGACAGAGGTCATTTGTCAAATCATTCGACCCTCGCTGGTGCTGAAGAAGATGCAAACAGCCAAGATATATCTCACTCATTAACGATGACGCCTGTGATGCAGCGAGTTATTGTCATTACCACATTACGGAGTTCAAAAGACCAACCATACGGATCAGGCCGACATGTCAGGACAGGAACATTGGAGGCTTTACAACTGTGATGCCGTAATCGAAACCAACCAGCTCAGTCAGGGCAGAGCTCAGCCTTCACTGCAACACACATGTTGTTGTGGCCGACAACAGCGTGCTTTATTCCTATATTTACAGTAAACTTGTACGGGCTGCGTGGTGCGTTTTGAGTCAATAACACTCCCCTCCACGCGAGGACAAGCACTGCACCGCCGGCTCCAAGTTAAACTCTCTCTCAACAATGGAAACATCAGAGCAGCGCACTACAACAGAGACACACCTCACAATTACACAACCCAGCTATGTAACTCAATCTCAATCCAAACACACACATACACACACACACACACAGGGAGGGAGCCTCAGTGACCCACTCTCCTACCAAGGGTGGTGGTGTGGAGAGAGATGCCAAACACAGAAAAATGTGCACAGAGAACTTTAGAGGAACCAGAATGAAATGATTGAAGAGACAAAAATGGTTTGATTTGAGGAAACAATGTGAAACAGTTGAAGAAGACGTCTCAAAGGTCCAGAATTATAATAATATAAGTGTCTGTGGAGGTGTGTGTGTGTGTGTGTGCTGTGTGCATGCAAGTTCTTATCTGTCCGTGTGCAGAGAGGAAGTGAGCAACTCCTTTTGTAAGATTTTCTTCCCTTGAATTTCCCCTGAAGGCCTCCGTCCTCATCTGAGACACGAGCCATCACTCAGGTACTACGGTTGATCTTTGACCCCAGAGCGTGTGCACACAGTCGCTCCGTTTCCTCCCCACGTCAGGACACAGCTATGAACTCTTCTGACTGCTTCATAGTTTTGTTTATCTTTCCTTGCATCTCTGTCACTGTGCTGTGGTTAAACACCAGATTAAGGAGATGATCTGCAAAAAGCAACTTCAACATTTCTGCTAACTTTCATTAAAATGACGCCTCAGCGCTGCGTTGAAACACACACCTGGTTTTGTTTTCTGTGTTAGCCCGGCTAATTCGAGATGTCAGACCTTCTCTCTCCTCATACTGATTTAAATATCTTAACTGAGGCTATCTAAAGACACTGAGCTCTGATCCGATTGCTGTGCTCTCCGTTTTCTACATTTAAAGTCAGTGTACTTCATTACAAGGAACTCATGGATCTCCACAGTGACTGCCCACTTTCCGAACGACTCCAGTTCCAGGAGGGACTTTCCCCGTTTGTTTACTCCAATAACGTTTCAGAAAGTCCTTTTGTAAAAGAGCCAAACAGCTGCCACATGAATGGGGACCAATAAAACTAATTTAGAAAAGGGAAGAAAAGACAAAAGGTTCATGTCTGTGAAGATAAACGGCCGTAGAGTTCAGTTGGAGCAGTTCATTAGACGTTCGTGGGTTTGCAGGTTAACATTTCCATGTCGCCATTACGCTCAGGATTGTGGTTAGTGTCGTACCTGCGGCTTCTACGTATAAACAATCATTTGACGATGTCATTACTCGGGCAAGTCTCGCCTGATGGTTAAGACGCTGTGACTAATAATAAAACATCTTTTTGTAAAATATGAATGGGATTTCCATTTGTGGAACCGCACTGTTGAGGTCTTTTGGGACCTTTTGTACTTAAGGGGAACTCCACCGACTGAACACATGAAAGTCTGTTTAAAGGTCTTGAGGAGGACAGCAGCCTTCAGTATCTCCAGAGGGAGCTGAGTGAAGTAATGAGTCAGCGTCGGTCAGTGCTGAAGACTACAACTTTGAAAATGAAAACAATCTGGGAGTGTGGAGTTGGAAAGAAGCGAGAAAACAGCATTTTCTAACATTTTTGCATGAAAACGATTTTTATCGAATATCAAAATTGTTGCCGATAATTGATTTGCTGATTAATATAGCTCTATACTGCGTTCATTATTTAAGTGCTTAATGCAATAGTGTAAAGTAACATTCAATAAACATCCACAGTGAAAAACAGAAAAATCTACATTAAAAAATCTATATATTTAGAGGAAAACATTTCAAATGGTGGATCTCCCTGCACTGTCAGCTCTGGTGTAGGGTCTGAATACTGTTAACAATTCTGGGATAGGGAAGAAAAACAAAAACGCACTGGCTCATTTGTATTTCTTTTAACTCATCACAATCATCTTGGGCAGAGCGAAGCCCCGGATGCAAGAACGGTGCCCTTGCAAAATTGACGAGTATGGGGGCTTACATCTGGCGTGAAGCTTTATCTCAGCACTGTACATCCAGTAAGCCAGGTATCCTCACCTCTGAAGACATGTAGGCCATCGAGTTAGGGAAAAAATGAAAGTGTCCGCGTCTATTCGTCCTACACATGGTGTATTATTAACAGCCAACAGTGAGGAGACCATACAGATGTCAATGATGCACAGAGGATAGAACTGACACGATGAAGGTTTAGGGAGTCCAGTACCAGTACGTACCAGTGCAGTGTTTGTACAGGTTATCTGTTGGTGAATAAATGCTACAAGTTCTCCTCAAGACCCAAGGCCCCGTGTCTTTACCGGCAGATCAGAGCGAAGGGGGTTAGCCCCATAGCTAGCAACAACTTCAGCTCAGGCTCACTAAAGGTGGACAGACATTCAGGGCGTGATCACACTGTCCTTTTGGCCGCGGCCAAAACCGGTTTTTCAGCTAAAGTCTAGTACCTTTAAGCCATGTGAGTGGACCCGCTCCGCGCTCAACTGCGGCCAGTGGACCGTCCACGGCCCGCTTGAAAGAGGTGGGCTTTAGCAGAGCCGTTTGCACATGTACGAGCACGAGCCCTACGGCAGTAGCGTTATGTCCGCCTGTTCGGACATGTAAATAGAAGGACGGACCATGTGCGGACATTTAACAACAACAACAATGGTGGTGAAAGGTTCACGTTGGTGTGATGCGGAGGTGGAGTGTTTACTGCAGATTTGGTCGGATGAAAATATTCAAAAACAGTCGACAAGACGCACAAAAACTCTGAGGTCTATGGAAAGATTTGTAAACAAAGCCACACACACGCGATCAATGCGTGTGACATGTTACGGCGTGATGGCGTATGGACAGCAAGAAGCATTGGCCAGCCCAGGCAGTGGGAGTACAAACAGGGCTGGGGCGCGGGGGGGAGAGAGAGAGGGGGGACAAGTACCCTAAAGTCCGGGTCGTGGTCCGGGAGGACAGTGTGATCACGCCCTCAGAGTTTTGCTTAGCACCACCTTGGTTCACCCTCAGTTAATAGAAGTAAGAAAAGACATCTGGCCACCGGGCAGAGCAACTGTTCTTGGGGAAACCCTAGAGGCCCTTAGGTTACATTGTCTAAAGCAGATGTTTCAAACTAATCCAGTAAAGGGTCGCTGCGGCTGCAGGTTTTCATTCCAACCAAGCAAGAACACACCTGATCCAACAAATCTAACTGTGTGAAGGCGATTCAGTTGGTTGAATAAGTCCAGTCAGGTGTGTTTTTGCTTTGTTGGAATAAAAAGCTGCAGCCACAGCGACCCTTTACTGGATCAGTTTGAGACACCTGGTCTAATGTATAGATCCAGAATAGTTCACGTTAAGAGAAGAGTGTTGATCCCTGCGTGGATGCACATGCCATGCATACCCCCATCTAATTTAAATAAAGACATTCATATCAATTTTAGACAGCATTTTCTTTTTCATTTCAATCAGAATCAGTTCTTGTACGGCTGCTTGCCTTTAGACAACCTACATATTTTCTTACATTAAAGTGTTTGTTCAGTCACAAGTCAAGTGTTTACTGAAATATAGTTGCATTACAGTCTCAAACCTGGAGGCTAAGACTAGTGATTATCAGTTCCAGAGCACTTTTCAAACAATCAAAGCCGCTGCAAAGCAATGAGTTGAATTTCAATCTGTGGGACTTCAGTATCAAAGGTCACAAAATGACAAAGCTCTTGGTTATCGTGGAGCGATGTCTAACTGCTCTACTTTAAAGCATAGAAATAGGTCAAGACTGGTGCAGCTCAAACGGTGGACGTGCACTCGGAGACAAATGTCGACTTTATGTCAATGAGTTTGGAAAGGCTAAATAAATATACTGTGTGCATTAGGGTGAAAACAGCTCTCCTTTAGCAATTCTAGTCCTAAACGACTGATAAGTCTTCTCAGACATGCATGAAACCAGACGAATTGTGCAGCCATGGGTAACAGACACATGCAGCTGGTTTCACAGGATGTTGAACCACCACAGCCATCGAAACTCTGCTCTCATCGCACGCTAGCACAGACCTTGTCAGCTAAAAATCTCCTACGCCACAACTGTTCACACTACAGTCACAGGGGTATCAATCTTCTCATCTTCATCTCTGCCAGAAAGAAAAGAAGTGTATTTCCCAAAACGCTGGACTTTACCTCTACATCCTGGAGATATCCCAGGGACTATATTATATTGTTTGTTATAGTACATCCACGTGAATATGCAGGTGATGTGCAGAACTAATTGTGAATATAAACTAAAACGTGAAAAAAACACCCCATTTCAAAGAATTATATGCAATTTGTCAACATTAGCATAACTCTGTATCTAATTATAGCGTTTCCAGCGCAGCTCAGTGAAACTTGAGGTGCATCCCTAAACTTGACCTCATTGTGTTTAAGCGGTGCTTCCCCCTCCCAAAGAAATGTATTCCCCTTCCTGACTCTGGAGTCTGGACACAAAGTTCACTCAATGCTTCCGCTCTGTGTGGCTCTAAGGCGACTGCATTTGCATGTCTGTGTGTTTTCATGCATCACATGTGTGTTTGTGTGTGAATGGACTGGGCTGAATCAGTAAACACCAGTTTGAATGCAAACCGGTCATTACCAGAGGAGCCACACCCGAGTCTCTTCTTCTCCCTCCTCCCCTCTGTGAAAGTGGAGTCTCAGCACATCAAGTTTAGCCAGCAATAGGAAAGATTCTCACTCACACACACACACACACACACGCACGCAAGCACCATTGTTTATAACCTCAAATTCCAGGTAAAGACAAAAATTCTGCTCATCCCCTCGGGCGTGCTCTCTCTGGGTGTATTTGCTTGAATTAACTGCCTCTTCTAACGTGTGTCCTTCCAGCTGTGAAGCATCAACGTGAAACTGGCGGGAATGACGGAGTGTCATCTGCATAATGATTAACTTCAGCTATTTAATCACACAGACGCATGCAAAGACACACACAAGGACACCAATGCCATTGACGTAGCAGAATTTCACAAGTTTTCAACGTCATGTCCGGAGAAAGTTTGTCCTTCACACTAGCAGCACACAAGAGATCATTGGACATACTTTGTTTGGTTAAGGCGCATGGGGGGGGGAACTTCTGTGTAAAACATGTAGGGGAGTACACGACCTGGGGTAAGAGACGTTACTTAATTTGGTCAAACAACAGAATCTCTTGCGGTTCTTTGTATATGTTACAGAATCTCGTTTGCTTTCCAATTAGGTATTGCCACCGTAAATCACCATTGTACTTCATTGTTGGAGGTTGGTTTTGCTCCGCTGTTTGCCGACGCCTGATATAAACAAGACGCCCCATTCAACTTAGTAGATACACCGGAGACTAAGCAGCTGTATTCACACAAGAGCTCACTCAGTGTTTGTACTAGCAGGGAGCCGGCAGGGTAAACTCAGTTTGAAGTCCGGTCCGACTGAATTGGATATTTGCGTTCACACATACAGCCTCATCGGTTAATGTCTAGACAGCTTCAGGTTTGCAGTGCTAATGTGAACGGGAAAAGAAAGAAAGACAAGAAAATGATCTGCATATTGTTGCAAGGCATCTAAGCTACTTTAATTGCGGTTCAGTTTTAAATAAATAACCTCATATCTGATCAAATGGAGCCACCGTCAGAGCTAATCATTATCTGTAAAGAACTGTAAAATGTGTATTTAAAACTCAGAATCAGTCGCGTACTGCCTTCAGGAAGTCCCTGGTTTAGGACGCAACAATCGTGTCAAAATTAAACAACTGAGTTTCCTGCAGGTGGTTTATCTTAGCGCATTTTAAATGTTGTGGTTATACACAGGAAACCCAACATCTGGTCGGTCTATGACGAGTGTTCACCAGCAGCAGCCAACTGTGTTTGAACACAGGTTCATCATCCATCAAGAAATAAAACCCCAAACATTCTCCAGTTCTAGCTCCTCAAATGTGAAGTTATACGGCTATACTTTGTTCTACATCGTTTTTAACTGTTGTCGGACAAAACGAGGCCTTTAAAGACGTCCCCTCAAACTCCGATTGGGTCTTTCTTGGATCGTTCAAAATTGAGATTCAGTACAAGATCAAACCAAAACTACTTCTTCTATATCTCAGTTTTGAGTTTTTCTGCAAAAAAAGCATATTTCATTCAGCGAACGAAGCCGTAGCTCAATCAAAATGCAACGCAGAATAATGTCAAAGCAACTGAACCCAGAAGTTTGAACACTGAACAAAAAAAAAACAGAAATCTGATCGCAAAAAGTCCAATCTTAACACATCGTACCAGACAGTCTTTTGGTAGTTATAGACACAGTTTGTGGTCTGGGGGATGAGGTATCCAGCTCTAGTGATGATCTTACATTGGACTGGATTAGATGAGTGATAAAAGAAATGATAGGGCTAAAGCAATGAATCGACTTAATCGCCAACTATTCTGAAAATGCAGTGTTCCCCAAAGTTAGAGTCGGGACCAAACGTGGAAGTCAAGATTGGGGTTTTTTTTGGGGGGGGTTATTCTGTTTCTGTTCAGCTCAGATTTTGTTTGTTTACCCTCGTTTCTCTCTCTGCTCACGAACCTCCACCAGAAGAATGCGTTCACTCGTTCTGAATGTGACATCTGTAGTGACTCACTCTTCACCAATGAATTCATGATGTATTTTTATTAGTTTGGGTCCCTGACGAGAAACCAAAATTCTTCTTTTTTGGGGTCTCCGGCTTTGAAAAGTTTGCGAAACCTTGTGTTAAATCAATTTACCATTTACCAAATTAAAAGCTTCTTTGGATTTTAGAGCGTTGGTTCGACAGAAACATGCATTTTAAAGACATTCCTGTTGCGTTTTCGCCATTTTCTGAGTGAACTGAAACCAATTAAATCAAGAAATTCATTCAAATCGCCATTTGCTGCATGCTTCTCATATCTCTTGTTCCAAGTGAATGTCAGTGGAAACATTTGAATGTATTGCAGTCGGGCACAACACCACTGTGCCAACACTGTGACACAGTATCAACAAAACCTGAACAGTGACCTTGAAGCACAATGACAGGATTTATTGCAGGGCTGTTCAGCTCTGGACTGAGTTAGATTGTACAGGTAGGTAATCTAAAAGAAAAACAGTGCACCAGCCCATAAAACAAGAATCATAAAAGCATATCATGATGTGTATATCTGGCCTGAAACCAGGATGCTCACATGGAGCTTTGACTTCTCCCCTGTGCTGTGGTTTCACCCAGATAGCCTCAAAAGGACACAGCTGACAGATAAGGAGGAGGAGGAGAAGAGTGATGTCGCCGGGCATGGGATCTGGGATCACTTCGGGGAAAGGGCAGGGTTAATCCGGCAGAGTTTAGGGATGTTCGGGCTGTATAATGAACTCCAGACTCCTTCACACCGCTGAGACTGTGCAGATGCCTCCGCGCGGAGCAATAAAACACCCTCAAACTCTCAAGTGTCTTCTCTGAACAGCTCGCGTTTTACACTCATGGGAGAGGCACTTTTCTCACAAACACACACACATTAAATATATATTCATAAAGGCTCACACGGGAGAACCATCTTAACTCACCTTTTTCCTGCGCCTCTATGAACTCGTTTATCAAGTAAATCAAGATCCCCGTCGAGTTGGAGTGAAACAATCTCGCCGTCGCACCTGAACTGCGCGCTCTCGACGCCCTCTGAGCCCAAGGTGGGGCAAAAAATGAATAATAAAGAGCAAGTTATTGTTACTTTGTCTCTACTCGAGGCTCAGGTCCAGGTTTGTCTTCTTTTAGGTCCCACAGACGTGTCAGACGGTCTCCTCCACCTGTGTTTGGACTTTGTTTCCGGTAGTTTGAGCGGTGGTTACCTGTGCGGAGTGATCCTTGGGTCCCAGGAGGAGCGCAAAGGGTGCGGCACTATCACGACCTGCTGCTGCTCCTGCTCTTGCTGCTGCCGCCGCCGCCTGTCTTTCACAAAGGAGTGGTGTGCGGTGCTGCTCCTGACAACCTGAGCGCCATGTTCCCGCCCCGCAGCTGCCCCCCTGTTGGCTGCCGAGGAGGAGCAGCCAATGGCCGGGGAGCAGGAGAGTGATTGGCAGCGTGGGCGCGGACGGTGTTATGATTTTGGGTAGTCGGTGGAAGGTGAATAATTGATGCCCAAGGTTAGCTGGAGGCTAGAACAATGTTATGGTGAGATAGTGCTGCAACATTATGGCTATGATGAACTGCGTGACTTTTGCAGATGTTTCTATCAGAACTTGAGGGTGTTATCTAAAGAATTAGTCATTTATTGTGCAAAAAAAGTCATTCTTTATCATTAATCCACATTACTGTATGTGCAAGTGCTAGTCAAATGGCTCATTTCTAACTTTTGTCCCTCTGGCCAAGTGTGAAATTGGCAAAAACAACAACAAATAAAACACTTTTATCCTGGACAATGTCTCCCAACCTCTCTACGCACGACA
>NC_139827.1:5831634-5949134 GCF_963691815.1 Echiichthys vipera | reverse complement strand
ATCCCAGCTGACATCGGGGCGTGAGGCGGGGTCCACCCTGGACAGGACGCCAGTCTATCACAGGGCACATAGAGACGAACAGAGACAGACAACCATTCACACCTACGGGTGATTTAGAGTCATCAATGAACCGAACACCTGCACGTCTTTGGACTGTGGGAGGAAACCGGAGAACCCGGAGAAAACCCACGCAGACACGGGGAGAACATGCAAACTCCACACAGAAGGGCCACAGCCGGGATGCGAACCTGGAACCTTCTCGCTGTGAGGCGACAGTGCTAACCGCCAGTGAAGCAAATAAACATTAATTATTAAATGAAAACAACTTAACTGTTTTAAAGTCAGTCATCCTTTCATTACACTATCTTGAAGTAGCTTAAATGCAATCATACAAACAACCTTTAATATAACCGTCTTTCACGTTAAGAGTACTTTTTATCACTTCTTCTAGAGCCTTTTTAACCTTTCAACACATCACTTCGTAACAAAATTGACCCAGCACAGCATATAAACATCGGTAAACAAGACAATCATCATCTGTGTCCCATCACATGTTCAGCTGATAAATCGTTGCGTCCCTTGTCAAGGCAACACAGTCTCACACCCGACACGTCAAAAACTGACGCTTGGTCAGGGGCGTCAGTTTTTGACGTGTTGGGTGTGAGACTGTGTTGATCAAGGATGACAAGTGTTTCTGTTATTTTGTCCATCTCAGATAACTAAATAAGACAAACGACTCTCTAATGCAAATGAGTTCGACAGCAACACAAACTAGATCCTCCAAAATCACCAAGTTGAATTCAAACATCTGTGCAGGGGGACAGGTGGATACTTCGATTTGGTCACTTTGGTTTGAGTTTCAGCGGCAGAAACTGGACATTTAAACATTTATCCAAGTTCAAGATGAGCTTTTGAGTGTTTTTCCCCCTCCCACTATAAAGTAAATCAACTCACAAGCCTTTCATTTATCTTGTGGTCCTTACGGGAGCTCCTAAACCTTATAGGTTGGGTGCAAATGCTCAATATGGGGTTCATAATGAGCTAACAGTGCAAAAACAAAGCCAAAAGGTTACTTAAAAAAAGAATGCTGTGTTACTAAAAAGTCCAAACAGACAAAAGGAAGCTCTATTTTAGGACAGGAAGAATAAAAAGGGAGGGAAGGGAAGTGTTCTGTGGATCCCAAGACGACGGCAGAGGAACAGGAGGGGAAGTGCTTCAGACTGATTCACGGTTCAGGGCGTGAACATTTTAAACCGAAGTGTGTGGTGACCGTAGACTGCAGAGACAGAGCGGGAAGGCCCGGTCCCCAACTGAGTGACAGCCGGGTCCCCACCCCCAGGAGGTGACCATGTGCGCCATAAAACAGAGAGCTGCCTGAGAGCGGGTTTGCGTGTGAGCAGCAGAGTGTGTCAGCAGCTCGTTCTCAGACTTATTTGGAGTCTTGTGCAATGCACTCGTCCGAGTTGTGACTGTGTGTTTGCGTGTGCATAAATCACATGTGGAGTTGTTTATTGTCATCTGGCATCAATTGTTGGGAGAGCCTTGATGTCCCAATGATTGCCCTCATCACCGTTTCCAACCCCCCGCCTCTCTTAATGCCATTAACGGGAAGAATGCAGCGGTTCTTGCCTCAATCTGAGTGTGAAGAGGAAGCCATGCATGTGCAGTACAAGCTGCTGGCGTGTGGGACTGGAGGTCTGTAAATCCCCCCACCGCACAGTGGCGGACTCCGGCTGTCTGAGGGGCAGGGACGATAAAAGAAAAAGGGGCACCAGCGGGCAGAAGGTTTTCTAGCATGTAGGGCGGCCGACTGCATCACGTTTCCTCTACTGGAAGTTCAGCCAAGAAGGGTGAGTTATCAGTTTTTTCCATTTAAGGGCGAGAGAGTGAGAGAGTCTCACAGATTTCCTTTTTGGTGACCCACGTCTTTCAAACGACAAACCAACGTGCCCCAAGTCACAATAAGACTTATCTGTCATGAGATGAGAGCTTTGTGTAAAGATGATTATTCCTGAACATTAGCTGGGTGGCACGATTCATTTTACTTACCTTACCTTACTTTATTTTAAAACACGGTGGTGTGGTGGTTAGCACTGTTGCCTCACAGCGAGAAGGTTACAGGTACACATCCTGGGCCTTTCTGTGTGGAGTTTGCACGTTCTCCCCGTGTCTGCGTGGGTTTTCTCCGGGTTCCTCCCATAACCCAAAGACGTGCGGTGTTGCAGTCGCTCTACCGCACCGTTGTGACGTAAAGAGAGCTGAGCGGGAAGGCAAAGCTCTGGATCTATCGGTCGATCTTGGTTCCTACCCTCACCTGTGGTCATGAAAGCTGGGTCAGGACCGAAAGAACGAGGTCGTGGGTACAAGCAGCCGAAATGGGTTTTCTCAGGAGGGTGGCTGGAGTCTCCCTTAGAGAGAGGGGGAGAAGTTCAGCATCCGTGAGGAACTCGGAGTAGAGCCGCTGCTCCTTTGCGTTTATTTTTTTTACCAGTACCATGGAAGTACCAAGGGCGGTCGCTTTTCTCCCATATTTGTTTTTCACAAGAATACCATCTCTCCAAGCATCTAAAGATATTCAGCTCAAACAAGAAGAATAATGACTTCATGGTAAAATTGGTCAAGTGTAACCACCACTAACCAGCACACAATGCTTCGTTTGAAAGGGTCGCAACCCCAAAACACTTTTTTTCCTTGCAACCATAACAAGAGGAAATGGAATATAACATTAAAAATAAATGTACTAAATGAGTTAATGTACCTTTCTGCTATAAAGGTACATTTAAAACAGAGGCGAGGAATGCAAAGTGCCTCTCTGCCTCTATAAGAGGATCACATGACTGCACTACCAACACTTAGAGCTCACTCTCTACTGTAGTATGTGCTGTCACATCAAATCAGATCAACCTTTATTTATACGGCGCTTTTCATACAGAAAAGTAACGCAAAGTGCAGAGTTACAGAGATGTACAGAAAAAGAGAAACATCCAATAAAATCAGGAGAAGAAAGTTAAAAGAACCCTCCCACCCCCACAGTCATGCACAGACACACACATGTACACACATGTACACACACACACATCATGTGAATATGTACATATGTCTATTTCTCCCCTTTTTAAATTTAACTTTATTGCTTATTTTTGCTATTTTTTATCTATTTTTGCTATTTTTTATCTTATTTTGTAATATTCTGTTGCTGCTGTGACAAAAGAATTTCCCATCTGCGGGACATTAAAGGTTTTCTGATTCTGATTCTGATGTATACGTTCATACACACATTCACACATACACACACAGCCACGCTTGACACACAGACACACACACTCACACCTACACAAACACGAGCTGTCACTACAGAGACATGGCCGGGCAGCGAGACCTGAGGTACAGAGGAGGCTAGAGGAAGCTACCTTTGGGGGGGGGGGGCAACCACACTGGGAGAGATCCCAGTCCAAGGTCGCAGGGAGCACCGCCACAGAGACCACCCCAACCCGGGCAGACAGGAGCCTCCGCACTACTGTCACATGCAGTAGTGACTAATGTTTCTCATTCATTTCTCACTGTTTTAAGCCACAAACAAAGCAGTTCCCTTTCTTCGTTACATTAAAACCTCCCCTGCTGCCACCAGGCTTTGCCACAAAACTCTCATATCCCCAGCCTCTGTAGGGAAATCTTTCTCCTCATCAACTCATCTCATCTTCAGCCTCTTATCCGGGGTCGGGTCGCTGGGGCAGCAGCTTTAGCAGGGGACCCCAAACTTCCCTTTCCCGGGCCACATGAACCAGCTCTAACCGGGGGATCATTCTCCTGTATATTCTTATCCTGGGCAGACAGAGGCGAGTGCAACATCAGCATTATCTTTACATTAACTACCTTTATATTGGCCTTTTTTTCCTCCTCACCTGATAAACACAGTCCTGCTCGGCACATTTAGTTTCACTGACCTCATTTAGGAACCGCACTAGGTTTCTGCCCTGCCCCCGGGGCTTGATTTGAACAAGTTTAAATACCACGCAAAGCCACAAAGGCACTCATTTGAAAGTCAAAGGCGATAGACAGGAAAAGCTCGCCGCTCCAACCAGTTGAACCAGCAGATCCTCACAAAGCACAGGCCGGCGTGCACACTATCAGACCACTCAAGGCCACAGGAGACGGGCTCGGATACAGTTCAAGTGTGCGCGTCAAGGCTTCACATGCGTGATACTTGAGAGTCGAGGCCCGTCCTAAAATGCAAAAGCGTCGATGTCTATCTCGCCTCTTCAGATCTGTGTGAATCGTGCGACTGAGCGATGAGGTTTGAGGTAAAGCTGCCTGCCGCTCTTCTTTCCAAACCTGCAGGCTGGTTGGAACTGGTCTCAACCACAACATCCTCTGCTGCTCTGTTGTAAAAGTACATCCTGCACCGTGGTCCAGTTACAGAGCGAGTCCGTTGACGTCTTCAAGTCTCTCACGAAAGCCTGTGATCTCTTCACTTTGGGGTCGTTTGTCTCTCTCCCATCAGTATCACGCTTCAGTCACACATTGGAGCACAACAGGAGTCTATGACTGGAAGTGTAAATACGTCACCTTCACACTTAATTTGGCTTTAAATGTTTTACTGGAACATATACACGTGTATATTTGAGCTTTTCTCACTTTACTTTTTTTTTGGTTTGGTTTGTTTACATTTGAATAAACTCATAAAATGTAATGTACCAGATTTTGTTCTCAATATAAAGATAAAGTCTTTATGTCGAACATCATCCTCGGAGTTTTCACACATCTGTGAAGAGACGTATCTACATCACAATGTAGAAGAAAAACATACTTAAGTGTGGCTTTTGATCAGGTTTCAGTGTTTTATTGTCTGCCCTTTCCATCACTTCACCATTTTAAAGTTTCTGTATTGGTTTTTTATCCTTACTGCATGGATAAACTCAATAAACTCTCATTTTCAGACTCACTGTTTTCTCTTATTCTGCTCCTTTGAAGTGCTTTAACTTTATGTTTAACCAAAAGTAATATATGAATAAAAGCTTTTACTGTTATCATGGTACGATTCTCAGCATCAGCCGGACTCTGCCAACAACAGATCTTACTTGTATGATAGTAGTATGTTCTGTAGTGTTCACATACACTACACGGCTGAAGTATGTGGACATATTAACATTACGCCCATTTTATAAAACTGATCATTTCGCTCCAAACCCATGGACTGTGATCTGCAGACAGGCATCCACATACCTCTAAGAATAAAGGGCACTGGTTCCCAACCTGGGGTCCTGACCCCGACTAGGAGTTTTTATAGGAGCTGAATTTGAAATACTCAAAAACCACCACACACCTCTTACAGACTGTACCCCAGTATGTGCAATAGTGACATTTCTTTCACAGCAACATGCACCAACATGCACGTGTGGCCGGATCATCTACCACAACAAACAACAGAGGAAGTCAGATTACAACACACACACACACAAACCTACCAATACACACACGCAAACAAACCTACACACACGCAAACAAACCTACTCACACAAGCAAACAAACCTACACACCACACACACACGCAAACAAACCTACACACACGCAAACAAACCTACACACACGCAAACAAACCTACCTACACACACACGCAAACAAACCTACCTACACACACATGCAAACAAACCTACCTACACACACACGCAAACAAACCTACACACACACGCAAACAAACCTACACACACACGCAAACAAACCTACCTACACACACACGCAAACAAACCTACCTACACACACATGCAAACAAACCTACCTACACACACATGCAAACAAACCTACCTACACACCACACGCAAACATACAAACCACACACACACGCAAACAAACCTACCTACACACGCAAACACACACACACAAACAAACCTACACACCCACACAATGCCATGAGTCCACTGTAAAATATTAGTACACACACACATACACACACACACACACACACGAGTGACTTGGTTCTCTGCTCAGGACGCCAGACTCCACTGTAAAATATTAGTTTGCTGTTACATTAATGTCCTAATGTTGAGTACGGCTCCTTTAGTGTCATTATGTCATTCATTATTATTATTTCCTTATTTCTCATTTGATTCATTCAAGAAAACAATATGAAACAGTTCAAGTTCGGATTATTAATTATGATATAAACTAAAAAAAGATAAGGACACAGAGAAGACCTGAACACTCACAGAGCCTCCCCTCTGCTGAACAGCCTCATCCTGCATCAGAAAAGTACAAAACAACCAAAGAGAGAACACAACAATCGCCAAGCATCAGAGAACAAAACTCAGATTTTCTCAAAAAAGAAGCGCATTGAGTAAGGATGATTGTTGAAATAACAAAAAAAAACATTCATTATAATAACAGGAAAACTCTCTGATGCATTACTCAGAGGAAATAATCTTCTCATCCATTTCGCTAACCTAAAAAAAACTTCCTGCAGTTATTGCATTCACTATTTGGGTCATCTCATATCTCATCTCATCTTCAGCCTCTTATCCGGGTGGGGTCGTGGGGGCAGCAGCTCCAGCAGGGGACCTCAAACTTCCCTTTCCCGGGCCACATTAACCAGCTCTAACTGGGGGATCCTGAGGTGTTCCCAGGACAGTGTGGAGATCTAATCTCTCCACCTGGTCCTGGGTCTTCCCCGAGGCCTCCTCCCAGCTGGACGTGCCTGGAACACCTCCCTAGGGAGGCGCCCAGGGTTCATCCTTACCAGATGATCCTGAACCACCTCAACTGGCTCCTTTCAACGCAACGGAGCAGCGGCTCTACTCCAAGTTCCTCACGGATGCTGAACTTCTCACCCTCTCTCTAAGGGAGACTCCAGCCCCCCTCCTGAGAAAACCCCTTTCGGCCGCTTGTACCCGTGACCTCATTCTTTTGGTCATGACCCAGCCCTCATGACCATAGGTGAGGGTAGGAACCAAGATTGACCAGTAGATTGAGAGCTTTGCCTTCCGGCTCAGCTCTCTTTTATTAATTGATTATCCATTGTTCTGTACCTGTTAGAGAGTATGTAAAGTAAAAAGCACAGCAGTGATCGAGCACTTGAACAGCTCTGTTGTTATAGCTCCCTCCTGTAGCTGAAACTGGAACTGCAGCAGCATCTGGACCAGAAATACACGTGTGTGTGTGTGTGTGTGTTTGTGTGTGTGTGTGTGTGTGTGTGTTTGTGTGTGTGTGTGTGTGTGTGTGTGTGTGTGTGTGTGTGTGTGTGTGTGTGTGTGTGTGTGTGTGTGTGTGTGTGTGTGTGTGTGTGTGTGTGTGTGTGTGTGTGTGTGTGTGTGTGTGTGTGTGTGTGAGTAACTCTCAGTGCAGAAGACACACAAAGAAACGAACACAAGATTCATAAATATCTTTTTTAAATATTATTTTAATACTTTTCTTAAAAAAAGATGTTGTACTCCATAATCTGAACATGATGAATCTATTGACCTCAACGCCTCGCTCACCGACATACCGACAGGTTGTTCTGGGTAAAATGAAATCAAAGAGAAAAATAGCAAAGGGAAAAGAAAACAAAATAAACTCAAAACAATCAAATATGAAAAGGAAATGAATGAAAACATAATCGAAAACACTCACAGATCTCTGGGCCAACCTCTACGGAAACCAGGGAAACAAAAAAAAACCTCCCGCTTCCAGAAAAACACAATGGCACACGACATCCCCCCAAAAAGTTACCGCGGACGACGAAAACATTTTAAAAATACAAACTAAAAAAGACAGGAATACAAACGAGAACCTATTATACAGACCGTAGACGCTGTGAGGGAGATAGTGGTGGGTGAGACGGCTGAGAGAGACTCGACACTTGTACATGATGCGAGGAAATAAAAATAAAAAATAACAAGTCATGAAAGGTTAAGTGCAGCTACAGGATGACGGGGCCTCGTTGAGTAGTGACGTACGACGGTTTCCGAAACCGCGCCCTCGAACGATGACGGGGCGATCCGCGGCGTGATTTCAGATTTTAAAAAGGGGGATAAAGGAAAATTAAATAGCGATAAAAACATAGCCTTTAATATAAAGTGAAAACGAGACGCATTTAACGTGTAGAAAAAAAACAAAACTTGTGAACTTTCAGCACTCAATAGATTGGTTTTGGCATAGAGTCGAGAGAGAAAACGGAAAACAGGAAGAAAAAGGTATGAGAGAGAATAAGACAGATGCAAACGATCTCCATAGAATCATAAAAAAGTTGTTTTTTTTCTTCTTCTTTACAGTAAATTCTACAAAATCAAAACCAGAGCTCGAGAGACGAACGCAGGGACGAGCGTTTGCTCCCCGGAAAATCCAAATTCCTCTCGTGTTTTTTTTCTTTTCTCCGATGACTTTTTTCGTCGTATATAATATATATTCACGTATCTATTTATATATATAATATGTATAATTTGTAAGGGTGCGATCGGTTAGTTTACAGGCCAGAGCGCTAAGGCGAAGGACACACTTTTAAAACGCCATCGTTCCTTCCTCGTCGTCGCCCCCCCCCCGGCCTGGGTGTTGAACCGAGCGAGCGTCCACCTCCCCGGCGAGTGAGCGCGGAAGGACGATTACAGGTAACTGAAGGGAGTGAAGAGACCTTAGAGAAAAGTGTGTGGATGTGGCCGGGGGTTTTGCGTTCCCACTGTGTCCTGAGAAAACAACCGACTCTTAGACGACCGACCGCTGAACCTGACAAACTAGACCGCGCCGGCCCCCGGACCCTCGCGGTTAAAATCCGACTTAAAAGGAAAACTAAAGAGACGAGATCAGGAGAGGGGGAACAACAAAGACAAAGTGATCCGTCCGTTTGTACTTTGTTCACCCGGTCCTCTTAAAAACCCTCTCGTCTTCTCTCAGACATTAGACATTTTCTAAGTTTCCACATCATTTCTTAAATTAAATCCTCTTCAGCGCCATTATTTTTTTGTTTTTTAAAAATCGTTAAAAGCTCCGTCCCCTCCTTGTTTCATTCTGCCTTTCTCTGCTTTCCTCGAGGAGAGCCATCTTTCTCATTATTTCGCCGTTCTGGGTTTTTTTTCACCCGTTGCCCACGGGAGGGGACCCGGAGCCGACAACCGTAAACACCAAGCCAGACACCAAAACGTATCTGAGGTTGGAGGAAAAGAGGGTTGCTTATTTCATTATCGCTTCCCCCCCTCTTGTTCACATGACACAAGCCAGCTGTTTCAACTACTGAGAGAAAGGGACAGTTACTATCAAGGCTGTGTGTGTGTCTGTGCGAGTGTGTGTGCGCGAGTGTGTGTGTGTGTGTGTGTGTGTGAGCAGCGACCACGTGTATCAGAGCATTGGGTGTATACCTGTATATGCATGTTTGTAAATGTACTTGTGTGTGTCAATAGGTCCTTGTCTCACTCCCATCCTCTGCTTTTTCCCCCTCTCAGAACAGATTCTCTTCAAAAATGGCCATCAGGTCGCTCTGGAAGTTGATGTCGATGGTGTCGGCCATCTGCAGAACAGAGAGGAGAAGAAGAAGAAGCATTAAATATGCCCTAATAGATAGATAGATAGATAGATAACTTTATTTATCCCCGAGGGGAAATGAGGTCATCGTAGCAGCGGTACAGAGCAATCAGAAGTACTAAAAATTAGATAAAATAAAAGTACAGTATCGCAGACACTGCGTATTACAATGTGCTATGTGGATTTGAATGTGCAAGAGAGAGAAAGGTGCATTTCAGTGATAGGTCACTTTGAGCAGTGTGAGTTTATTCCCTGAGTGTTGCTCAGCGTTGTTGTGCAGCGTTGTTGTGCAGCGTTGTAAAGTCTGACGGCAGCAGGTAGGAATGATTCTTTAAGGCAGCGAGGTTGGATGAGTCTGCTGCTGAAGCTTGTCCAGGGTTTCATGGAGGGGATGGGAGACATTGTCCATGATCACCAGCAGTTTTGCCAGCACCCTGTGCTCCACCACCTCCTCCAGGGTGACGAGCTTAGAGCCAACAACAGACCCGGCCCTTCTTTATGAGTTTGTTCAGTGTGTTTGCGTCTTTTGCTTTGATGCCCGCACCCCAGGACACCACAGCGAAGAAGATGGTGCTCGCGACAACAGACTGATAAAACAAAAAATATGCTACTTTTCAGGGTTATATTTGTATTTATCGGAGCGGCTACGACAGATTTCCATGCTTTGATCTTTCTATCTTTCTCATATTGCCCATTGCTGCAGCACCTCTGTGTGTGTCAGGCTCTGTCTGAGCTCCTGACGGTCGGCAGGGCTCACGTCTAAATGCTTCATTATTTGACGCTTTGTGTATTTTTACATGATTATAAAACATCATAACACTTATAGGTCAGAAATGAAGGAAAAGCATAACAGGTCATCCTTAAAAAGCAAGAATCAGCTTCCCCCCCAGCAGGTTTGTACGTACCGCTTCTCTCCTGCGCCTCTCTTGCTCGCGGCGGCGTGCCATCTCCCTCTGGTCGAGTGTGTTCTGTGCAGGGGCGGGGGGCGGGGCCTGCGGCTGTGCGGGCGGAGCCTGTGGGGAGTGAGTGGGCGGGGTGGAAGCTGGAGGTGTGGGAGCGAGCGGTGGCGGTTGCTCCTGGCGACGGCGGGAATCTTCTTGTGCTCGACGGACCTGCTCCCCGGTGTCGTCGTCGTCACGGTTACTATATAAAAAAAAATGAAAGTGAGATGACCGGTGGCAGCTGTTTTCTGCACTCTAGATATATCCTGTGATATGTGTCACTTACTTATCATCTTACTTTGATGATAATAAAACAACTAAACACGACCAGTGATGGATTTATCAGACACGTATATATCACCTGATATTCATTTCCCAACAAAAACATAATATTTTATATTAATCATCAAGCTACTCGACTGGTTTGATTCTTAAACCTTTGATCCCTCCTCATCAAGTCCCTCCATGTCTCCCTCATGTAGTAACTCTGCTGCTCACTGACTTCTGCTTTCCCGACCGCACGCTTCTTCCTTCCACCTACCGTAGCTTCTCCTGCTCTCTCCTGGCCTGTTCGGCCTGTGCCTTCAGCTGTCTCTCTCTCTCCTCCTTCTCCCTGGCGGCCCGTCTAAACTGTTCAAAGCTGTCGCTGGAGGAGCGCACGGAGGAAGCCGGCGTGGACTGGGACCTCTGAGCCAGGCTGGCCCAGGATCCCATGTTCTTCAACTTCACCTCCTGGGAGAAGACAAGGAGAAGGGGTCAGAGAACGACAGGAGAAACAGACCAACCAGAGGGAGCCGTTACTTTGAGAGGTTATTCTCTCATCTCACACTCGTACACACCGTCGTCTTCTTGGGAGCAGTAGGAGTTTTGGGCTCTTGCTTGACTTTGTTGTCTTGCTGAGAGCAGGGAGGTGCTGGGGAGTCTGGGAGACGGGACCCGGGGCGAGAACCATCCAATGGCTTCAGGTCTAATCCTGAGGGAGAATAAATTGGGATTAACTTCACATAAGTACCTCAAATCATCGGACAGGAGGTCAGAAGCAGTAGTGCCTCCATAAAGTGGCTGCAGATCTGTTTGGTAAGAATTTAACATCTTTCTGAATATTATAATACATATTCTGACACCTCGCTGAGCTTTGGCCACCAAAATTCGGACACTTTATTAACACTAGCGATGACGCATTATGAAGAGCACCAAAAACTCTTGTACTCACTATGTTTGCTATCGTGTTTGTGTGTGTCTTGACGCATGGCGGGGCTGAAGGGCGAGGGGGGCAGAGCTGGTGACTGGGAACGCTTCTCTTCCTTGACCGCCACCAGGTTGGACCTCTGCTCCTACAGGCAGACACATTTACGTAAAAAGAGTCTTTTATCAACAGTCAAAACAACATACGTGTCAAATGATGTCATCAGCATTAACATTGATGACGTTTCCTTGTGTGTCTCTAACTGAGGCACATGTTTTGCTAGCATATACAAGCACACTAACATGATAAACAGTAATAAAAGATGGCTCACTCACATGTTTCTTGGTCTGTGCGGGCGACTGCTGTCCCATTGTGTGGAACTGAGGCATCTGAGGAGAATGCATCATCAGGGGAGAAGGGCTCTCACGCAGGCAACCTGGAAGAACAGGACAAGAAATTATGACTGGACGATATGGACAAAATCTTCTATCCCGATATAGGTCAATTCATATCTCAATAATGATATTTATTAATATCCCAATAAAGCCTGTTTTTATACTCCTGTGTGACTCTAATACATAACAAAAATATTGAGAAATGTATTATTTAATTAAGAACTTCAGTGCAAAATCTAAACTAATTTCACACCAGATGTTCTGAGAAGTTTTAGTAAGTATGCTCTTAATATTATTACTTCAGACAAAGACATTGTGTATCACGATATTTGATTTAATCACGATATGAATCCATTAAAAGACAATCAGCGATCAATCATATCGGATTATTGCCCAATCTATAAGAAATATTGCAAACACACAAATCAGTTTGATGGAAAATTTAACCAAGTGTGCAGTGATCTACGAAATGTGTATGTCTAATGGCGACTGTGGCTCAGTGTTAGAGTGGGTCGTCCTACATTCGAGAGATGGCGGTTTGATTCCCACCTCCCCCGGTCCACATGTTGAAGTGTCCTTGAGCAAGACACTGAACCCCGAACTGCTCCCTGTGCTGCGCATGTGTGTGTAAATGTGGTGTGAATGATTAGATTAGATGGTCTGTAGATGTCCACTGCCATCAGTGTGAATGTCAGTGTGAATGTGACAAACACTGTGAAAGCGCCTTGAGTAGTCAGAAGACTAGAAAGGGGCTGTATAAGTACAAGTCCATGTAGTGGTTCGCAACCCTAAGGGTCAACTTTTTTTTTTTTTTTTTTTTTTTAAATAAATCTCAATTAGAAGAATGAAATGATCCCCAAACAGCAATGGTGCTTTTATTCTGAAACACCATTGAACAGGGCAAAGTATCTTGTAGTACTCCAATAATAACAAAGATTAACAAAAGTCCCAAAAGGGTCTTCAGCAGCATCCACTAGTCACCTGTCCCTCGTCTTACAGGAAGCTATGTTGCTCCACAACATGGTCACAATACAGTATATTAAACTTAGGGGTGTCATGTTTGTCTTCCATGAAAGTTAAACTGTGTTATGAGTACTGGTCCATCTACCTTTGCCTCACATTTATGTAATAGACATACACGTTTTTTCTTCTTTTGATCATAGTGGGGTTGGTGTGGGGGGGTCTGGGCCCTAAGTTTTGGAACCACTGCCTTAAGTACAGTACGTCGATCTTACCTGTTGAGAAAGGCTCTGCTTTGCTGCGTGGTGATAGCTGTTGTTGATGTTGTTGCATCTGTTGCTGTACCTTCTGCTGCAGGGCCACACCCTTCTGCTGCTGAGACGAAGTATGTGAATGTGGGAAGGGCTGGCGCATGTGTGCGTGGCCTGAGCTGTGTCTCTGTGTCAGGGTGGGGGTCGATGAAATCAGCTGAGGGGCGCCCTGCGCAGGCGGATGTGTGTGCGTGTGCAGCTGCTGAGTCTGCGCGGCGGGTCGAGGCTGGAGCGACTGCAAGAAGTTGTGGACTTGACTGAGGGGCGGGGTTTGAGAACTGGTGAGTGCAGGCTCTTCGTCGTCCTCCAGCAGGGCTTGGGGTGGTTGTGCCGAGAGGGTACCCAAGATGCCGTGCGATGGGGGCGAAGGGACGCGGGGGCGAGGGACAGGCTGGGGGAGAGTGAGTGGAAGCGAGGGCTGAAGTTGGGGTGAGGAGGATGGAGGCGGGGCGGGGAGCGAGGACGGGGGAGGCTGTGCGGGTTTTGGAGGAAGTGGTGCTGCGCGGTTGCTAGGCCTTGATGGTTGCTGGGGAAGAGCATTGTGGATTGCTGCAAACATACAATACAAGAGGGATGGGAAGAACAAAATTAGTTTTTTTTCTTTTTAGACACATGAGAATTTCCACTTTGTGGTTGTATGCCTCTGCCAACCAGTCAACCTGCAGTATACATCCAAACTTTCCAGACTTTTAAAATATATCTAGTGAAGACTTTAAAGGAATTATATAAAAAGTACATATTTGAATGCACATGTACAGGCACGAGCATGTGTACTAGCATGAGCACGAGCACATGTACGAGCGTGAGCACGAGCATTGACGGCGGTCTTGATGTCTATTTAATATGTGTATATATGTATACGGACATTTAAAGAGATGCCATTGAATGGTTCGCTGTGGTCTGATGTGGAGGTGGAGTATTTACAGCAGATTTTGTCAGATGAAAATATTAAAAAAAACGAAACGACGATACTAAATCTCTGAGGGGTGATGACGTGTAAGCGATTAGCATTTGAGCCGTAGCCCAGATCATTTCAAGTAATGGAAGAGATAGAGGGTTAAAATCACCCTAAAGCACGGAGCACGGTAAGAATGGACAGTGTGACTGCGTCCCAAGAGTAAATGAGGAAGGAGCTAACATGGTTGCTGCAGTCAACATTTTAGTGCTTAAGGGCGCACTCACACTGTCCATCCGTACCACTGTCCATGGCCAGCAAGCGTGCCACACCTAGGCACGGTGCGGTTGCTCTCACACTGGTCAAACGAACTAGACTTTAGCCGTGAAACGTGCTTGGAAACACTACGGATGGACAGTCCGTGTGCGCCCTAAATGATAGTGAGCTTTTAAAAAGGTATCGCCTTAATGGAAATGGCATTATGAACATGGTAGAGTCGGTCAGGGATGCCGTCACATCACCGACCAATAAAAACCACCCAATGTCATCACAGATAAAAGTTGGTACGACTCTATTTGGCCAAAGGGAAAATGCAGCCGTGCAAAGCAGACAATCCTGCCATCCCTCAGCTGTCCATCAGGAGGATTTTGCTCCAGATGATAAACGGCCTATCCAGACCACACAGAGTGCAGCTGTCTATTCTCCTCCCCATTGAAAGGTTTCTATCATAAATTCCGTCTTATCAACTCATTTCCTCTCAGCCAATCTCTGTGGGCATAGAAGGTATGAACATGATGTCATCCATAGCAACGAGCTATTTCGCCATGGGAAAATGCAGCTGTCCAAAGCAGACAAGCTTGCCACCCCTCAGCTGTCGATCAGGAGGATTTTGCTCCTATCCAGACCCCACATAGTGCAGCAGTTCATTCGCTTCCCCTTTGAAGTGTTTTTATCATAAATTCCCTCTTATCAACTCATTTCCTAGAAGGTGAGAACATGATGTCATCCATAGCAACGAGGTCTTAGCTTAGGAGTCCCTCCCACTCCTTAGTAAAGTTTGGTCTCAGAGGTTTTGGGAATAGGTTTGAAGAAATGACTCTTAACTAAGAGCTTCTAGTGCTCCTTAGGAGTGCTCTTAGCGCTAATATAAAATGTTTTGTGAATACGGCCCCTGTTCCTGAGTAACAGCATCCTGATCTCACAGTGAAGTTGAACTTTGACGTTTTGGATATAGAATGTCATGACTTATCCTATTATATGTTAGTCTGAAGTTATTCAACAATTCTCACACTATCTTACACTCTTCTCCAACATTTTACAGACTAAACACCTAATTCACCAGTAAAAGAGTCAACTGATAACTTGATAATGAACACTTACACAGATGTAAGTTGTGCAAACTGTTGGTGTAGGGTACATACCTGGAGAAGGTATGATGGGATGTTGGTTGAGGAAAGGGTGCGTCTCAGTGGGCGTCTGGCCAGTGGGTATGTTTGCATTAAGGAAGCCAGACACAATGGGGGCACCGGCAGTAGTGACGGTCGGATTGGGCTCGGTGTTTGACTGCGTCAGGTGAGGGTTCATGAATTGAGCCAGAGGATCAAATCCAGAGGTGATCAACTGTGAGGGGTCCAGAGACTGGACGGGGGGAGGGGGGACAAACTGTGGTTTGGACTGGACCACTGCAGGCTGAGGCTGAGTCTGGGGCTGAGTTTGGGGCTGAATCTGAGGCTGAGGAGGAGGTGGAGGCTGAGGAGCGACTGGACCCACTGCGGTACTGAGGGACAGGGGGTGCAGCCTCTTGGTGTCTTTGTTAGTCAAGATCCTCTTCTGCAGCTTGGGAACCAGCCCTGGTGAACAAAAGGTATATAAAATACACAGAGAAAATACGAGGAACGCTGATGCTCAAGAATAGCTGACATTTCTCAAAACAACATATCCAGTATAGTTTGATGTACAAATAGTTCATATAGTACATCAAAGATAAAGATTACAGCAATCACCTAATTGTGAAAAAGGATTAAATGAGTGAAAACTTCTTCCTAATTCTTTTCAGGCAGAGTTAACTGTAAATATGTTATGTGTTATGTTACAGGTTTTTTTTTATTATTTGTTATTCATTCATTTATTCATCTTCAACCGCTTATCCCGGGGTCGAGGTCGCAGGGGGTGCTGGAGCCGATCCCAGCTGACATCGGGCGTGAGGCGGGGTACAATTTAATTTTGTATACTCTTGTATTTTGTATTTTTTTTTGGACATGTCTGAAAAATTAAATTCAACGTTGTGTGTCCGTTACCATTGTCAGAGTCTTCACTGTCAGAGGAGTCGCTGCTGCCTGAAGATGAGGATCCTGTCTTCATCTTAGTCACATTTGTCATTTCCAGAGGCTTCTCTACTGTAACAAAGCACATTTAAAACATTCAGACACTGGCGCACAGCTTCTGCCTGTTGTTGTGTGAAGAAAAAAAAACTACAACACTGGAAAAATTGTTGAAAGTCTTATTGGGGAAGTTAATTAACAGTACCGTATTTTCCGCACTATAAGGCGCACCACATTATCAGGCGCACCTTCAATGAATGTCTTATCTGGAAACTTTTCTCATATATAAGGCGCACCACATTATAAGGAGCATAGAACAGACGCTACAGTCGAGGCTGGGGTTACGTTCTGCATCCATTAGATGGAGCTGCTCTAAAGGGAATGTCAACAAAACAGTCAGGGGAGGTCGTCCTGTTGCTTCCTCCACTTCCGCACCATTGATTGGTCGTAAGCGTGTCTCTTAACAGGAGCCATTTTGGGCTCTTTACACAAACACACACATGGAAATGAAACGGCACGCTTCGCGCAGTCGTATACTTCAACATGCACCGCGCGTTATTTCTTCTACGGGGGAAAACAGAGTCGACTGCTGCTCACCGTAGTTGCGAGACCTGTTGTGGCTCAATATTGGTCCTTATATAAGGCGCACTGGATTATAAGGCGCACTGCCGGCTTTTGAGACATTTGAAGGTTTTTAGGTGCAACTTATAGTGCGGAAAATACGGTAAATGCATCTGATTATAAAAAAGGGTTGTGATACATGGATGAAATAAAAAATAATGGCGTCAAAGAAAAAGTTAAACATTTTGAGAAATAGTTTTTTAGTTTAACTAAAGTTAACAGATTTTTTTTCTTAATTACAATTTGCTTAGAGTAACTTATTTAAACAACAGATATGATGTGATGTGATTCCAGTGAAAGTCAATTGCTAATATAATAAATAATAGTAATTATATTTAATATTTAATGATAGTGTGTGCAAAAATCTGTGACGGTTGTTTTTTGTATTGTTGACATTTTAACTGACAATCAGTCGATGTGTCTAGAAGCTGTGAAACAGGAGGAACTAGTCTTTTACCCTAGCTGCTCTACGTTTCCTCAGCATTTAATTAAGAGTGGAAGAACAAGACCTTCATGTGAGAGTGCTATGACTCAGGTGCTATGACTCAGGGGAGAGTCTCATGACTCAGCCTACCTGACAGCTTTTTCTTCTTCTTGAGGCAGCTGGAAACGTACTTCTCCAACTCTCTCAGCGTGGAGGGCTTCAGTGTCTCAAAGTCAATCTCAATCTCGTCCGGGTTGGAGTTCTTCAGCGAAGGCTCCCGCGTTTGGATTATGTGCACGACGCGGCCCAGTTTGTCACCGGGCAGCTTGTTGATGTCCAGGCTCAGCTGGCGTTTCTCCTCGTACGACATCGGCTTGAACTTGTCGGTGGAGACGCCCCCGAATACATCTGGGGAGGAGAGCACATTAGCAGGTTGATACCGGCCCATTGTTTACGACTCAAACACTCTCCAAGCAAACATTGTGCTCGACATTTTCCTCATGTACATACCCATTTCATCTTCTGCTTCAAGAGCGGCCGAGGGGACGAGAGGGGTCGGCCCAGGCTGAGGGAGCACAACTGGGCGACTGTTTTTAACTCCTTCTTTCTTACTGTGATGGACAAATGACGCAATTAGCTTCAGGTTACGCAGCTACGATAACATGACTTATCTTCTCTCTGTAACACTTACCCGGGCTTTTTCCTTTCCTTCTTTAGAATGATTGGCTCCTTGCTGCTCCTGTTTTTCTTAGAAGTCTGAGGTATCACAGAGGGAGGGGCCTCCACAGGTTCCTCTGCTCCCATCTTCTTCTTGTGCTTTTCTTTCTTTTTCTCCTTCTCCTTCTTCTCCCTCTCTCGCTCCCGCTCCCTCTCCCTCTCCTTCTCCTTCTCCTTCTCCTTCTTCTTGGGCTTGCTGGCTGGGGGCTGGGAGAGTGCTGCCAGCTGTTCGTGGACAGCTTTAAGCTAGAGGACACATACACACACACACACACACAGTGAGGGTCTTAAGAGACGAAAAGACAGCATCCACACATTTGCTCCTCCGTGTCTCAGCATTCACCCACTTCGGTAAAGCTGTTCTGAGTGGCCCACCCACCTGTTGTGTCTCATAAGCCTCCCTCCCCCTTCATTTTCCATCCTCTAACCTGTTCCTTTAACTCGGCCAATCGATGTTCCCTTTCGTGGTCTAAGTCTCCTCCCGAGGACTCCGATTCAGATGAACTGGAGCTGTCGTCTTCCGAGATAACAGGAGGAGGCGGGGCTTGTCGAGTGGAGGGGGCAGGGTGGAGGGCCGACGATGGGGTGGGAACAGGGGCGGGCTCCTCAGGATCATCAGGCATTTTGGCAAAACGCATCTCAAATACGTCCTGTCAGGATGGAGGACAGCAGGAGAAACTGTGAACTCTACTCCAACCACAAACCAACAGCAGATAAATGTGTTTAATAATTCCTAATACACAATGCACAGAGAGGGAGTAACTGAGGCCCTGATCATATAGTGTATATATGATTGTAGATTGCTTGACATGTATGACCTGTTGATTACCTGTAATTTGCGTGCCATGCCGACCACATCATGGTCTGGGGGATTGTACTTGTAGCAGTTGGAGAACATCAACCGGACGTCCGCTGCAAATTCTTGAGCGTCTCTGTACTGCCTGTTGTCCAGCTTTTTCTGAAGGAGACAAACAAATGCACCGACAAGATCAAAAACTATCTAATTTTTTTGAAGCTGTGTTAGTGAAGGAATGGAGAGTATTTTCAACCTGAAGACAGTGATAGACCGATACATCGGCTGGCCGATAGTTGCATTTTTTTGGCGTATATGTATCGGCTGATGCGGGCTGCTCCGTTCACCATTATTACCATTATTGCATTATTTACAGACAGGCGCCCACAGGTATCTCCGTGTTGCTAGAGACACCTTTTTTTAAGTGCAATAAGTGTTCCTTTCTAAAAAATAATTGAGACCCATAACATTTGCTATTGTCATCGAGTAATTTTTAGTAGGTAAATTGGGGGAAGCAAAAGTAGTTTCAGCTCAAGAAAATCGACCGCCTGTATCGGTCATCGGCTAAGGCTGGTGAAAAAAAACAAGTATAGGCATCAGCCCTAAAAAAATCCATATCGGTCGATCCCGACCTGAGTTTTTTCTATGTACCAACCTGTGTCCGTAAAACCAAATACTGAAGGATGACGAGTACCATAAAGTGATGCAGAGTGTAATGTTTAATGGATACTTCAGAGACTTGTCTTGAGCATAAATATAAACATATAAATGTTTAATCAGACACTTGATATTCTCCTTCAACTCTTTCAGACAATGTTACCTGTTTTCATCCCTCACACGATCATTTTATACTTCATTTTAGGTTAAGTTCTTGTATGGAAAGTTATTTTGTTGAAGTGAAGAAAAGCATATAATTGACAGTGTAAGGTATTAAAAAAGTAATGGTGCCACCTGTACATGGTCCATTATATGTTGGACAACAGTCCTAATATAATCACCTTGATGTTACTGAGATCCATGGGGTGCTTGATGATGTCGTGGTAGTCATGGAGGCCGAGAGCTTTTGCATCAACGGGTTTATAGAAGGGCCAGGCGTACGCAACGTGTTTCTTGGACAGCATCTCTCTGACGAGGCGTGCGCAGAAACGCATCTGCTCCTGGCGCTTCAGCGGAGCAGAGGCCGCTGTCGTCTCCAAACCGCCTCCCAGGTGGTGCTGAGAGTCCGGCTGCGACGTGTCTTTTTTGGGCGTCTTAGATGGGCGATTGCTCTCTCGCCGCAGCCGGATCTCGGCAGAGACGGGAGACGATTCACTGAGCTGGTCGTTGGCTGTGGGTGTGGTGGTGTCTGCTTTCCTCTTCTGGCTCTTCCTTTGCTGTGGGAACAACGGAGATCAGAAGTTAGAAAATGACAACAAATCAGCTTGTGATTAATTATTAAAATGAACAATTCTCCTTACCTTAATGAGGGCGGGGGAGCTCTGCAGCAGAGCTTGGTGCGTTGGGGCTGGAGGGGGAACAGAGGTCATGCCCTGGGCCAGGAGGTCAGGTGTTGAGAGGGGAAACGGAGGTCCCAGATGAGGTGCATGGGAGGTTGGTGTAGGAGGCACACGTGGAGGCAGAAGCTGGGGCAGAGGCTGGGCCATAGGCTGAAACAGAGGCTGCGACAGTGGCTGGGCCAGAGGCTGCAAGAGAGGCTGGGCCAAAGGCAGGACGGGAGGGCCTTGAGGGGTCGGTACAGCACGGGTCTGTGGGGTGGTTGAAGGGGACGAGAAGCCCCGTGTGTGTGGGGTGGTGGAGGGGGACGATGATTCTTGGCCTGAATCTGACTTGATCGAACCTGAAAAGAAGAATATAAACACAAGGAGATCATAAAGATGAAATAAAGGATAAAAACACAAACAATTTATATCCAGGACTAATTTAATCCTGTTGGAGAGAACATTATGAAATGTTCAACAATGATACAAGCCTGAAGTAATCAAGATTTGCTTAAACAATATACGTGTCATGCTAGGTGTGGATGATGAAGAGGGTAAACTAGCAAAGACGACATAAGAACTGCACATAAAAGCTTGGCTGTTATGTTTCTACCATTTACTTGTCACAAACACAATCGCAAACCTGTCACATCATAACACCTTTACTATTGTTTTGAGGCAACAAAAAACTGAATTAAACTGACACATCAATTTCCATATTTCATCCGGAACTCATACCTGGCTCCCGCCTGGCCCCTCTACGTCCCTTGGTGACCACAGCGATCTCCGTCTCTTCCTGAGGCATCTCTGTGATCTTGTGGAGGAAGACCTTTTCCAAGGCCTCCGCCATCAGGACAATATCATCCCCGGGCTAAACACACAAACACACGCGCATGTTTAGAAGGCATAGTAAGCTCTTTATGCAGTTGCTTTTCCTCAGTGGGCTGATTTGTCACTTGAACGTCAGGTTCGGGGAAGTCACGTGTAAGTAGAACTTATGTGGCCGGTGGCTGACCTTGTTGTAGATGTAGCAGTTTGTGAACATTGTGTTGAAGTCTTGGATACACTCCTGGGCATTCCAGTAGTAGTGGTTCTCCAAGCGCTTTTTTATCGTGCCCATGTCCATCGGGATCTTGATGATCTTGTAGTAGTCCTTGAGGGAGAAGGAGAGCGAGTAGAGAGTATTAGATCAGTTGCTCGTCTGCATAAAAGTAAGGCTGCATTCAGACACACTCAGGTAGATACGGTAAACTGCTGCAGGGTCGTGCGGCAGTAAGAGTGTCACAAATACATGAGGACTTTATATTTCACTTAGGCTATTGTTTTCTGTCAGACCACTGTTGTGATCTCAGCGACAGAGAGACTGAGCTTGCTGCAGGAAACAATCAGCTGTGACACAAACTCCCTGGCAGTTAAGTGCCTGTGTTTTTCTTCTTCTTTTAAACTCAGGATGTTTATGTTTGTTGTGAGACTTTGACACCGTCTCAAACGGACTGTGACAAGTTTGATCGCATTGGCCACCGCAACGTGACGTCGGGTCAGGTTGCGTTGAGCATGTCTCAACTTTTCACTGCGGCCTGCTGTGTTTTTCCTCTTCAGCACTCTCCTGCGGCTTCCACCGCCTAAACTAGCCTGATTCAAAATGAATGGGAGACTTCGACGGACTACCTGATCTGGTCCGAATACCCAAGACCGAATGTGAGAAAATAAAGACGCAATGTATGTTATTGAAATTTTTAAAGCTCTCATCCTCTTGTCAGTTCAAAATACACGATTCATATCAACCTGCAGCACACATTTGTCTATTTCTTGTCTACTATCTTGTTGGAAATGCCAGAAAAAGACCAAATCAACAATGAAAGTACTGTCCGTGTAGACCTGATGCTCTGTGGAAGTAGACCTTCGAAACACCTCTATGGTCCTCACTGTTACACTGGCTAACATCTTAGTTGATTGTGATGAATGTGTGTTTATTTTAAGTCAAATCCACATACTTCGTGCACCGTGTCTGTAAATGAAAATGGTTCCCTACAAATTGCTCTTTGAGTAACGTTTGCAAAAAAACTAAAGTGCCCGGCTGTTCTATGAATGTTCCTAGCCTTTTTTAAAAAAAAAATATAAAATGAAAGTATCTATTTGTTATTGAGCTCCTTGCTCACTGGGCCCCACTCCACAATCATTGGCCACAGGTGCTGAAGAAGGTCCTGCAGCAAAGATATCAGTATGTTTTTGCACGTCTGGCAATATACTGTGTACCTGAGGGGCCTGTCTTTGTTTGGCTCATAATATCTCCACGTCTCCCTTGTTTTTAGTCTTATCCATTTTTGGCACTTTTTTGCAGATATGCTATTCAATGAAGGAATCAAGCAAAAACAGTGGGAGGGGCTTAAAGAGGTCAGTGCCAATTAAGGAAATAACAGACAGCCCAAAAGGAACGTCAGCCCACCAGTCTAAGTCTGTTCATGGGATTTGTTGACGACAAATATGTGAAATATTCACATATCTTTTAATAGGAGCACACAGCAGAAATCATAATATAGAGCATATAAAGTGAATCTGAAGTACGGCTTTGGATCTATTTGTTGTGTTCAGCATGTTATTTCACTTGATGCTAATTCTAGCCTAATAAATGCCAATTTAACCATTTTTCTGTCTCATTATGCGTCTTATTCAATTGTTGTATATTATTTGCTGCAAAAAACAGCAACATGATATCAGCTGTGCTCTAAACATATCAGCGTCAGCCATTGAATAATCCAAGTCGGCCGACCCTAGTCCCAATGCGCTAACTGAGGAAGCTAGTCTGAAAAAAAATGCAGCTTTTTTTCGTTTAAAATGTTTAATAAATGTGGCAGCAATTTAGACGCTATCAAGAGTGTTTTGCACTCGGATTACAGGCAAGCAAACATGTGACTTACAGGTAAACCGAGTTTGATGGCATCTACGGGAGCATAGAAGGGCCATGCGAAGTTGTGTTTCCACAATGGCTTCAACACCGCTTTAAGCAGGTACTGAAAGAGAGCAAAATCATTCAAATATTAATCAAATGAAGTCAAAACACCAGACAAAGTTTATATGTATAACGCTGCGAACCAGAAACCTCCGTACCTGTAGTTGGTTGGTCTGTCGTTTGGGTCTGGAGGCGCTCCATGTTTCAGGGGGTAGAGGGTTGAAGGAGAGAGGCGGTGGGGCAGAGGGAGGGTTCTGGTTGCTGCCAGCCTCCAGTCCGTCTCCCATCGCAGTGGTGGGTTGCAGTGACTGAGCAGATGGTTTGAGCTGATAGGACCTGGCGAGGGCAGGTGGGGCCGGGGGGACCCCCCTCAGGCCATTACACTCCTTACTCGACTCTCTGGAAGGACAATCGACAAGAGCATCGTCACCACTGGCACTGCTCTGACCACTACTGTGCTTGTTAGTAAAGCAAACTACCGTTCAACTTCCTCAAGATACAATCAACAGTCAGCTTCAGTACCACACTGCAAATGTAGGACAACCCACGATCACGATCATCGACCCAGTATCGAGCCGTTTCCTTCACTCTCTATCCCACTGTCAGTCCAGTGTCTGCACGCTGCTTTAAATCTTCAGCTTCAATGGCATCGGTATGTGAGAGGGAGATAACCTGGCAGTCAGCGAGGTAGACTCTTTTTCCAAGAAAAGCACGCACCGTCTCGTCTTTGGCTGCTCCGACAGCAATCAAATCTCTCTTAATGTAGTCGACGATCGCTCCCTGGCTGTAGTTTGTCTTAAAGAGGGTTTACACGCAGTAAAGTGTTTATAAAGAAATAAATATAGACGCATGGCTTAAGATCAAAGAAATACTGTTCACCTGCTGCCTTTCTGTCTCATAAGGTAGAAGTACAAATGGAAAATGGAAATACATTAAATATTTATATAGTTATACTAGTCCTGCACAGCATTTACTTAAGTTATAAGACATTAGGTACAGTATGGAGCTTTCAAATTGCAAAAACACTACATATCCAGGTTTACAAATGGTACTGCATTTCATTAGTCGACTCACACTGCACAGCTAGTCTGAAGCAGCTAAAATGAATGTGCAACAGTGCAGGTGATGCAATGATACTGTTGCATATAAATCCTCAACACAACCGCAGGGTGGGCAAAATAGGGACACATATGATGTCAGTGTGGCATTTAAAGAAGATATGATTTCTAATTCTTCATAATTCATTTGATTTGATGAAAACACAGATGCTGAATAATATGCAGTTCATTCATCTTCAACCGCTTGTCCCTGTTAAGGTCGCGGTGGGCTGGAGCCGATCCCAGCTGACATTGGGCGTGAGGTGGGGTACACCCTGGACAGCACGCCAGTCTATCACAGGGCACATAGAGACGAACAGAGACAGACAACCATTCACACCTACGGGCAATTTAGAGTCATCAATGAACCGAACACCTGCACGTCTTTGGACTGTGTGAGGAACCCGGAGAACCTGGAGAAAACCCACGCAGACACAGGGAGAACATGCAAACTCCACACAGAAAGGCCCCAGCCGGGATTCAAACCAGGAACCCTCTCGCTGTGAGGCGACAGTGCTATCCACCACACCACCATATGCAGTATAACTCTAAATTCACAGCATCTGCAACATTATGGAATAATGTACAGCAGGGAAAAAAGTAGAGACTGGAGCAAGACGTTAGACAGACAGGTGAGAAAGGACTCAACTACAGCTGCCAGATAAACACTTAAAATAGGACATTTGTTATGAAATGGCTGAAATGCATGTTTGGAATTTCCCTCTCTTTGATCAAAATGAAAACGCCGGTTTAAACACTGGACTGGACAAAATGCAGAGCCTGGGTTGTAGGTATTATTCAGTGAAAGATTGTTACCAATGGTGAACTCGTGAGGAGGCACTTCACTCATCAACTATACATTAACATAATAATTATTGTGCTGAATAAAACGTCTGATTATTTCCAAAAGGACCGGCCAGTCACATGCAAAGTAAGGCTGATCTATAGGTTATATAAATGTTAAGACATTGGAAGATAATTTGGCTTTATGTGGTGTATGCAGATGCAAAGAGATAATGATTACAATAATAAAGACAGCATTTGACTTTAGAAACTGGGGCTTTAAAGTGTGGACAGACCAAAATCTGCCATGTTTGAGCTCAACATTTCTATTACCAAGGCCTCAGAAGACCTGATGGTCAATTCTGACACATTTAAATATGAATACTCACATGTTTGTTGCTATGCAGCTGCGATCTAATCCAATTGTGTGATCATATCTCAGTTGATGAGGCGCCGATTTCTTGAGGTAACACCGGAGGTTTGTCAATCACGCGGGCAAGGAAACCACAACACACAGCTAGAGGGTGGAGTGTCACACCTGAGAGAAAGAGAGATTAGAGAGGCACGCCTGATTAATATTGATTGGGTTCTTTCAAACCAACATGAGAATACACTACCAGGTAAATCTGGGGCCATGCTGAGTCTTAAGTAGCCGCGATCAAAGCCTGTAATACTGGGAAAAAGCGAATGCTATTGCGATACAACAGGAACGGCAGGAACAACAGTTGCATTCCTTGATAACATGACACTACGCTGCTTTAGTGTCACCTGCACCTCTTTTTTTATTATCAGTTCATTTGAGGCTGCACCTTCTTTGTTCATTCCTCCTGAGCAACGTTCAAAGGGATCCACCTAGGGCTGGGCGATACGGCCTAAAAATAAAACCTCTGGTTATTTAACGCCATACCTGAATTACAGTTTTAATTTCGTTTTCCCTTTGGAAACCAACTACATAAGAAAAGGAAAAACTCAGACGTCACCACCTATCTGTATGAGTTGCCGTGGTAACAGGGTACTAAAGTAGCACTATTTACTAGCCAAATGCTAATACGCAAGTGGCTGGTAGATGTACTTCACTATTTATCGATGTAGTCAGTGGCTAGTAAAATTTGAACATTCACTAGCCATTTGGTCAGTGGTCAAAAAAGTTAATGTTTCACTCTGTGTGGTAACGACGTAGGCTTTTCAATACTGAAGCATGACTAGCTAACTAACTAAGGGCGCACTCACACTGTCCTTCCGCACCACGCCCCGGGCTTTAGGGTACTTGTCCCCCCTCCCTCTCCCCCTGCTCACCAGGCCCGTTTGTACTCACACTACCTGGGCCTCGCGCGAATGCTTTTTGCCTGTCCATTCGTCATCACGCCGTAACACGTCACACGCATTGATTGACGTCATCGCGATGCGTCGCTTTGTTCAAATCTTTCCGTAGACCTCAGAGTTTTTGTGCGTCTTGTCGACTGTTTTTGAATATTTTCACCGACCAAATCTGCAGTAAACACTCCACCTCCGCATCACACCAACGCGAACCTTTCGCCGCCATTGTTGTTGTTGTTAAATGTCCCCACATGGTCCGTCCTTCTATTTTCTATGTCCGAACAGGCGCACATAAATGACGTCAGAACCGCCGTAGGCATCCTGCTCGTGCTCGTACATGTGCAAACGCGCTCTATAAAAGCCCACCTCTCTTAGGCGGGCCATGGACGGCCCGCTGGCCGCAGTTATGTGCGGAGCGGATGCACTCACACTGGTCAAACGCACTAGGCTTTAGCTAAAGAAACGGTTTTGGCCCGGTGCATTAAACATACATTTATGTCTCAAATGAATCTGTGCGATAGGAAGATTTAGGTTTTTGGTGTAAGAACTTTAGCAGTCATTAAAGGAGTAAAACGTCAGCTGACTAAAGATTAAAGCTATTGTCTTTGTTTCTGTTTAGACAAAGTCTCTCAGAGAAATTACAAAAAAAGACACACTATTAAAAAGGATCTAGATACTGTAAAGGTTCAAGATCAGGGTTCAGTGTTGGCTATGCATCCATAGGAATGCATAATTCACATCCCTTTCAACTAGCTTGTCTTCCAAGTCACTGACATATAAAGCCACACAAGATTAACTATACATAGTTACATAAAGCTTTAAATATATATAATCATTAATTAATTCATCTTCATCCGCTTGTCCCTGTCGGGGTCGCGGGGGGCTGGAGCCGATCCCAGCTGACATCGGGCGTGAGGCGGGGTCCACCCTGGACAGGACGCCAGTCTATGGCGGGGCACACATATTTATATATCTATTAAAATGCCTGAGATAAAAGCCCCTGGAATACTGAGAATATGTTCTTCTCACAAACCGCTCATTATTCGGTCTAATCCCCTGGGATATACAGAGTCCTGACAAATATATACGTGGTCTACAATGTGCACGTTGTCCCTGTTGTCCTTAATTTGGAGTAACGAGTCCTGCAAGATATAGATTTTTAGCAGAATCAAAAGGCGCATTCACGAGGGTCTCTTGCTTGCGGAGCAGAGAGTAAAGTGAAGGGATACGACAGCTTTATGTGCTATAGTTATATTTATATTTCAGTGACTTGAAGACAGGCTAGTTGAAAGGGATGTGAATTCTGCATTTCTATGGATGCATAGCCTACAATGAACCCTGATCTTGAACCTAGATGCTTTTTAATAGTGTGTCTTTTTTGTTATTTCTCTGATAGTCTTTAGTCAGCTGACGTTTTACTCCTTTGATGACTGCTAAATTTCTTACACCAAAAAACCTAAATCTCCTTACCAGACAGATTCATTTTAGACATAAATGTACGTTAAATGCATATGATTGTGAAACAACTGCCTAACTTCTGCTATAGCTTCATATTGCATGGTGTTAAAGAGATTTTCTACAGCATCATGTTAGGGGTCAGTCTCTTTCCTATAAGAACAGTCCATTTAAGAGTCTTTTAACCGTCTCATTTATTTGTTGGTTTGATGGCTTCTGTTTGGAGGAAAGGAATAGTCTAAACAAAAATTCCTCCATAATAATCAGAGTTCAGCAGACGGACTTTTTGAACCACATGTGGAAAAAGCGTGTGGTTCAAAAAGCTTAAAAATAAATAAAAAGTTGACCAAAACGACCACATCCTCTACCCAGAATTCAGATTAACGCAGCAAAACACTCCGCTACTGAAAGTTTTCCATTCTGTCTGCTGTCAGGCTTTTCAACCTTCACAGTAGTATTATAATATTATATAATAGTATCATTAACACTTAATACGCGTTCATTATGTCTGACTTTGTGGTGCGTATGTATCATTACATCAACCTCACTTATTTATTTTCTCTTTGGTTTAATTTGATTCGATTTACTACTACTTTTCTACTCATTTTTAACTGTACACTTGACGCCCAGTCTGCTGTTTTTCTCTCTGACACACTCCTGTGTCCATATGTACGCTTTGTCTAGGCTGTGGACTGCCGAACTGAATTGCCCTTTGGGATCAATAAAGTTGTTTGAACTTGAACTTTGAACTTAAAGTCCAGCGCCAGATAAAACCAAGAATACCACAATACACCGCAAGAATGTAGAAGTTGCATCTTAAGTGTACTGCGCAACAGACTGTGGGAACACATGTCTTAATACATTTGTCAAAGTCAGCTTTGTCTGCGATATCTGCAAGATATACGGAGGGTCGAACAAACGTTTCTCTGACCCAGCTGGTCCAGAACTCAGCAGCCAGACATGACTCCAATTTTAGCCTCACTTCACTGGCATTTCATCATTTTAGACTTCATTTTTAAGATTTTACTGCTCACTTTTTAAAGCTGCTGACCCCATACGAGCCTGTTCGTAGCCTTAGATCGGGGCTGCCCAACCCTGCTCCTGGAGGGCCACTGTCCTGCATGTTTTAGGTGTCTCCCTGATCTAACACACTTGAGTCTAAAGATTTTCAAACCTGTGACAAGCTTCAGCTGCTTGATAACGAGCAAATCATTAGATTCAAGTGTGTTGGAGCACAGAGAGAGACCTAAAACATGCAGGACAGTGGCTCTCCAGGAGCATGGTTGTGCAGCCCTGCCTTAGATCCTCGGGCAGGGTCTTTCTAACCGCTCCGGAGTCGAGGCTCGAACCCAGAGGTGTCACTTCTCAAAACACACTTTTATAGACTTATGTTTATGCGAGGCCATTGTCTCTTTACGTTATAATAGTAATGCTTTATTTTTAAGATAGGTAAAGTGCACATTAATGAAGATCGATATTTACTTATCTCTGAAAACATGCCGGATTATGCTCATTTGCATCCGTAGTCCCTAATAAAAATATTTTAAAAATATTTAAAAAATTAGAAGAGAAAGCAAATAAATACATAGAATCCAAATAAAGGGGACAGGACAAATGGCACAATCCTTTACATAGGATGACACCAGATCCAAACAGGATATAACAATATAATTAAAAAGTAATGTTCAATTAGTTTAAGTCCAAGTAGTATCATCTGTTAATATCATTTTTTAATAATTATTTGATGACAAAAAAAAGGGGAGGGGGCAAAGTCGACCCTTTTCCTGAGGAGGCTGAGGTTCTTTAACATCTGTCGGACGAGGGTGAGAATGTTTTATGAGTCTGTTGAGGTCAGTGCGATCTTCTTGGCTGTCACATGCTGGGGCAGTGGGCTGAAGGTCGCGGACACCAACAGACCGAACGCACTGATCAGGAGGACCGGTGATGTCCTGGGGGAGGAGCTGGACACCCTGACAACCGTGACTGATAGGAGGATGCTGTCCAGGCTCCGAGCTATCCGCTGCTCATCATTTATCATGTTTGCCCCCATAATTATTATCATTGTCATATTCTGTCACCTTAGCTGTGCTTGTTTCTACTATTCTGCTGAATTAACTGCCATAACATATAAGTCATATTCGCATTACTATAGATGTTATTATAGTTACTGGAAGTGTGTATGTCTCTGTCCATCTGTCTGTCTTCTCTCTCCTTCTCTTCCTCTCTCCGGTGCAGACAGATGTCCGTCCTCCACAGAGCTGGGTCTGTCTGACGTTCCTGTCTGTTATAGTGAAGGTTTTCGTTGCCACCGTACTCTACGGGGGAATTGTTGGGTCTATGTAAATCATAAATAAGTCATAGAGTGTGGTCTTTACCTGCTCTGTAAAGTGTCCTGAGATAACTTTTGTTATGATTTGGCACCGTAAATACAACTGAATTGAATTGACGATGTCTCCCACCCTCTCTACGACACACTGGCCCAGCAGAGGAGCACCTTCAGTGGAAGACTCCTCGCCACCACCGAGCGCCACAGGAAATCTTTCCTACCTGTGGTCATTAAACTATACAACGCATCTCTAGGAGAGTCTGTCACCTCCTATCTGTAATACGGACTCAATCATAAACAATATGTTCTTTGCACATTATCACAGTACTTTTGATCTGCATATATATTACTATTGTACATATATATATTTCTGTTTTTCCAAATATGTTATCTGTTTAATATTGTTGTTTGTATAGGTGGAGTTTGCAAGGAATATAATTTCCCCCTGGGATTAATAAAGCTTTTCTGATTCTGATGTAACTATTCACCAAATATCTTGCCTTGTTGATGAGTATGTATATGTGCATGGATTTCTCTGTGCTTTTGCCTTTACCCTGTCTGTCAAAGCACTTTGTAAACTTTTGTTTTTAATTCATAAATGTGATATAACAAAGGTAACGGGCAAATATTACCCATATGTGCTGTTTATACTGCTTGTAGTTGGGATAAAGCAAACACTGAGTAAACTGAGTATTTTAACAGACCCAGGAACACGACACCAGGGTTAAAGGGTGCTATATAAAGTATTACTATAATCCTCATCATTAGACTGTGGCTGATTCATGAGGCTTTGAACAAATAATCCAACCATAGCCCGAGAATCTCTCCATCTAAGTTCACATAATGTGGCAATGTCGCAGGTGGCTTGAATAAAACAGCGAATAAACGTAACGTTGATACGTAAATTCATTATTTTACAACATTTATCAGCCATTTTGCTACTATTTCGTATCACGTAGCAATCTAAGGAATCACAAATGACCTTATAAAGCTAAGTGTCGTGAACAATTTTACCTAATATCACCAAAAAAAGACATAATTAATTTTAAAAACAGCAACTTAGCTCCACAGCTTCGCCTCGCTAACCGTCCATGTCCGCGGAGAGCAACTGACAGCTCCTTACGTAAACGGCCTTTGAGAATACGCCTCGGACGGGGTTTGGTATTCTCGAATAGTCCTACGTACTTCCCATGAGCTTCCTGCGCCATCGCGCGTAGACTTACGCCGCCGAGAGGACGTAACCCGTGTCCTGAATACGGCCTACGGGGGCTACAAACAAACAGCCTAGCAGCTAGCTTGTTAGCATGATACCGACCTGCAGCTAACGTGCACACTGACAGCAAGGACTGAGCGATGCCACGAAAACGACCTTACCACAACTACCGAGAGGAGAAGGAGACAACACAATATAAGCACAATAACACAAAATCACGCTAACTTAAAAGACAAAAAAACCCCATCTATCTCGTGTGCCCGAACCGGTGCAAGGCCTGCGGAGACAGCTCACGCTCCGCTTGCCGAAGAGCACACTGACAGCGCGCGAAAGACGCCCCCGAAGCCCGTTGTTAACCTTTCCCCGGATCCCCGCGGGTGTATTCTTTCGTTTGATATACCAATGTCACCCCCAGAGGCGCACGAAATGCTATTTTTTACCTTCTTCGGTCGGTTGTCAGCGCTCGCAGACCTTCCTCGCCCCAAATCCAGAACAAACAGTCCCGTTCGACGTCGGTGACGTCAGACGCACGGAGGCAGGACGGTTTGTCAGGCGAAATGTCAGCCGCCGCTCCCCCCTCCTCCCCCGGGCAACATCACGCAATGTCCCGTAATGATTTCAGCGATAAGACCGGTGGCTGTCATTTTTCATTCAATTTAATGTTATTTATAGTGTCAAATCATAACAAAGGTTATCTCAGGACACTTTACAGAGTGGGTATAGAGGACACACTATAGGACTTATTTATGCTATATATATATATATATATATATTACATATATACAACAATTCCCCCTTTTTATTATTTTTAGATTATTTTCAGACTATGAAAATATACTTGATATACCCTTTGGCATTTAATGAAATTTATGATAACAGAGATCATTACATGCATCTATGTATTGACATGAATTTCAATTCAATTCAATTTTATTTATAGTGTCAAATCATAACAAAGGTTATCTCAGGACACTTTACAAACTAGGTAAAGACCACACTCTATGACTTATTTATACTATATATATATATATTATATAATATATATATATTAACACAGACCCAACACTTCCCCCTTTTTATTATTTTTAGATTATTTTCAGACTATGAAAATATATTTGATATACCCTCTGGCATTTAATGAAATTTATGAAAACAGAGATTATTACATACATCTATGTATTGACATGAATTTCAAATCAATTCAATTAATTTAAATTTTATTTATAGTGCCAAATCATGACAAAAGTTATCTCAGGACACTTTACAAACTAGGTAAAGACCACACTCAATGACTTATTTATACTATATATATATATATATATATATATATATATATATAAACACAGACCCAACGATTCCCCCTTTTTATTATTTTTAGACAACTGTGAAAATATATTTAATATACCTCCTGGCATTTAATGAAATGTATGAAAACAGAGATCATTACATACATCTATGTATTGACATGAATTTCAATTCAATTCATCATTCATTCATTCATCTTCAACCGCTTGTCCCGGGGTCGGGGTCGCGGGGATGCTGAAGCCGATCCCATTCATTTCAATTCAATTCAATTTTTTATTTATAGTGTCAAATCATAACAAAGGTTATCTCAGGACACTTTACAGAGTAGGTATAGACCACACTCTATGACTTATTTATACTATATATATATATATATATATTACATATATACAACAATTCCCCCTTTTTATTATTTTTAGACAACTATGAAAATATATTTGATATACCCTTTGGCATTTAATGAAATTTATGAAAACAGAGATTACTACATACATCTATGTATTGACGTGAATTTCAGTTTAATTCAATTCAATTCAATTCAATTTCATTTATAGTGCCAAATCATGACAAAAGTTATCTTATGACACTTTACAGAGTAGGTAAAGACCACACTCTATGACTTATTTTTACTCTCTCTCTCTCTCTCTCTCTATATATATATATATATATATATATATATATATATATATATATATATATATATAAACACAGACCCAACAATTCCCCCTTTTTATTATTTTACTATGAAAATATATTTGATATACCCTTTGGCATTTAATGAAATTTATGAAAACAGAGATTATTACATACATCTATGTATTGACATGAATTTCAATTCAATTCAATTTATTTAAATTTCATTTATAGTGCCAAATCATAACAAAAGTTATCTTAGGACACTTTACATACTAGGTAAAGACCACACTCTATGACTTATTTATTTTTTTATTTTTTTATTTATTAGACTCAACAATCTCCATAGATTTTTTTCTGTTTTTATTATTTTTAGACAACTATTTTAATATATTTAATATACCCTTTGGTATTTAATTACATTTATGGTAACAGAGATTATTACATACATCTATGTATTGACATGACATTTTTTATTTATATTTTTTATTTTATTTTATGAGATCCTTGTTGTATTTATTTTTTCCGTTCATTGTTTTTTGAATGTGTAAACGCTCTCATGTGTTGTGTTGTATGTTAGTGATTGACACTTTCTGTATAAATTGAATATTTAAATAAATAAAAAAAAGACAGGTTGTTGTTTATCGTTCTAATCATTAGTGGTGGAAGAGGCGCTCTGGGCTTTTACCTAAGTAAAAGTAGTAAAACCACACCGTAGAAATACTCTGTTGCAAGTAAAACTGTGGTTTTAATTTTTGTACACTTTCATATTTTGCAGTAGTCCTCTCACCCCAGGTAAATATTTGCACAACTGTATACTCACATCATATTTTTATATATCTTTAGACCTTTTCAAAGACGTAAACATAAACTTTCTAAATGAGTCAAAGTTTATTTCCTGTTGCAGTTCATGTGAATGACAAACAGACAGGAAGTTAACGTAATAACATTTTTATCCTTCTATGTATCTATGTATCTGTCTATCTATCTGTCTGTCTCTCTGTCTGTCTGTCTGTCTGTCTATCTATCTATCTGTCTGTCTGTCACACTTGGGTCTGTCTGACGTTCCTGTCTGTTATAGTGAAGGTTTTCGTTGCCACCGTACTCTACGGGGGAATTGTTGGGTCTCTGTAAATCATAAATAAGTCATAGAGTGTGGTCTTTACCTACTCTGTAAAGTGTCCTGAGATAACCATTGTTATGATTTGACACTATAAATAAAATTGAATTGAATTGAAAATTAAATTGTCATTGAGTGCATATAATGAGTGTCCATTTCTGCCTTTTTTGTTTCTCTCTCTCTTTTATTATTTAATGAAATGATGACGCTGATCCTCGGAGCATCATAGTTCACATGTAAAAGAAAGAATGTTTCAGTGAATGCATTAAAAGAAAAATCAGAAATAAGGAACATGTTTGTTTTTGTCATTGAAGTTACATTTATAAAACTGCTGAACCGATGTTTACAAACGATATTAATATAATGACTCATTCATTTTGCAGTAAATAAACTAAATGCCACAATCATCATGTTTTAACAACGCTAAAAAATAGAGATTAAAACAGTGATGTGCATAAATTAAACAATAATGACCTCTCCTTTTCCTTATTGATAATGAGGTATTTGTGAAGTTAGTCAGACCTGCCATGGTGCATCACTGAGGAAACAAGGTCAAGAGGTTGTGACATGAGTAATCTCTAAAATGAAAATGATATTGTGGGAAATTACACCACGATCTTAAAGATGTTTTAGAAATGTTTGGATGTGACAGAATTAGTACGCCGCCTTGTGGTCGATAGCGGTGCTAGATTCAAGGAAGCCGTCATGAATGTGTATTTAATGAACCTCTAGATCAGGGGTGTCAAACTCCAGTTCACAGGGGGCCACATTTAAAAACTGGGACAAAGTTGGGGGCCAAACTCAATATTTACTAAAAAACTGCAGAGTGCAAATGTGCATGTGTGCCTGAACCTTTCCAGTGCAGGTCCTTCTTCTTGTCGTGGTGTTTCTTATGTTTGATTCTTTGGTTACAGCCACGGTGGCTGTGCAGATGAGACAAACAGCTCTTTACCTTCACCTGAGGGCAGCAGGAGCTCAGTCCATAGGGGACTTGGCTGGGAACCGGAGGGCTGCCAATTCGAGTCCCTGTGTGGACCATGAATGGGGCGTGGACTGGTGGCTGGAGAGGTGCCAGTTCATCTCCTGGGCACTGCCGAGGTGCACCAGACGCCCAACTGCTCGAGGCGCTGGTCACTGGCAGCCTCCTCTAACATCTCTCCATTAATTGCATGTATATAGGTCCTGTTTGTGCATGTGTGTGTATTTCGAGCCTGTGTGTAACATGAATAATAATAGAGTGAAAAAAAATCTAATTTCCCCGTTGCGGGACTAATAAAGGAATTCTTCTTCTAAAAAAAACCCAGATAATCTGCCTCACACCTGTGTTGAAAGCTCCTGTTCTCCATCTTTCTTTGGGTCGTTTTTGGGGAGGGGTGGATTCAGTGTGTCTGCAGAGACTGGTAGCATGGATGCTCATGTTTGTCAACAGAAAAGTAGACGTGGATGTGATTTATACTCGCGGGCCAGCTCTCACAGAACCTTGATATGATCTTGCGGGCCAAATATAATTACACCGCGGACCAGATTTGGCCCACGGGCCTGAGTTTGACACCCCTGCTCTTGATCATGTACATTAACAACAGCCCCATTAACCTTCATGCAGTCACTGCCAACCGCAGGCTAAAATGTAGTTAACGTTCTGAAGTCAAGACAATCTATTTTTAACAGTTGAATATCGAGGTAGTCTACATTTTCTCCATTTGACCGAGCTTTGAACTCTTGCTAATCCAGCCCAGCCTCTCTCTCTCTCTCGTACAGTAACAGCCCCATTAACCCTCATGCAGTCACTGCCAACTGCAGGCTAAAATGTAGTATAAGTTTTAAAGTCAAGACAATCTATTTTTAACTGTTGAATATCGAGGTAGTCTACATTTTCTCCATTTGACCGAGCTTTGAACTCTTGCTAATCCAGCCCAGCTACACTCTAAACTCTTCTTCTGTTGACTTTAATCCAGCCCAGCTACACTTTAAACTCTTCTTCTGTTGACTTTAATCCAGCCCAGCTACACTTTAAACTCTTCTTCTGTTGACTTTAATCCAGCCCACTGCATCTGAAAACCCTCCAATACAACACAAGTGACACGATGATTTATTCAACAAGTTTATTTCTTACTCCAAGTGAGAGAAGATTGTTTGTTACATGACTGACATCCATTTTAAATAGCTCGTTTATTCTACAGAAAGTCCCCTCCATCATCTCCACCCCTGCCCAGCTGTAGAATAAAAAGCCCGCCCCAGCCTAGATGTTACCTAAAGGTCAGGGAAACGATGCGTTTACTGTCATCAATACTGCCAACGGACAGAACGCAGTGACAGTGTGTGAGTCTAATCAAGGAAAAACAAAAACAAAAGCACTAAATATCTCTCAACTTTACAATACTCAAGATTTCTTAAACAAATTTGAAACGAAGAATACTTTGAACAAAAGGCACGAGAAAAAAAAAAAAAAAAAAAGCATTAAGAGGAATAGTATGGAGGTATACGTAAAGACACTTATGTAGCCTAACCCCCCCCCTTTTTTTTTTTTTTTTTACTTCTCATGTAACTCAAGAAAGTGAATGAGACTATTTCCCAAAAATGCAGAGATATTTCTTTAAACGTAAACTCTAATTACACAAGCTCAGTCATCGGACAGAGGGGGAAACGGGGGGAGCAGCTATGTACGTTTCTTAATATGCCTGGCAATGAGATCGGGTTGAATGGGTCTGTGGGGGGGGGGGGGGGGGGGGTCAGTGACTGGTCCGGACCGACGTTACAGCTGAGAAGTCGCATGCAGAGTGCAAAGTCAGTTATCATTCTTGTTCTCCTCCTCCTCCTCACTCTGTGTACCCTCTTCGCCAACCTCATCGTGCACCACATACCCCTCCTCGTCTCCAACCTCAAAACCTTCCTCCTCTTCCTCCTGGTACTCTTCCTTTTCCCCCTGAGCCTCCTCTTGATCCTGAGCCTCTTCCCCCTGATGCTCCTCTTGATCCTCTTCTTTTTCCCCTTGATCCTCCTCTCCCTTTTCCCCCTGCTCCTCCTCCTCTCCCTCCATTCTTGGCTCCTCCTCCTCCATCTTTTCCTCCTCCTGTTCCTGCTCATCCTCCTTCGCTGCTGCTGCTTCTGCTGCTGCTGCTTCACCCTCGACTGCCTCTAAGCTTGTCTCCCCTTCGTCCAGCGTCTCATCTTTGACGGGTGCGTCCTCCGCGTGGCTGTCTGCTGTCTCACTGGTTAACTCCATGCCGGACACGTCCATCACCATAGAGTCCTCTGGATCATCCCCGTCTTGGTGACCGGTGAACGGGTTTTCACCCTGACAATGAAAGAACGTTCATAAGTACAATGCTTTGTCTATGAGCTCCTTGTATATAGGATCAAAGTTTCTGCATATGCATGTCTCAGAGACTGTGTTCAGCTTCCACTCGCAGCTACGTGATGCATTCGCACACGCAACCAGGTATGTTTTGTAAGTGCTAGTGTTTTTTCCTGTATTTTGACAGTAAGTTCAGCTCCCCTTCTAAACAGTTCTACTCTAACAGTAGCTCACTACAGACACATTCCAATTTAAATAGATTTGTTACTTAATAATAATGTTCACAATTAAATAGGCCCTGCTGTGATAGCTGCCTGCGCTTACAGTTACCGGTTGCTATGAAACACTTGCTTAAAAAAGGGATAGCTTGGATTCCCAAAAGTCAAAACACAAACATCAAATCGATGCAGCGATCGAACACTCCCGTGTTCTGTGAGGTAAAATCAAAGGAGTGTGGTGTCTTTGGGCGCACTCACACCGTCCTTCCGCACCTGATTGTGCAAAATCAATAAAACGTCACAGCCTTTGCATGTGGTTATTACACCGCAGCTATATACACCATTAAGACTGCTCTATTTTAGCTACCCATTTCATAATTCATATTATTCACAAGATTGTATTTCAATGATTCTGAACATTTTACCATTTTACCGTCTTCATCTCAGGTTCTTTGTGTTACAATATAAAGCAATTCTTAAATGGAAGCCATTAAGAACTGTTTTCACTTCCTGTGGTTAAAAATATTCAATAGCACTTTGACCACGCACTCTTATCTTTATACTCATTTGCAACACAAGAGTACTGGTAGACATTTTCATTAAGAGTTCCAGGTTCATGACACTGTACGTACCTTGAGGTATTTCTCAAGCTTCTTGCCAATGAGTTTGTGGTTGAGGATGCTACGAGCAACCGATAGACTGGCCCTCTTGGACTGCTCCATCATACCCTTGAATCACACACAGAACAGACCCAAATCACACACAGGACAGAGTGCAAAACATCAAGAGTTGCTCGTAATGCTTCATGTCGAGGAAGAAAGGTACATTTAGTACATTTCTATTGAATATTGATCCATTTGGCAGTGATCTGCCATACCTTCTTGTTGTAGTTATGGTCAGCAGACTTGATGTGTTTCTGTATCAGGTGTTGCTGCATGGGAATGAACAGGTCACACGCTCCGCAGTGGGCGGCTTCCACCTTCCTCATAAAGTGCTCCATACCGAGATCTACACAGAAGGGAGAGATGGATACAATAAGGAATCACTTAAACTTTCCATGTCTTACTTCTTATATACCGTATTTTCCACACCATAAGGCGCACCACACTATAAGGCGTACCTTCAATGAACGGCTTATTCTGAAACTTTTTCATATATTAAAAGGTGCACCGCATTATAAGGTGCATAGAACAGACGCTACAGTCGAGGCTGGGGTTACGTTAAGCATCCATTAGATGGAGCTGCTCTAAAGGGAATGTCAACAAAACAGTCAGGGGAGGTCGTCTTGTTGCTTCCTCCACTTCCGCACCATTGATTGGTTCATGTTAAACTCTGTGGCTGCTGCTCTATTCCCGTGTTCTACTGCGTGACTAATGGCCTTGAGTTGAAACTCTGCGTCGTAAGCGTGTCTCTTAACAGGAGCCATTTTGGGCTCTTTACACAAACACACACATGGAAATGAAACGGCACGCTTCGCGCAGTCATATATCTCAACATGCACCGCGCGTTACTTCTTCTACGGGGGAAAATAGAGTCGGCGGCTGCTCACCGTAGTTGGACACCTGTTGTGGCTCAATATTGGTCCATATATAAGGCGCACCGGATTATAAGGCGCACTGTCGGCTTTTGAGAAATTTGAAGGTTTTTAGGTGCAACTTATAGTGCGGAAAATACGGTACACACACACAGAGCTGCTGATGCTGCTGCTTACCCTTGGTCAGGTCCTGGTCTTTGTACAGCTGGCAGATGGCGACACTGTGGTTTTCCAACTGGCTAATTCTCTGATCTGTCTTCTGAAACTTGTTCAGCAAATACTCCTACAAAAACAAAACCATAAAGTATTTATTCATTTACCGTCCATGACAAAGATCCTTTTTCATCAATGACCCTGTTGCATGCAACACAGACCCCTTATGTCTACATGCATGAACCGTGCACACCAGAAGTTCATGCCTCTCGAGTCTTCTTAACGCTTATGAGTTAAAATGGATAACCGTTTCCTTTTAGTTGGGCTGAGGTGTAACTTCTGTTTAAAATAGATACATAAGAGTAATTTATAATATCATGGAATTTAATACAATAAACTAGCAATGAAAACTAACTTTGTGAAAAACAATATTTCTGCTGAGACTGCATAATACTAAAAGGAAAATTGGCCAATCAGATTTGACTTTGATGATGATGGATGGACACGATTAATTGTACGCTCCTTTTTATGTGTTTACAATGAGCACATCCCTTGCGTTTTAACCCCAAATGCTAAACTACAGTGTCCCAAAGCATACTAACAGTATAATGTTCACCTGAAGGAAGTCTGTGGTGGGCTTGGACAGTTGGCTGGAAAGGAACTTGAAGTGGTCCTTGTGGAAGCGACTGTCGAGATGAGTTTCCATTTCTTCCTTGTAAAACGAACGGAACTTGCACACAGAGCAGGCAAACGTCGCCCTGAAGAATAAAAAAAGGCACCACGTGATGAAACGTGGATGTACCTGACTGGAACTAACATCGTGGCTGTACAAAGAAGAGACGGGAGGGTGTGGTGGTAAATCACAGTATGTCCTCTCACCTCTCCAGGAAGCCCCTCTTCTTCCTTATTTTTTGGTGCTTCTCCTGAGCTTGGGTCGGGGTCTGTTTGCCCTGTGGACTCTTCTTCTCTTCCTGTTTGGGTGAAGCTAGGCACAGGAAAAAGGAGGAGACATTAGGCGTGCCACGATTTCAGGGAAATCGGTCAAAAAAGCAGCTGTATCATGAAAGGAGAAGAAAAAACAGTGGGGAGTAACTGGAGTTGAGCTTACCTTTATCTCCATCTGCAGTAGATTTTGTCTCCTGTGAAGAAAAGTATCTCATTAATTATTTTCCTTTCTTCGATTAACATTTTATTGAATTTTAGGAAAACATAGACAGTAACAGACAATATACATCCATATAACTAAAGAAACGCCTCTTTACAGAAGAGTGTGTTTACTTTAGCCTTCTTTGTCAGTGCCGGGTCAGAGAGTCTTTTATGCAACAAAAACTGTTGGTAATATAATTAAAATGTAGCATTTCAATCTGAGGTATTTCATGTAGCTGCATGTTTTTTTTTTTTTTTTGCAGTTTTTGGGGTATTATCTTCATGGTTCAAGGCACGAATTGTAAGTCGCTTTGGATGAAAGCGTCAGCGACAAAATTTATGTACTGTAATTAAACAATACAATCTCTTCCTTGTTTGCATTATTTACATTTGAAGAGTGATTGTGTTCAAATAAATCAAGCGGCTCTGGGTTTCTTTGATTTTAACGGGGGTGAACCAATGCATTCCTAAAGTGTTGATGTAGCACAATTAAGACTTTATAGGTGGATCAAAAAGAACCAGAGTTCCTGGCACGCAGGCTCACCTCAGCTGCAGTATTCGTTTGTTCAGTGTTGTCACCATTTTTCTCCGTTTGCTCTGTGGAAACAGAGCACATGAACACCAGGTTAAAATAGCTGCCTGCCAAGTGAGGTTGCAACAAAAAAAAAATGAAAACATCAGCATACCTGATGTGCCTGGAGTATCTTCTGACTCTGCGGTATCCGTCCTGTTTATCTTTGACTCTGGCTCATCGGCTGCAGTCAGAGTCTGCTTTCTCTTCTTCTGGACGTCACGCTGTGGCTTCACCTGCTACAGTCAACGCAATCAATTTGCACTCAAATATTTTTTTCCTGATAAAAGAGCAAACATGTGGGCAATGCAAGCAGAACTTATCATCAACACATCAATTCATTCTAGACTTATTGCTCGTCAAAGCCAATTAGCAGACTTGATATGTCTTCCTTCCTCAGCAATAGTGTTAGCCTTATCTTAATAATAGCCAGGATTGGGGGGGGGAGAAAAGAAGAAAAAAGAAAAACAAAAATCCACAAAGTGAAATCATTCAACACCCCCACAGGTAAACAAGACAAAGAATTGGGCAGGGAGAGTTGTCACTTGCCTTTAGTGTACAAAAGGGGGCAGATCCATGGGGCATTTCTGACTACAGTGAATAAGGGCTGGGCGGAGTTAGAAGGGCAAGTGATGTTTCAAATGTGTGTCGGGGATTCTTTGGGACAAATTGCTTTGCATGGCACATAGCAGGTAGTAGCACTTTAGGCTAAGATGCCAGTTGGTTGAGGATAGAAAAGGAGGGAATCAGAAAGGGCTTAACTTCTGCCCAGTGTCTGAGGAGGTCTTATTTGGCTGGAGGTACTTACTTTGTTGAGGGGTCTCTTGCGGCCTCGCTGGCGGCCAGCCCGTGGGCCCCCGCCAAAATGCCTCTCAGGGAAGTCGTGAGGCCCTTGAGTGGATCCATGATGGAAGCCCCCACTCTCAGGGTACATGCGGTTGGACAGGAGGGATGGGAGCTTGCCTCTACCACCTCCTGGAGAGTGGCCGCGGTGGGACTGGCCACCACTGCCACTTCCCCGCCCACCTCCGCCTACTGGGGTGGGGTCAGACCTGCGGTTTCCAAAACCTCCTCCAACTCCTCGACCCCCGGCACTTCCACCCCTTCGGCGGGAACGTCGGCCTGCTCCAGGCCATCCTCCACCTCCAGAACCTCCTCCCTGGCCACTGTTGAAGGACTCCCTCATATTCTGTCGCATTTTAGCGACTCCATAGGAAGAGGAGAGGCTGTCAAAGCCTCCTCCTCCCCCTAGCCCAATTCCCCCTCCGAAGCCAGAGCCTCCTCTCTGACTCAACAGCATGTTGTCATCACGGCCATCGCCATAACCATAGCTACTGCCGCCAGATCTGTAGAGATCTCGGGAGGAGGTGAGACTGGAGGTGCGCGAGTCGAATGACTCGTAGTGGTCATACCTGCGGGAGGGAGGGAGAGGGTTGATAGAGAAGAGCAGAGAGCAAGGGAGGCAGGGAGGGCAGTCAGGTTTGGATTTCTCCGCCTGCTTTTCCTTCTCCTCCATGTTCTCGCTTTCTTCATTTGTTTTCTTGTCACTCCCAGCTTATATTCAGAAACCACATTAGATCAGAAATTGATGATCCAGAACAAGTTAACACTCTGCTTGTGGTCTTTTATATAACACAGTTATGATTATTCTTGCATCATTAGGTTTACAGAAACTCATCCAACCACATTCTCTGGCAGTATGCTGCAGATTAGGTGAAATGTAGTTTCTTAGACTGTGACCGTGGACAGCCATAACCATGGTCCATCAGAACCAGTGATGTCTTGAGACAGGTGTAAGACATGAAATATCCCGGAAAGTGACTCGGTTATGGTAAATACTCAAGAAAGGGGAGGAAACAAAAAACCGGGTCCTTTTTTTTTTCAGTGGGCAAGAGTGGATTTTGTTGATACAGCAAGCAGCTTTCAATTAACAATTGAGCTTAACAATAATACATCTGTAAACTCATCTCTCTTGGATAACCTAAAGCCAGAACACAGGGTTAGGTCACATGGATGATGAGAGAAACAAAGTGTGGGAACAAATGAAAACAAAGGCAATGTTCAAGGAGTGCTCGGTTTAAGATGGACTGGCTTCATGTGCGAGAACGTCAATATCTTACTGATGGAGAAGTTGGTCTACGGTTGCACCTCCAATGTGGGGCCATGCATTTTCATGACATCTAAGGTTTTCCCAGCAATCAGACAAACCACAACATAGCAAATGGAGAGCAATCAGAGCTTCTGCATACGCTGGAGCGTTCAAATGCAGCATGTGAGCAACTCAAACCCCTTTCATCTCAAACAGGAATTGAGGCACACATTTTTTCCCCACCAAGGCCTATTGTAAAGTACAAGTACATTCTTTAGCAGGCAAAAAGGCAAGATTTACTGACCGTAAGGCCCCTACACATGATACATGGTAAAGGCACTTTGCGCCGGCCGTTACGTTCATTTCCTATTGTGGAGTCGTACACCCATGGTAGCAGCCCACACCGCTCGGATTTGCCTATCTGACGCTGCGCTCAAAGTTAAAATCAGCTGAACTTTGACCGCGTTGCCTCTGACCTTTCAAAAGCACAACCAATGAGATAGACGCCGAGTGTGACGTTTACGTTTCCTAGGCAACCGGAGAGCGACATCAAGCTAAACCTAGTGTGTTATTACAAACTATTTAACGTTACATTAAAGTCGTATCACGATCTATGAAGAAAACATAATGATTGGAGGTTTATAAGCAGTCACACAGTATTAAAACAACCGTTAGCTCCTAAACTGCCTCTTCACAAACCCTAACGTTAATTTAGCCGTTTACTGGGTCTCTGTGAACAACCTCGCGGTAAGCCAAGCGCAAAAAGCTGATAATGTAAAGGCCCCTTTAGTCTCTTATAGAACTACAAGGTGACTTCAGAGTCCCAAACTACAACAAACTGTTTGACTTTTAAATTACCAATGTTATTTGAGGGCCTGCGCATCTTTTTCAGCTAGATCACATCAAAATATGAACACATTTACCGAGATCCTCTTTCAGATTAATCTAAAAACAATATTAATTTGGGTGTATATTGTCCAGGCATGCAGCAACATTCAGAGACAATGTTCTAAACCAACCAGATGCCACGTTATTTTACTTTTTAACATGAAAGTTGCTACTGGGAAATGCACTACTCTCACTGACATGGATGTGTGGTTGTGTCGTCTTCAACAGTCAGATACCACTAAGCTGAAAAAGGGGGGAAAAGCCGTTACCTGTCACTCCGGGTCCCTTTCAACCCCCCCTCCAACTGAGTGAGCATGTCCAGGCGCTGGTTAATCTTGGCAATGACGTCATCTGCGTGTGTGCCTGTGGATGAGAGCAAGGATGCTCCAGAGAGACCCCTCTTCATGTGTCCTCCTCCTCCGCCGCCGCCTCCTCCTCCTCCTCCACCCCCACCGTAGCCTCCGAGCCCAGACATTGAATCTTTATAACCTCCGCCATACAGGTCAAAGCCACCAGAACCTAACAAAGTGAGGAATCAAATAAGGTGTTAATAATCATCATTAATAATCATTAATCAAGCAAAAAGTCCGGATATCCATGTGTCATTATGCAGTGCTAGAATATATGTAGTAATTTCATCACCTCTGCTTCCTGACCCGCCTCCGCCCCAACTGGAGTAACCTACAAAACAGATGAAGACAACTCATTGGTACAAGCAACCTGAAAAGGGTGATAGAAGCTGTTATAGAAACTTAAAAAGCCAAGATATTTGGTTATCAAAAACACACACGCATGACTGATTTCAAAATGCTTCTGTTTGTTTACAAAGCACTGTACGGTTTGGGGCTAAAATACATTTCTGATCTTCTGCTTTGCTATGAACCCTCCAGACCTCTCAGACCCTCTGGGTGCTCCGTGTCCCGAGAGTCAGGACTAAACATGGGACAGGTCTGCTCTGTGTCCCCAGAGTCAGGACTAAACATGGGACAGGTCTGCTCTGTGTCCCCAGAGTCAGGACTAAACATGGGACAGGTCTGCTCTGTGTCCCCAGAGTCAGGACTAAACATGGGACAGGTCTGCTCTGTGTCCCCAGAGTCAGGACTAAACATGGGACAGGTCTGCTCTGTGTCCCCAGAGTCAGGACTAAACATGGGACAGGTCTGCTCTGTGTCCCCAGAGTCAGGTCTAAACATGGGACAGGTCTGCTCTGTGTCCCCAGAGTCAGGACTAAACATGGGACCGGTCTGCTCCGTGTCCCCAGAGTCAGGACGAAACATGGAGAGGTAGCGTTCAGTTTTTGGGCACCACATATCTGAAACAAACTTCCAGAAAACTGCAGGTCTGCTGCAACTCTCAGCTCCTTTAAATCAAGGCTGAAGACTTTTGTTTGCCGCTGCCTTTCAGTAAATAAAAACAGTATTAATTGCTTTTGCACTGTAACTTTTATTCCTTCTGTGATATTCTTATATTTGATTTGCCTGTTTTTCATTTTTAAAATAATTTTATCAGAGTCATTTTAAATAAATTAAATGTAAATGTTATTTTATGTGTGTTTCACATAAATTACCTTGTTGTTGACGACAGGTGCTATACACAGTCATACAACTTTTCAAAAAGCATATATAAAAGCAGAATCAACCAGATTTGTAGGTTAGTGCAAACCGGAAATGCAGATCTTCGGGAACATGTTAATGTTCAATGTCAACAGTACTTGTCAATGACGACAAAGTCAAAGCAACCTAATTATTTTTTGACTTTATTTAAAATAATTATAAATGTCATATTCATACATTGCATAAAGTGCACAAAGCCTTCGCAAAATGGCACAGCAGCATTGTAATCAAAGACAGACATTTTGTTTTACAGGATTAAGACTGGATTGCAACGGGTTTACTTTTAATCATTTTCTGAACTGAATTATCAACAGAAAAGGAGAAAAAGAAAATAAATGAATAAATGTACACACCGAGGGGAAAACACTTTAATTTCAGTGAGTCAGAATATCATATATTTTGTGTGCTTTTCTTCTATTTACTCATTTTAAAGGACTGTGTGTATTTCAAATGAATTTAGCATAACAACCTAACCGTTGGAAGGGTTTCGGTTGTGGCGGCCATTTTATTAACTAGCCTTTAAAAAAAAACAGTATTTCCCCCCTAACACACTGACTCCATTTTAACAGCCAGCTAACTTTATTAAAATCCCGTAACACGCCCGACATCAACACAACAATAGGCCACAAGCTCCACTATGCTACATCTCAACGTTAGCTAGCAAAAACCCTGACGGTTAAACGGCTACTTTTGGAATGTTCGAGCATTCTAGAACGCACGTATTAAACCGGTTACTATAACAACAGCTAAGGGAACACAACCAGCTACTTCGCTAACGGTTCTTTGTCTCAAGTTAACGCCCGGTTACTGACGGGTTTGGTTGTTTCCGCCGGCTAACAGCTAGCACGCCAGGGCTCGGTAACAAAGCACACGGCTAACTGGGGGGAAAACCCGGATTAATAAACGGAGCCACGGTGAATGCACCTGCGCCACACGGTCGGTGGTGTTTAACGCCAGTGTGCGGGTGTAGGTACCTGATCCGTAGCTCCTGCCGTCCATGGTGTTTTATTGTTCAAGCGACAAATCCGGTCGACACAAGCAGCGAGAGCTCCGGCTGTAGGGTGAGTTATGGTGGCGCTCTCAAAGAGACAAGATGTACCGACTCTGACCGATACGCACAGAGATCACGTGACCACCGAGGCCGCAGAAACGCTGCTGCGAATATATAAAGCGGAAGTGTCACCAGTCGGACGCCGTTCGCTGGTGTTATCCATATCCGGACGGATCTGGTCTGACGCAGTTTCCGGGTCTTTTTGTGTCGCTTTTACTTGGTAAAGCCACCGAAGTGCAAGTAGAATTATTTTTTTAACACTTCTTATATTTTACAAGTGAAGTTTCATATTCGTACATAAACATTTATATGTTAAATTAGTAAAATAAAGTGATGTTGATGAGAGAAAACAGGAAGAACGTGAGGGCAACGCCTTCAGGTGGTGGTTTACATAAGAAATGGAAATTAAGAGGATTTTACGGTATATTTTGGAGCAACTCATCTCATCTCATCTTATCCGGCGTCGGGTCATGGGGCAGCAGCTTTAGCAGGGGACCCCAAACTTCCCTTTCCCGGGCCACATTAACCAGCTCTAACTGGGGGATCCTGAGGCGTTCCCAGGCCAGTGTGGAGATAAAATCTCTCCACCTAGTCCTGGGTCTTCCCGAGGCCTCCTCCCAGCTGGACGTGCCTGGAACACCTCCCTAGGGAAGCGCCCAGGGGGCGTCCTTACTAGATGATCCTGAACCATCTCAACTGGCTCTTTTCAACACAAAGGAGTAGCGGCTCTACTCCGAGTTCCTCACGGATGCTGAACTTCTCCCCCTCTCTCTAAGGGAGACTCCAGCCCCCCTCCTGAGAAAACCCATTTAGGCTTGTACCCGCAACCTCGTTCTTTCGGTCATGACCCAGCTTTCATGGCCACAGGTGAGGGTAGGAACCAAGATTGACCGGTAGATCGAGAGCTTTGCCTTCTGGCTCAGCTCTCTTTTCGTCACAACGGTGCGGTAGAGCGACTGCAGCTCCGCCCCCGCTGCTCCGATTCTCGGGCCAAACTCACGCTCCATCGTCCCCTCACTTGTGAACATGATCCCGAGGTACTTGAACTCCTTCACTTGGGGTCAGGACTTATTCCCTACCTGGAGTAAGCAATCCACCGGTTTCCTGCTAAGAGCCATGGCCTCAGATTTAGAGGTGCTGATCCTTATCCCAGCCGTTGTGAAGGACTGAAGTATGTTCCTGGATGTTTTGACAACATTGTTGTTAATGTGGACGATCAGCAGCTCCCAGTGTTTACGGAGAGGAGACCGGGGTGTCCGACTAGGGCCGAGAGGAGCACACGGCTAATTCACCGGTGTTAGCATCTTTTTGACCACTCTTGTAAACACAAAGCTAAATAAGGCCCTTAAAACAATGTTTGGTTACTAAGATAATAAGTTAGACTTTAGTTTTACACCATTAAATTAACTCTTAAAATTACACCATCATTTATATGTGTTGGTTAAACAGGAAGATTGATACAATTTAGCCAACAACTGTCCGACTGGTGACACAGTTCCGCTATATACATATAGTAGAAGATTCAAATGAGGAGAATGATTCATAACACTAAATCACTTCTGAAGCAAACAGTTGGCTACCATATATTAATATATTCATATCCGTTTCTACCGATACAGTCAAACGGTGACCCCCGCTTGTCAACTTCTAGTACAGCATATTCTCCTTCTTATCATTATTTAGTTGTTTTAATTCTTTATTTCATCACCTTACACTTATTTAACAAAACAAGTACAGAACAAGACACAATTATTCACATAGATGGTATCGTAACACAAAAATAAAAACATAAAACAATATGTAAGTTTACAAATTCCAGTTGTTTTCATTGCTTTACTTTTGTTAAGTCTGTGTAATGTTTGAATATAATGTACACATGATATTTTAAATTGTTGTATTCGGTTTCTCTTCAGTCCATTTTGCATTTGCAGGGGCCCTATTCTACTGTATTAACTGCCATAACATATAAGTCATACTCACATTACTATAGATGTTTTTATAGTTACTGTTACTTCTGTGGTTGCTGGCATCTCTGTCTATCTGTCTGTCTTTTCTCTCTTTCTCTCGCCTTTTCCTCCTCAGACCTGGGTCTGTCTGACGTTCCTGTCTGTTATAGTGAAGGTGTTCGTTGCCACCGTACTCTACGGGGGAATTGTTGGGTCTATGTAAATCATAAATAGGTCATAGAGTGTGGTCTTTACCTACTCTGTAAAGTGTCCTGATATAACTTTTGTTATGATTTGGCACTTTAAATAAAATTGAATTGAATGGAATAAAACATCATGGTAAAATACAATAATAAGAGTTAATGGATGTGTGCAGAGCAAGAAGGAAGTAAAGAGGCTCGTACAAACTAAGCCCCCAGTAGCCCATACAATGAAACTGTGGCGTTATTATCAGACAAAGAATTAGCAATTCAGAGATGTACTGTATATGTCATCATGTAAATTGTATAAAATAAAACAAGAAATATATTGAATCATCACATGAAAATTGTTATACTGCTGCAGATTTGTTGTCTGATTGTGGCAGCAGTGTGCAGCCATTCACTACTTTTCACAGGAAGTCAATGAGACAACAATCTGACAAATAAACACCCATGACCGGATGTGTGTGATAAGACGCTCGTGGTTGCTACGGCTACGGCAGAAGTTATCTTAAAGGATAAATGTCTGCACCTTGTTATGACCCTCAGGTCTGGCTGCACCACATGCCCTTGCAGTGCTCAAATCAATCTAACAAGACATTTTATCGGCACTCCTGCAGATATTACACAGAGTCTCCCTGCCGCTCTGCTGTTTTTGTCCGTGCAGCGGGATTCATGGTCGTGAGTGGGAGGCTTTCATACAGCGAATCCATCTAAAGGGCAGAGAAGACGAAAGAAGAAGAAGAAGAATTCCTTTATTAGTCCTGCAACAGGGAAATTTGATTTTTTCACTCTGTTATTATTTTTCATGTTACACACACACAGGCCCGAAATACACACACATGCACAAACAGGATCTATATACATGCAATTAATGAGATGAGAGATGTTAGAGCGAGGGGGCTGCCAGTGACCAGCGCCCCGAGCAGTTGGGAGTTCGGTGCCTTGCTCAACAGCACCTCTGCAGTGCCCAGGAGATGAACTGGCGACCCTCCGGTTCCCAGCCAAGTCACCGGACTGAGCTACTGCCACCCCCAGGAAGCGCACCCACACACACACACACACACACACACACACACACACACACACACACACAAATAAACTGGCAGTTCTCAGGTCTTGTGCTCACCCGTCCAGGTCGTACTTTGTCACTTATCTCAGCGCGGGCTGTCAGAGCTCTCTTCTTCCTGGATCTTATTGGTCACATCAAGCAAATTAAAGGTTAATAACAGATATATATATATATATATATATATATATATATATATATATATATATATTTGAGCCAACAAGAAGACTCCAAACAAAGGAAATTAAAGTACATGAATGGAAATATTTTCAAGTATTTTACCTCATCATCAGGTAGAGGAGAAATCCAGCAGGCATGATGAGACATAAAATCGCCAGTTTTACGGCATTCAGTATCGCAACGGTTTTCAAAACTGGGGAGAGATTAATGTGCGACGTGAGCTACTAGTGCAACATATTTCAAAAATAGCCTGTCACAGAGTGCTTAAAAAAGAGACATTTACTTCCAATAAACTGTAGAGTGCTTCACTATTTACATTATTCAATTAACATTTAAAGCCACGCGGACCTTTGACAGTGAGTGTCTCCTCAGGTGAGCTGATGTTTTGGGGGGTATCGACGGCACAGGAGTAGTTTCCTGCATGGTGTCTGCGGACTGGGTCCAGAACCAGGTGTTTGTTTCCGTTCTCTCTCAGGGTCAGAGGACGACTGTTGAAGAACCAAGTGAAGGTCGTGTTGTCAGTCAGAGGACAGCTGGTACTGCAGGTCAGAGTGACTCTCTGACCCTCGGTCACCACTGCAGAAGGAGTAAACCTCACTCTCAGACCTGAAAAAAAATGGTTTGATAGATCTATTAAAGGTGCTCTGCCCACCCTCTCTCTGAAACAACCAGTTTTACCGCCTGTCTCTTTAACCCCCCACCCCCTCCCGAAAAAAGCCCAGTCTGCTCTGATTGGTCAGTGCTTCCGGGTCTTCCTTATCTCCGGTCGTGGGAATGACTGTTGCTGTGTCCCAAAATACACTCAATTCCCCCGGTAAGTGCTGCCTCGAATCACTCACTGCCGCCCCCCACTTATCGGAAATGAACATCGTATTTCTTCTTCTGTTTATTTTCCAAAAGCTTTAACAACTCTTCTAACTCGGCAAACCGCACAAAACTCTGCGTGATCCTCGTTTTACAGTTATAAAGTAAATCAGTATTCACGGTAGTTGTTGCTGCTCCAGTTTGAATTAAGACCCGCCTCTTCCGCTACATAGACAAAATGGCGGCGATTGAGGGCGTTGAGTGTCCAATCGATTCACACTCAATGGATTGGCCGTTTCTGAGTGCGTGACCGGATAAATGCAGCACACCGACCACTTCCAACCTCAAAACAGCAGGTTTGAGTGGTGGCCAAACAAATAGAGTACGTCGTCCGTATTGTTGGTCTGATTGGTTGAAGGACTGTCCAATTGCGTGTAGCCATTTGAATTACACCCACCTCTCGTGCAAAAGAAAATTACAGCAGCATTCCCAGACCAACATGCAATCTATGATCGAACTTGGTCTATTGCCAGACTATGTATTTAATGGCAATGTAGCGTCACTTCCTGTCTATATATTGTACAGATGTGACATCACAACGGTACAGAAGTCCTCTCAGCTCGTTTAAAGACAGTTTTGGGCTGTGTGTGGGCTCTGATTGAAACTTTCACAGTATTTATATAGCACTTCAATTTGCTTTATAATAAAAAAAAAAAAGACATGGAAAACTCACTTTTTACAATATGTAATATGTACAAGAGGTGGTTCGAGCATCTAGTAAGGATACCCCCTGGGCGCCTCCCTAGGGAGGTGTTCCAGGCACGTCCAGCTGGGAGGAGGCCTCGGGGAAGACCTAGGACCAGGTGGAGAGATTAGATCTCCACACTGGCCTGGGAACGCCTCGGGATCCCCCAGTTAGAGCTGGTTAATGTGGCCCGGGAAAGGGAAGTTTGGGGTCCCCTGCTAAAGCTGCTGCCCCCGCGACCCGACCCCGGATAAGCGGTTGAAGATGAGATGAGATGAGATGCATGTTTAACATTTTTTTGGAGTCATGCCACCTTCATATAATGTGTGTGTACTATCACAAGTGCAGTCACATTAAGCATGAACCAGGCTTTAAATTGTAAGACATTAACGAACAGATATCCATCCCATAATGAGGAAGCATCAGAGTCCCCGTAGAAAGGTGTTCGGTTATTTAAGCAGAAGTATTACCTGTGACAACCAAAGTGACTCCAGGTAAATAAGACCGATCCCATCGTTCGTCTCTCACAAACTTTCTTCTGAGTGTGAACGTGTATTCTGCCGAGTCGTTCTTCTTCAGGTTCATGATTCTCAGGAGGATGTGGCTGTTGTTCTTGTCGTCATGTAACTCCACATGACCGGCATGTTCGGTCATATTTTCAGCGTATTCCTCATCACGTCTCTTCACTTTATACCATAAATGTTTCATTTGATACCACGTGGGGTGTGAGTATGTACTGGAAATGTTCACTGAGGAACCTTCCAGAGCACAGAGTCTCCTGCTGACATAATTCACACTTTGGCAGTTTTCCTTATGAAGACCTGAAATTCAGATTCAAGACTTTATCAATTCATTTACTTAAGTAAAAATACTTGTGGACATGGATGGATGATGAGACAATGGGCCCCTGGGCTCAGACAACTAAGAGCCCTCTCTCTGTGGTCATTTCATATCAATTTGTATACATTTAGCATCTCTTTGTGGTCCCTATATCCATTTTTTGTCTATTTCTGGTTATTGCATGTATACTTGTGGTCATTTAGCATCTTTTTGTGACCATTTTGGGTTTTTTTCAGCAACATTTTATGAATTAGGGCCAAGTCACAGCGACTTCCTGGTTGATTCAATACAGACGTGCCAAAAACTGCAGTTCTCAGAGTGTCCATTAGGAGTAGTTTGCACAATAGAGCAGTTTCTCATTGACCCCCATGTTAAATAGGCTGTTTTGGGCGGTGGAGCTAATGTGAGCTAATGTGGCTAATTCTCATCACACAAACATCACATCAATGCTCTTTTTTGGTAATAGGAAATTAGGACTTTACGGGCCCCTGGGCCCCTGGGCCTGTGCCCGATAGGCCCGTTCAGTAATTCATCCATGCCTCTGGATTGTAACCAGAGTTGTTTCTAATTGCAATTTACGCATAATGATCCAAATGTTATATTCCATAAGTTAAAGACACCATAGGTCATTTTGTACTCACAGACTTCCTGGGAGCGCAGATCTTCATGGCCCTTCACAGCACAGGAGAAGGTGTCAAAGGCAGGGTTGAAAAGTGTCATGTCTTGACTCTCACAGTGGCTGTACAACTCTCTGTCCCAGTACCACCTGTAGGACGTTTGAGGGCCAGCCATCGGACAGCTGGTGTTACAGGTCAGTACGACGGAGTCCGTTCCAGGAGTCATTTCAACGTGTATTCCTGCTGCGAAGTGACAGAAACACTTTCCATCAGTCACCTTAGTCCCAATATGTGGGGTGGGGGGTGGGGGATGTGTCAGGTGTTTGTAAATGTTTGTGGAAAGTTCACCTGTCGGATATGTGATGGAGCAGGGCTCATGCTCCGACGTCTGCGTGTAGGAACACATTCTTCCTTTAGCATAAGTCACACTAAAGCAGCTCGATGTGACAGAATCTGGACAAAAGAAATTCCTTTTGGTATTTTGTATAACTGATAAAAGAATGTCTTAGGAGTTTAGTTTATGAAGTTTGTTGACATCATGGACTATGCATCATAAAAACAACACTAGTCTAAAATAGAGAAGACACGCTTTGTACCAGAGTTAGCTTCTCGGCAGTCTGTAGCCCTTGATGGTGAAAGGACACAATAAAAAACAGAGCAAAACCTTCACACAGTAATGTCACTCACCCACTGAGACTTCGGGGGCTCTGAGATCCTCGTAGCCTTTGATAGCACAGGAGTATCTGACTGCTTCCTCACTGCTGACCAGCTGTTGGTACCAGGGAGACCAGTCCTGATAGAGGAACTCTCTGTTCTTGTACCAGATGTAGGCTGCAGGGGGTTCAGTCAGAGGACAGCTGGTGCTACACATCAGTGTTACTGTCTGTCCCTCTGTGGCAGGAATCACCTTTACCTGCAGGTCTGAGGTGATCATGATAATGTGTATAATAAGAATTAATTTACTGATGTAGCTCTTAAAGTGACTGACAGCTACTGTACCTGCAACACGGAGCTGAATTACACTTTGCCTGCAGAGCTCTGGCTTGTCAGAAGTTTCTTTGCAGCAGTAAACATTTGCGTCACTCTCTCTAAGGTCTTTGATTGTTAGAGGGAAGTTGCGCTCTGCAGACACGTTGTACGTCACATGATTTCCATCTGCAGAGAGCTCCTGCAGGACATACCTGGAGCCATTCATGTACACAGTGTACCATGTCATGTTTGAAGTGGGATGTTGAGCTGAGCAGGGCAGGTCCACTGATGAACCTTTCAGAGCACAGATCTGGTTTGCTCCTCCCTGAACACCTTTAACAGAAGATTTGATTAGCAAACATCCGCGCAGATTAACACCTTTTAATTATCGGATGTTTATTAATCGTGACGGTGCACAGCAAAATCAAAATTGTTAGATTTCCGGTGTTGGGGTTGTGTGTTAAAAATACAGTTAATTCAACACTTGTTCGGTCTAATTCACTATGTGAGAGTTAGTTGTTGGTGAGTTGGTGTTAATCCAGTGAGTTACATCAAAGTAAGTCTGTTAAGTGTTGGTTTTAAAACAACAGAGTTGCTCCCAGCATTCGGACGGATCTGTGACGTAACTTTCTCTCCGCTTCATTTGACTCAACCGTGTGTCTTTATGTAAGTAAATGAAACACCGCATGCCTATTTAATCATACTTTCTATGCAGTGGTATTTTATATGTGTGGATCTAAAGTGTCACAGAGTCCTGTCTGCACCGTGACCACAAACTGTGATCATGACAGAGTCCCATGTGAAGGTTAGCATGAGCTAGGTTTCGATGGGTGCATTAATGTTCCTTTACACAAAAGTGTCGATGGATATATATAATTTGCTTGCCAGGCCCAACCCAATCCACCCTCCACCTCCTCACTTCTTTTATCACTGTATTATTCTTTATTCATATTGTTATTTATTCATATTCATTCATTGTTGAATGACTGTCTTTTTTATGGTGTACGTATTATGTGCACTGTGTACTGTGAGCTATGGGACACATTGAATTTCCCTGAGGGGATGAATAAAGTATCTATCTATCTATCTATCTATCTATCTATCTATCCCTCCCTCCATCCATCCATCCATCCATCCATCCATCCATCCATCCATCCATCTATGTAAGTATACACATTGGGATAACAGTAGTATTTTTTTAAATGAAATCACCTTTGAGAGATTTCTATGCTGAGTTCTTTATAATTCTCTCCACAGTGTTAATATAATTTGAACCTTATTCAGTGTTAAAGAAACACAGTGACAGTATTAACTTAACTTTTGACACTACACACTAGTGTTAGGTAAATTCAACAGTGATGTGCGTTGAAATTCAACTTTTAAGAGTGTTGTTCCAACTCCGTCACAGTGTGAACAGTTTCACGCTTTCAAAAGTGTTGTTTTAACCCAATCTAGAGTGGACCAATATAGACACTTTGAAAGTGTTGAATTGAACTCCTGGGGAGTTAAAGTAGCACTTCCAAATGTGTGGTGTGATATAGTGACATTTATGGAAATTGAAGTAGTTTCTTCGATCTTGAGAGAATGCATTACAGCCAGTAATCATGCATTTAATCATGTTTATAGTTTAGCGTTGTACAAGAAGGGATACACATTAAATCTTACCTGAGATGCACAGGATGAAACCCATGACCGCACATCCAGCTTCTGCCAGCAGCATGGTGTCGTCCCCGCTAATCAGAAATTTGATGCACTAACAGTATTTGTATCTGCCTAATCCTGAAGTTTAACTCTCCCTTTAAAACGGACGACAGTCTTGTAGCAAAGTGAAGGCTGAAGAGGACGGATCGGACTGTCGCTCGGGGCAAGTGTGGAGGACAAACCGCATGCAGCTCCTTCCACTGTCAGTGTTTAATGTCACATTTTTACAGAGAAAATCCTGATTACATCTAATCACACTTGTCTTCGGATCCTTTTGGGTATTACGGAAGTGTTTAACTGTGCTTGTTGTCATAGTTATCGGCTGAAGAAAGTGTTATCTGCAGTTGGTTTGTGCAGAAAAAATGGACTGAAAGGAGGAAGCTGTGGATGTGACCTCGCAGACGTTTTAATACGTGAAGACGTGTTCATATGGAGCCTTTGTTTCCTGTCCTGTTGGTTCTACACCATGTTGATGCATCGCAGCATAATGTCAGTGAATAATACTTGATGGAGAAATAATCCAGGATGAACACAAATATTTGGGGAATACTAATGCTTTTTAATCCCTACAGAAAATAGAACCATGATCTCTAAGGAGCTAAAATGTCACAATAAACTTTGAGATAACAACACAATAATATCAGTAGGTTTAATCTGTCATAGGAAATAATCATGCTCAATAATATCATTCCTTTCCTTTTTCTCAGACACACTGATCCAAGCAGACTATTTCTATCTTTAGGTCAGTAAGTACGTACTGAACACAGGAAGGAAGCGTAGATAAAATAATACAATATGAGTTTGGAAATAAGAATCAGAATCAGAAAACCTTTAATGTCCCGCAGACGGGGAAATTCTTTATAAATTCTTTAATTCTTTAATATGATGACGAATGAATGAACAAATGTTCAAAATGTAAATGACAAAGACAAATGAAAGAGACAGGATCAATCATTTTACTCCAGTACTTACTACTCATATACATGTTACGCAGGATAGAAATGGTTTAGATGCATCATAAAAAGACAAGTTTCATCATCAACCGCTTGTCCCTGTCGGGGTCGCGAGGCAGGGTCCATCCTTGACAGGACGCCAGTCTATCGCAGGGCTCATAGAGACGAACAGAGACAGACAACCTTTCACACCTACGGGCAATTTTAGAGTCATCAATGAACCAAACACATGCATGTCTTTGGGAGGAAACCGGAGAACCCGGAGAAAACCCACGCAGACACGGGGAGAACATGCAAACTCCACACAGAAGGGCCCCAGCCGGGATTTGAGCCAGTAACCCTCTCGCTGTGAGGCGACAGTGCTATCCACCACTCCACCAGGTCGCCCATATAAAAAGACAAGTTTTGCAATAAAAATAAAGTACAAGAGCAAGTTAAGCACAGACAGAAAAGAGGACAACGAGTGTCAGAGAAAACTTCAGAATTTACTGTTTTTAATGTGTTGCCAAATCCAAATATATCTGGACCACATGTTCTGACTCCATTTCTACAAAAGGAAATATTATCTGATCTCTAGTACATCTCCACAGCTCCAGAAGCCGATTATGGACACATCTCATTTCCTTGTTGCTTCATGTTCACTCACATATCAGCGACATGCCTTAAACAGACTTATCACCACCTGTGGTCAGAACCCATGATGCTTTGCAGGAGCAGCTCACAGAGACGAGGTGAGGCCGAGGTCAAAGGGTCACACTCTGACCGGCACAGTTCAGAACTACACAACCTTTACAAGAGTATCCAAAATGCAGTAAGACGGTCAAATGTGTTGTTTGTCCTAACGATGTAATGCAATTCAATTCAATTCAATTTTATTTATAGTGCCAGATCATAGCAAAAGTTATCTCAGGACACTTTACAGAGTAGGTAAAGACCACACTCTATGACTTATGTAAGTCCAGTTGCTGCTAGCGTCCAGACTTGGTTATTTGTCAGGGAAGACGTTTCACCTCTCATCCAAGAGGCTTCATCAGTTCATGTACTCATTAGTCCCAGCCTGGTCCTGGTCCAGTCCCAGCCTGGTCCTGGTCCTGGTCCTGGTCCCAGCCTGGTCAGATGCGTACATGAACTGATGAAGCCTCTTGGATGAGAGGTGAAACGTCTTCCCTGACAAATAACCACGTCCAGTTGCTTTTGACTGAAATTGCTTTAGGGTTAAACGCTGTGTGCATTTTGTAGGAAACCTGACTAAAATCAGACAATACACCTTTTTGTGATCTCTAGATTCTGCTGTACCACAAACTGCACATTGCATCAGCTCTGAACTGAAAAGGTGCCTCTGCAGCCCATAAACTCATTCTTCACCAACTGGGACCTGAATGAACCAGACAGAGAGTGCAAAGAAAAACAAACAAACAAACAAACCAACAAACAAACATGCACAGATACATCAAACCTCAGCAGATACTACACAGTGTCTTCCTGCTGCTCTGCTGGGTCTCTCTGGGCTGCAGTCCCCCGTCCAGTCTGTAATGTGTCAACGTCCGAATTCCCAGAGGTCAGAATTTTCTTCTTCCTGTTTTTGTTTGGGAATGTTAATGTAACAAACAAAGCCATTAAAGTCCCGCCCCATTCACAAAAACATCTGTCTTCTTTATTGTTGAAGCTTCACTGTGCAGAATGATGTGCAGAGTTTGCCACGTTTTCACATTCAACTGAAGAAAGTGGAAAGTTTTTCAGTGTTCAATGAAAATCCACTTTGAAGGGCCGGGCCTACAAGCATAATTTGTGACATCACAACTGTTCTAAAAAAGACAATCTCGGTCTAATTTGTAATTTATACAAATTAGGGCTGGGACTTTAACGTGTTAATTACAATTAATTAATTACAGAAAAAGATAACACAATTTATCGCAATTTATTTTTGCACTTAGTGCGGGACGAGTTCCTGCCCGGCCGGTAATACTGACGCACAGGACACAACACGAGAGAAATGAAACCGATGAGAAGCAAGATGATGAGTTGTTGCTGCATTCAGTGGGCGGACATTTCAGTTCTAAAAAAACAACCAAGTGAAAACGGGGATAAAAATCACGGTTGTGTTCAAGTTGTGCAAGAAAGAATTAGTCTCCCACCAGAGCTCTTCAGCCTCCGCTCCACCCATACGCCACACATGCTGCACACATGCTAACTTTAGCACAGACAACGCTGAACATGCTGCACACATGCTAACTTTAGCACAGACAACGCCACACATGCTGCGTTAGCACAGACAACATCACACATGCTGCAGCTAACGTTAGCACAGACAACGCCACAAATGCTGCAGCTATCATTAGCACAGACAACGCCAAACATGCTGCAGCTAACGTTAGCAAAGACAACGCTGAACACGCTGCAGCTAACGTTAGCACAGGCAACGCTCCTGGAGGGACTGTCATTAGTTGATGGATCACTTTTGTTTCTGTGTTTTTAAAAACATGGAGACAAAGCACTCTGTGTTTAACTGTTTATTTAATGCCAAGGAAATTATTCTAAATATTTTTGCAATGTTAGGTTTCCACTTTTCTTAAATGTACTTTCTACACATATTTGGTGTGGATAGGATTTTTTTTAACCGGGTGCCATAAGCGTTCGATTTTAAAAATACCCGTGTTCGTGTGGACGAGGCATTAATGATATTCAATGTGGAAAAGATCCTTTTTTTCAGACACACATTACTGATCCAAGCGGACTATTTGTATCTTTAAGTCAGTAAGAAGTTATTGAACACTGGAAGGAAGCGTAGAAAAATAAAAAAAAGGTCTTTTACCTCATCCACAGGTAGAACACAAATGTGACCAGTAAAACAACAGTCAGTCTTGCTGCGTTCATTAATGCCGCTGGTTTCCCTGGAGCGGAGAGAGAAGGTTGTTAGTATCGTTTTACAAATTTAACAAAACTAAATGCTGAATGGTATTCTGCGGCTCCTATATCTCATCTCATCTCATCTTCAGCCTCTTATCCGGGGTCGGGTCGCGGGGGCAGCAGCTTTAGCAGGGGACCCCAAACTTCCCTTTCCCGGGCCACATTAACCAGCTCTAACTGGGGGATCCTGAGGCGTTCCCAGGCCAGTGTGGAGATATAAGGCTCCTATATCATGTTACTTAACTCTCCCTGATCCTCGAGACTGAAGTGTCCACCTCTTGCTTTTACTGAGTCTTCGTTTTCCTTCTGCTAACCTTGCAGTGCCCTTGAAGAGGTCTTTTGCAATCAGTTTTGTCGCTTAACGTTTAATCAAAGTCAGGTTAAAGCGTGTGTGAATGATGAAACATTTGCTTTACCATGAACAGTGAGAGTCTCCTCATTAGAGCTGATGGTGATGTGGGTTTCGACGGCACAGGAGTAGTTTCCTGCATGGCGTCTGCTGACTGGGTCCAGAACCAGGTGTTTGTTTCGGTTCTCTCTCAGGGTCAGAGGTCGATTATTCAAGAACCAAATGAAGGTCGTGTTGTCAGTCAGAGGACAGCTGGTACTGCAGGTCAGAGTGACTCTCTGACCCTCTGTCACCACTGCAGAAGGAGAACACCTCACTCTCAGACCTGAAGGATGTTCAGAGCGGTCACTTTTGTGCACAATTTGAGAGAATACCTTAAAAATGCATGAAATACTGTATGCGTTATCATTATATGTGCAACCCTAGCAGCGTTATTGTGATCATGTGTTAAATCGTGATGCATGAGTTACCTGTGACGATCAACGTAACGACAGAAAACCCTGATTGTTTCCATCCCCCTTCATTGGTTATGAGTCTGAATGTGTATTCTGCAGAGTCGTTTTTCTTCAGGTTTTTCATTCTCAGGATGTGGTGGTTCTTTTTGGTTTCATGATACTCCACCCGACCTGCAGCCTCGGTCAGCCTCTCACCAGCTTTCTTGCCCATTCTCTTTATCTTATACCAACATTTAGTCTTAGGCTGCTGCTTGTCAGGATATGAGTATTCACTTGAAATGTTCACTGAAGAACCTTCCAGTGCACAGATTCTTCTGTTGGCATAATTCACACGCCAGCAGTTGGTTCCATTGATACCTGAAAAAAGCACAAGTGTTCTGGGGTTGACGAGGTTAAAGGCTGAATATGGAGAATGAGCAGAACACCGCCATCTAGTGTATCAAGATCGTAGTTGCAACAACAGAAAATAGTTCCAGCAGTCAGGTTGCCAGGTTCGTTGCCGAGTGTGTCAAGTGATCAGCCTGCATCATGTAAAGTGATGAATTACACAGGGTAACGACTAATTTACACTAATCAATAATTTTACAACAGTATTGAACGTTAACCTTCAGTCTTTAACTGGAAGTCTTTCTTTGGTGTGTAATCCAGTAGCTAGCTCTCAACTCAGAATGATTCCTTGTTTCTGTAGCCTAACAACAGACAACCCTGGCAACCCGCAATGGCTATAGCTGTTGGCTGGTACAATGTGAACAGAACGTGACAGAAAGTCATTGTCAAACCAGTCAAAAATTATTTATTATTAATTCAGACTTTATGGAAAAGCAGTACTTTCATTCTGTACCCCTCAAAATGCCCCATTTTTTTTCAAATATAGTTTTTAATTAAAATTCTACATATTCAACCTTTAACTTTATAAATTGATGTATTTTAGAGGTAACGGTCTCAAACAGTTTGGACGACTATGCATTGAACTGCCACATTGAAATATCTTTAAACCACATTTCTTAAAGTTGGGTTAGGCAGTTTTCTTTTAATGGCAAAAAAACCCTCAAAAATCAAAGCTAATTTAAGTGTGAACGAGTACGCACAGTATAGCAATAAGTTACCCTGATGGACAAAAGTCTATCATGCCAGTGCAAGTGTAATTCAAGGACCAGAAGTGGGCTGGTACTCACAGACTTCAGCAGAGCGCAGATCCTCGAGGTCCTTTATAGCACAAGAGAAGCTTTCAACAGCGTGTCTGTTCTTGTACCACTGATAAGCAGTTTGACGGGCAGTCAGAGGACAGCTGGTGTTACAGGTCAGTCGGACATGGCTCCCTGCAGGTGTCCTCTGGACATATACTCCTGTCAACGTGTAAGTTCAACCACTAAGAATTGTATCATGATCATCACATCATGTTATTGTACAACTCATTTCTATCTATTTTAAGCAACTTGTAGTTCAAAATGAGCAAAATTACTTTGTGAAGATTTGATTTTTATACCTATGCATAACGGTTGATCCCAGTTCATTAGTTTGATTATATGTTATATGGATTTGTTGTATCCATTTGCCACATAGAAAAATATACACATCAATATTGTAATTTATTTTACACACATCAGCCAACCCAAAATTATTTTGGCAACCTAGTTAGTCTCCGCTCGGACATTTTCAGAGTGTCGGATTGGACCCAGACGAGTAAAAAGAGGCTAAATCACCAATCAAAGATGCCCAGAAATCTGGTCTTTAATTGCAATGATGCTCAATAGGTGGAGCACTATCATAGAAAGAGAACAGAGCAACTCCAATTCCACTGTGCATGTGTGCAAATATGATTTAATGTTTGTGTGTTTGGAGTGTCGGGGATATTTAACCTGTGGGATATGTGTTGGAGCAGGGCTCATCCACTGATGTCTGCTTATAAGAACACATCCTTCCTTTAGCATAGGTCACAGTAAAGCAGGTGGATGTGACAGAATCTGAAACAAAAGAAATAATATTCAATGTTTTCAGTGGTGAAAGGTTTTACAGTTTAAGGTCACAGTGAATAATTGAAGAGTAATGAAACATTGCCCTGAAAATTTTGACCTCCATTGGTTAACGTTTCACCCTGCTGTAGAGATGTTTATGTGTACTCCAGGACAGGGACATGTGACGTCATTTAAAATAAAAGAGATTTATGACGATTACATACAAAGTCAATGCAAAGACGCAAATGGATGTGAATTTGTTGAAATGTTAAAAAAAAAAGACAAATTTTCAGGGGGGTTGTCATTACGTTTTTACTAAAGCAACAATAATACAGTCTTTGTTGTTATTGTTTTCCATAAGTAATGGTGAGCCCTGACCTTAAAATCCAACATGGCAACGCCCAGAGTCAACAGTAGTTAAAACTGTAGGAATACACTGTTTATTCTCACCTCTGTCTTATTTGTGTCTTATTAGAGATGCTAATTGTTGTCACTCACCCACTGAGACTTCAGGGGCTCTGAGATCCTCGTAGCCTTTGATAGCACAGGAGTATCTGACTGCTTCCTCACTGCTGACCAGCTGTTGGTACCAGGGAGACCAGTCCTGATAGAGGAACTCTCTGTTCTTGTACCAGATGTAGGCTGCAGGGGGTTCAGTCAGAGGACAGCTGGTGCTACACATCAGTGTTACTGTCTGTCCCTCTGTGGCAGGAATCACCTTTACCTGCAGGTCTGAGGTGATGATGATGATGATGTGTAAAATAAGAATTCATATACTGATGTAGCTCTAAAAGTAACTGACAGCTACTGTACCTGCAACACGGAGCTGAATTACACTTTGCCTGCAGAGCTCTGGCTTGTCAGAAGTTTCTTTGCAGCAGTAAACATTTGCGTCACTCTCTCTGAGATCTTTGATTGTTAGAGTGAAGTTTCGCTCTGCAGACACGTTGTACGTCACATGATTTCCATCTGCAGAGAGCTCCTGCAGGACATACTTAGGGCCGTCCATGTTTACAGTGTACCATGTCATGTTTGAAGTGGGATGTTGAGCTGAGCAGGGCAGGTCCACTGATGAACCTTTCAAAGCACAGATCTTGTTTGCTCCTCCCTGAACACCTTTAACAGAAGATTTGATTAGCAAACATCTGGACAGATTTATATTTCTTAAATCATAGTTGTTCATACTAATCACCTCCTGTAATAATGATTGTGTGATATATTGCAAACAATTTGTGTGACTACAGAGAAAGAGCTTACATGTATTTTTTCCTTATTACTTTTGTATTATCTAATCTGCAGATGACTAACATTGAACTTAACACGCATTATTTTTTCACAGCTGAACTCTTACACTTGATAGATCACAGTTAAAGAGGTATACAGCGATTAAGAGTTGAACTTTCATGGGAGACTCACAGGAGACAGACCAAAAGGAAGATTCCCGGAAAACCAGAAAATTCAGAGACTAGATTTCCAGTCAGGGGGCCCCTGTCCGAGAGATCTTGAACTCACACCTCCGGCTGAGCTTTTCTGGCATCCCTGTGGAGGTTGGGGGCATTGAACCGGAGTGGGCAATGTTCAGAGCTTCCATTGCTAAAGCTGCAGCGGTGAGCTGTGGCCTCGAGGTCTTAGGTGCTTCAAGGGGCGGTAACCCTCAAACACCGTGGTGGACACCAGTGGTCAGGGAAGCTGTCCGACTGAAGAACGAGGCCTTCCGGGATATGTTATCCCAGAAGAAGACTCCTTTTGTAGAGGCAGAGCTGGAGGCTGATGGGGAATCATTGCAAATATCCCTGGTGGTAGTCACTGAGGTAGTCAAACAACTCCACAGTGGCAAAACCCCAGGGATTGATGAGATTTGTCCAGAAATGCTGAAAGCTTTGGGTTTGGAGGGGCTGTCTTGGTTGACACGTCTCTTTAACATTGCGTGGAAGTCTGGGACAGTGCCAAGGGAGTGGCAGACCGAGGTGGTGGTTCCTCTGTTCAAAAAGGGGGACCAGAGGATGTGTGCCAATTACAAGGGTATCACACTACTCAGCCTCCCTGGTAAAGTCTACTCCAAAGCTGGAAAGGAGGGTTCGTCCTAAAGTGGAACCTCAGATTGAAGAGGAACAATGTGGATTCCGTCCTGGACGTGGAACAACGGACCAGCTCTTCACTCTCGCAAGGATCCTGGAGGGGGCCTGAGAGTATGCCCATCCAGTCTACATGTGTTTTGTGGATCTGGAGAAGGCATATGATCGGGTCCCTCAGGAGATACTGTGGGAGGTGCTGCAGGACTATGGTCTGAGGGGGTCACTTCTGTAAGTAAGTCGGATTTGTTCCCGGTGGGGGTTGGCCTCCGCCATGGGTGTGCTTTGTCACCAATCCTGTTCGTGATTTTCATGGACAGGATATCAAGGCGTAGTCTTGGTGGGGAGGGGTTGCAGTTTGGTGGGCTGAGGATCTCCTCCCTGCTTTTTGCAGATGATGTGGACCTGATGGCATCGTCTGTCAGTGACCTTCAGCACTCACTGGATCGGTTCGCGGATCGGTGTGAAACTGCTGGGATGAGGATCAGCACCTCTAAATCTGAGGCCATGGCTCTCAGCAGTAAACCGGTGGATTGCTTTCTCCAGGTAGGGAGTGAGTCCTTACCCCAAGTGAAGGAGTTCAAGTACCTCGGGATCTTGTTCACGAGTGAGGGGACAATGGAGCATGAGTTTGGCGAATCGGTGCAGCGGGGGCGGTGTTGCAGTCGCTCTACCGCACGGTTGTGTCAAAAAGAGAGCTGCGCCGGAAGGCAAAGCTCTCGATCTACCGGTCAATCTTCGTTCCTACCCTCACCTGTGGTCATGGAAGCTGGGTCATGACCGAAAGAACGAGGTCGCGGGTACAAGCGTCTGAAATGGGTTTCCTCCGGAGGGTGGCTGGAGGATGAGAATTTCAGCCATCCGTGAGGAACTCGGAGTAGAGCCACTGCTCCTTTGCGTTGAAAGGAGCCAGTCAAGGTGGTTCGGGCATCTAGTAAGGATGCGTCCTGGGCGCCTCCCTAGGGAGGTGTTCCAGGCGCGTCCTGCTGGGAGGAGGCCTCGGGGAAGACCCTGGACTAGGGCGAGAGATTGTATCTCCACACTTGCCTGGGAACGCCTCAGGATCCCCCAGTTAGAGCTGGTTAATGTGGCCCAGGAAAGGGAAGTTTGGGGTTCCCTGCTAAAGCTGCTGCCCCCACGACCCAACCCCGGATAAGCGGGTGAAGAAGAGATGAGATTTCCAGTCATGGAAACACCTGGAAATGTTTAATACACGACTTGTTGGGAGGAGAAGTTGCACAATGTGACACTTTTAAGCAGGTTTTCCAGATGCAAATTTCATTTTGGCTTCCATATGAGTCAATCTGTGGGGCAGAACGGACTTGCAGCTATCTTTTTGGCATCAAGTCTATATTTAGTCGAGCACCAAGTGAGTTCAATGTGTCAATAACAGACCTGCTGGTAGAGCATACGACGATTCACAGGCTGAGTATCCTCTTATGTGTGAAATCTCCCTTTAAGAATCATACGTCACAACTGTTGTACATAGAGTGTCATGGTATATAAAGGGACAAACTATACCTGATGTGAACAGGATGAAACAGGTCAACAAACACCCAGCTTCTGCCAACAACATGGCTGTTGTTAGTCCCTGAACTTGTAATCAGAAAACAAATTGAATCATTTGTATTGATGTCTTCACAAGGACTGAATTCACTCAAACCCCCCCCCCCCCCCAAAAAAATAAAAATATAACTCACCAGTCTTTCTACAATGTAAAGGCTGAAGAGGACAGAGCGGACTGTTCATCGGTGTGCAGGAGGTGGATGTATATAAAAAACATCAAAACTCAACATCCTTCCTCTTTCAGTGATTAACTGATTGACTTTTTTTTACATTGAACCTTTTGATTTTATCTGCAGGCAGCTGGTACATGTATTTCTTCATGCTTTATCTCTAATAACGCTTTCTGACATTTTTTTCATGGTCTATCAGCTTTTTCCACGCAACAGCACTTGGTTTGGTTTAGTTAACATTGGTTCATATTATTGCAACACAGCAATGTCTCAGTGTTCTCATTTAGACCCAGGGTGTCATTTGCAAGAGAGACCTGTTCTGGTAGGCAGCAGCAAAACACAAAGTAACAGACTAACTGAACACACAGGAGACACAACACACAACACAAACAGTAAAAAATACAGTACAAGTTAGTAAGTTATGTACAAGTTAAGTTATGTACAGGTGCAGACCCCCACAGACTGTCTCAACAGCCTTCCTACGAGCAGTTTGAAGTCCCCTAAAGAACTAAAGCTGGACCGCTTCAGCCTCTGCCGGAGCTTGTTCCAGGTCGCAGGCGCAGCGTAGGAAAATGCCTTCTTGCCAAGTTCAGTACGAACTGACGGGACGGTAAACGAGATGGAGACCAGGGACCGGAGGCTGCGATCGGACTGTTTCTGTACCAGATACGTTGACAAATAAGATGGGAGCGGTCTGATAATGGATTTATAGATAAATAGATACCAGTGAGTGGTTCTGCGCATGTGTTTTTATTTAACGGGTGAATTAACCAGACAAAACAACAATATTGTGGGTGAATTTTCAATTTTATAAGCAAAATAAAAGAATAAAAATCAAACCAAATTCCTCCCAAGAAATAATAATGTTCATGGACATGAGTTCAAAAGCAGGTGTAAGTTAGGAAGACATGATAAATATATACATATCATGGAACTAAGAGCTATTACATGCTTTATTAGTCAATAACAGCAAAAAACAGGATGACTATCTGCACCAGAGGGAGAAAAGTAGCAAGGCAACTTTACAGCTATTCAACAATATCATTTCTCTTTGTAGCTGTTTCACATAAAACGTCAGCCAACTGCATCTTCATTACATAAACAGCCCGGTTAATATTAAAGAAGCTGTTAAAAGGAAAACTACAACACACCGTACAATGAGATATTCAAGCTGCATTCATTGGTTTGGTAAAGAGCGACTGCACAATAACAACAACAACATGCAGAATCAAAGTCCGTGCCTTGACGGACTTCAAAACAACAACAACTTACTGTACGGTATATCTAGATTGATATAGACAGTAAAGCAGTTGTTTGCGCTTTGTGTGAGGCGTCCTGTGTTGATGTGCAGGCACATAGTACACAGTGTCTTGCTGCTGGTTCTCTTGGTGCGGCAGGATTCATGGCCTTGACTGAGATGTTCTCCATCTGCAGGTCAGTTACAACAGAGAGGATGACGGACGGTAACACACACACACACACACACACACGCAATTCTAGCTTTCCTATTTTCACTCACCTGACGCCGTTTTATTGTTCCAACAATTCAATTTACTTTCGTCCAAAACAAAAGTCAGTAAAAGACGTTGATCGCAGGAAGTAAAACGTGTAAAAATGTGAAGTCTTACCGCAGCCACAGGTGGAAGAGAAGAAGAGGAAAGGGGATCAGTAAAGCAACTGCCAGTCTCACGGCATTAATTATTGCCATTGACTTCACTAGAGCAGGAGAAACATGGATGTGAGATCACGTACATAAAGACAAAGCTTCTAATGTCTACAACGCTTTCAGGTCAAATGAATAAAATGAAAAGGTATGCCCACCTTTGACGGAGAGAGTTATTTCATCGGACCGGATGTTGATGTGGGTGTCAACGGCACAGGAGTAGTTCCCTGCATGGTGTCTGCTGACTGGGTCCAGAACCAGGTGTTTGTTTCCGTTCTCTCTCAGGGTCACAGGTCGATTATTCAAGAACCAAATGAAGGTCGTGCTGTCAGTCAGAGGACAGCTGGTACTGCAGGTCAGAGTGACTCTCTGACCCTCGGTCACCACTGCAGAAGGAGAACACCTCACTCTCAGACCTGAAGGACGGTCAGAGCGGTCAGTCAACGTACTGTAGAAGAGATGTGTTATCTTTGAAACATAACTGTACCTATTGGCATGGACGGATTCTGAGACAATGGGCCCCTGGGCACAGACATGTAAGAGCCCCCCCACTCTGTCTACATAGGAACAAGACACCCAAATTCAAAGTGTCTACTGTTAGTGGTTTTGTAGTCTTTGTGGTCATTTTTACGTCCATTTTTAGTTGTTTTGTGTGTCTTTGTCATCATGTTTGTCTCTTTGTGGTCATTTTACGTCCATTTTTAGTTGTTTCGTGTGTCTTTGTCGTCTCTTTGTGGTCACTTTTGTCTCTTTGTGGTAATTTTACGTCCATTTTTAGTTGTTTCGTGTGTCTTTGTCGTCTCTTTGTGGTCACTTTTGTCTCTTTGTGGTAATTTTACGTCCATTTTTAGTTGTTTCGTGTGTCTTTGACGTCTCTTTGTGGTCCCTTTTGTCTCTTTGTGGTAATTTTACGTCCATTTTTAGTTGTTTCGTGTGTCTTTGTCGTCTCTTTGTGGTCACTTTTGTCTCTTTGTGGTCATTTTTACGTCCATTTTTAGTTGTTTTGTGTGTCTTTGTCGTCATGTTTGTCTCTTTGTGGTCATTTTACGTCCATTTTTAGTTGTTTCGTGTGTCTTTGTCGTCTCTTTGTGGTCACTTTTGTCTCTTTGTGGTCATTTTACGTCCATTTTTAGTTGTTTTCTGTGTCTTTGTCATCTCTTTGTGGTCACTTTTGTCTCTTTGTGGTCATTTTATATCCATTTTTAGTTGTTTCGTGTGTCTTTGTCGTCTCTTTGTGGTCACTTTTGTCTCTTTGTGGTCATTTTACGTCCTTTTTTAGTTGTTTTGTGTCTGTTTGTGGTCACCTTTGTCTCTTTGTGGTCATTTTACGTCCATTTTTAGTTGTTTCGTGTGTCTTTGTTGTCTCTTTGTGGTCACTTTTGTCTCTTTGTGGTCATTTTATATCCATTTTTAGTTGTTTCGTGTATCTTTGTCTTCTCTTTGTGGTCACTTTTGTCTCTTTGTGGTCATTTAACGTCCATTTTTAGTTGTTTCGTGTGTCTTTGTCGTCATGTTTGTCTCTTGGTGGTCGTTTTGTGTCTCTTTTCAGTCAGTAAGCATCTCTTTATGATCATTTTGCGTTTTTTTTATCAACAACATTTTATGAGTCAGGGTCCCTGAACAAAGGCCCCTTCAGTAATCCATCCATGATAATGGGTTAACTGATTTACAGTCATGTACACATGAAAGTTACTACAACAAACTAAAAAGGTCTCTTGTAAACAGGAAGATATTCAGGTGTTTAACCAAAAGAATTACCTGTGACAACCAAAGTCACTCCAGAAAAGTCAGGTGAAGGTCCCCATCCTTCAGCTTTGACCATTCTGAATGTGTATTCTGCCGAGTCATTCTTCCTCAGATCTTTAATTTGTAGGACGTGCTTGTTTTTCATGTTGTCGTGGTACTCCAGGCGATCTTCATGCACTGCCAGATTTTCAACTTCCTCCTCACTCCTTCTCCTAGTTGCATGCCATGATTTGGATTTGGCCACACTTTCCTTAGCATACGCATATTCACATGAAATGTTCACTGAAGAACCTCGCAGTGCACAGATTCTCCTTCTGACACAATTCACGATCCAACAGGAATTATGTACAGGGCCTGAAACAACCAAAGTCACACACACTTTCAGACAGACACATGTTTCACTTTAAATGAGATGTCACATTTACATACCACGTTTTCCTTCCTGATACCTAAACTTGCATAACGGTCGATACCGAGTACCGATCAGATAACAGTGTGTTAAAATGATACAGTTCATTCATTCATCTTCAACCGCTTATCCCGGGGTCGGGGTCGCGGGGGTGCTGGAGCCGATCCCAGCCGACATCGGGCGCGAGGCGGGGTACACCCTGGACAGGACGCCAGTCTATCGCAGGGCACATAGAGACGAACAGAGACAGACAACCTAACCCTAACACGTGCATGTCTTTGGATTGTAGGAGGAAACCGGAGTACCCGGAAAAAACCCACGCAGACACGGGGAGAACATGCAGAACAGGCCGGGATGCGAACCTTGAACCTTCTTGCTGTGAGGCGACAGTGCTAACCACTACACCACCATGTGTATATATATTTGTACTTTAAATGAGGGCTTTAACATGCAATAATGCATATTTTTGGCCTCTTGCGGGCAGTGTAAACAAGCTGTGAACACAACAGCGACCTTTTTAACTTGATATAGTGATGAACATGTTAGCAAACAGTTACTTATATACGCATCCAACAATTAGAAAGAAAATATGATATGATCAAAAGACAGAAAGCAACACAGGACTTTAGCTCGGGCCAGCAGGGTTTGTTTGTCGCTGATGGTCATGTCCAGGACGTACGACACCAAACAACGCCATTTCTAAAAAGTTATGACCAAGTGGTTTTGATGCCTAACCCCAACCATCACCTTTTTCTGGCTAAGACAGACGCAGAGTTGCAAAGACAGGCGAAGAGACACAAAGCTGGATGCAAAGACAGATGAAAAGATACAAAGAGAGATGCAAGGATGCAAAGACAGACACAAAGACAGACACAAAGATGCAGAGATGCAAAATCGGACACAGAGATGCAGAGATAACTGTAGTTCTGTGCCCTAACAGAAAACAAAAGCAAAGTCCGCTGGACACTTGTGGTCCGACGCGTCTCACGGTCGACGTTCGTTACCAGTTTCGTAAGTATGAATTTTTGTGCAGAACCTTTCGTGTGATATCCTACAAACCTGTCGATGAGGATAAAGTGATGATTCATGACCAGTAAACACCTTTTATAAACCCTTTAAACAAAGGTTGCCTTGTTAGAAAGTGTTACTGTTTTTTGTTGTAGTTTCATTGTAATGCTCAACTATTTTAATTATATCTATTGTTACTTTTAAAGCACTTTAACGACACAAACGTTATAACAGACATACTCACAGACTGAATCAGCGTGCAGGTCCTCGTGGCCTTTTACAGCACAGTAGTAGGTGTGACTGGAGAAGTCGGGAACCGTCAAGTTTTGTTTCTCAGAATATTTGTAAAGCAAGTTTTGCCTGTACCATCTATAGGCAGTCTGAGCGTCAGCCAGAGGACAGCTGGAGGTACAGGTCAGTCTCACTCCGCTGTGTAAAAGAGTCCTTTGAACATGTAGCTCTTTTAGGAAGAAGAAAATTGTGCCATGTTACATGTAAGTTAATACATTAAAGAGATAATCCATAAAAATTGTCTGCTAAGTTCCTATCCATCAAATAGTGAGTTAAAACAATGGTGACTGATCATGTGACCCACTAATGAAAGCACTTGTTGCCTCTCTGCTGTGTATTCACATCTGTGTGTCTGTGGAGACATTCCCTCTGTAGCTGTATTTAGGCCGCCATGTTAGTGACGCTGCTGACAACGATTAGTCTGTCGGCCCAGATCGTCACTTATGGTTATGCTGCGTTCACTTGTAATCAGAAATCGGGAACCTCAATTTCTGAGTCAGGCTTGTGGTAAGGGCAGAAGTGCAATAGGAACATGTGTGTGTGTGTGTGTGTGTGTGGATTAAAGAGGGGGACCGGAAGTAGAGAAGTGAATGTGTTTCAATAAAGTTTACAAAAGAGCAAAAATAACACACATAGCGTTCACATAGCGACCGTGAACGTGACAAGATGGAGGCTCTGAAAGAACAGGTTCACCCGCAGTTACATCTTCCGGCCAAAGAGGCCGCTAGAAACAAGATATTTCAAATCTTACAGATTATGACTTTAAAACAAGCCCCCACCACAGCCACTTCCTGGTTGATCCAATAAGGAAGTGCCAAAAACTGCAGTTCTCTGAGTGTCCACTAGGGGTTTCATAATAGAGCAGTTTCTCATTGACCCCCATGTTAAACAGGCCGTTTACACAGCATCATTAAACCTGTTTAAGACCTGGTACAAAAAAACATTCTAGTCTGTATGTTTAGGTCATATCTCCATGACAACACTGAGGTCTGTGAAGTTTTTTGTACCAGGCTAGTTTTTATTTTTTTCGAGGTTAAAATGTATGAATAATTAGGGGCGTGGCCTCTTGAGTGACAGTTATGCCTTTGCAATCGCTCTGCCTCGGAGGTTTATGTCAGTCGGATGGACGTATTTCCCTCCCCCCATTGTCACTTCCCTTTTTTTGGTAAGAGGAAATGAGTCAAAGTCTGACAAAATGGCGATTCCCGTAGGCGAGTACGGTTGGATCAAGTTGAGAGAACAGACCCCGACGGGTACGCTACGTCTTATTTTTTATGTCTCTATTTTCTATACAGTCTATGCTTTACACATGAATGATTTGATCGTTGCAACTGACTCTGAGGAAACAAATGCGTCCTTTTTATGAAAAAGTGAACATAGAAATGAAATGCTTATTCATCTTCATGGATTTCCACACTAAATTATTATTTTTCTGCACTGCAAACATAATCATATAAAATGGTTTGGGGAAACATAACCTTTTGGATATGTGATGGAGCAAGGCTCATCCAAGGACATCTGGTAGAAAGAACACATCCTCCCTTTAGCATACGTCACATTGAAGCAGCTCGGTGTGACAGAATCTGGACAGAAAACAAACGAAGAGTAACTTCACTTCTAACGTGTCACATATGGCAGCATGGTCAGGACCCGTTGGTGTCAGGTTTTTAACAATCTGGGTACCCCTGTCATTTGTGTTATTTTTCAATGTGCAGGGAATGGTTAGGTTAAGGCAACAACACTACTTGCTACGGTTAAGGAAAAGATTGTGTACGTAACTTAAGTTAACATAAGACCTGCTGACCACCATTACAGCTATTATTACTACCATTCATAATATGCTGTCATTTTCATCACCATAATTATTATTATTCATATTTATATGACTGTCATTATATTTACTATTTATATCATTCTTGTATATTCACTGCCCTAACTATTGTTGGTCACATTGATTTTATCACTATATATATTTATTATAGTTCATGTTAATTAGATGGTCCCTTGCAACCCTGGGTCTGTCTGTCTTTGCATCTTTGCGTCTGTCTTTGTGTCCATGCTTCTGTCTTTGCATCTTTGTGTCTTTCTTTGCGTCCATGCATTTGTCATTGCATCTGTCTTTGCATCTTTGTGTCTTTCTTTACATCTCCGTGTCTGTCTTTGCATCTTTGTGTCTGTCTTTACATCTCCCTGTCGGCCTTTGCATATTTGTGTCTGTCTTTGCGTCCATGCATCTGTCTTTGCGTCCATGCATCTGTCATTGCGTCTGTCTTTGCATCTTTGTGTCTGTCTTTACATATTTGCTCCTGTCTTTGCATATTTGCGCCTGTCTTTGCATATTTGCGCCTGTCTTTGCATCACTGTGTCTGTCTTTGCATATTTGCGCCTGTCTTTGCATCTCTGTGATTGTCTTTGCATCTCTGCATCTCTGTGTCCAATTTTGCATCTCTGTGTCTGTCTTTGCGTCAGTCTTTGCGTCCAGCTTTGTGTCTCCTGTCTTTGCAACTCTGCGTCTGTCTCCCTCTCCCTGTCTCTCTCTCTCTTTCTCTCTCATGCAAGCTGCCCTATTTGATGAGTTGGGAATGACATCAGGTCGCCTGTAGAGATGCATCCTTTAACATTTATGTGAAAGCATTACCAACAGAACATATTTTATCAGATGTTTCACCATTTAATAAGAAGCTCATTGTTGTCACTCACCCACTGAGACTTCAGGGGCTCTGAGATCCTCGTAGCCTTCGATAGCACAGGAGTACCTGACTGCTTCCTCACTGCTGACCAGCTGTTGGTACCAGGGAGACCAGTCCTGATAGAGGAACTCTCTGTTCTTGTACCAGATGTAGGCTGCAGGGGGTTCAGTCAGAGGCCAGCTGGTGCTACACACCAGTGTTACTGTCTGTCCCTCTGTGGCAGGAATCACCTTTACCTGCAGGTCTGAGGTGATGATGATGATGATGATAATGTGTAAAATAAGAATTCATATACTGATGTAGCTCTTAAAGTGAGTACTGGCAGCTACTGTACCTGCAACACGGAGCTTAGTCCTATGGAAAGAACACCGTCTCGGGTTGTCAATTATGTTTCCGCAGCAGTAAACATTTGTGTCACTCTCTCTAAGGTCTTTGATTGTTAGAGTGAAGTTACGCTCTGCAGACACGTTGTACCGTGTAAAATTTCCATCGAAGAGGTCATCCTGAACAGATCCATTCATGTAAACAGTGTACCATGTCATGTTTGAAGTGGGATGTTGAGCTGAGCAGGGCAGGTCCACTGATGAACCTTTCAAAGCACAGATCTGGTTTGCCTGTCCCTGAACACCTTTAGCAGAAGATTTGATTAGCAAACATATTGACAGATTTATATTTCTTAAATCATAGTTGTTCATACTAATCACCTCCTGTAAAAATGATTGTGTGATATATTGCAAACAATTTGTGTGACTACAGAGAAAGAGCTGACATGCATTTTTTCCTTATTACTTTTGTATCACCTAATCTGCAGATCACTAACATTGAACTTAACACGCATTATTTTTTCACAGCTGAACTCTTACACTTGATAGATCACAGTTAAAGAGGTATACAGCGATTAAGAGTTGAACTTTCATGGGAGACTCACAAGAGACAGACCAAAAGGAAGATTCCTGGAAAACCAGGAAATTCCGAGACTAGATTTCCAGTCATGGAAACACCTGGAAATGTTTAATACACGACTTGTTGGGATGAGAAGTTGCACAGTGTGACACTTTTAAGCAGGTGTTCCAGACGTAAATTTCATTTTGGCTTCCATATGAGTCAATCCGTGGGGCAGAACGGACTTGCAGCTATTGTTTTGGTATCAAGTCTATATTTACTCGAGTCCCAAGTGAGTTAAATGTGTCAATAACAGACCTGCTGGTAGAGCATACGACCGTTGGTGAAGCAGTGCTGTCCTGTATTTTTAGGAACAAGGGTCAGGTGCAAACCCTGTCCTGACTTGAGTCTCTACATAGAATCGTCCAAGCTCCAAAAATGCTTAACTGGACATTTCCTGAACTGTCATCTCTTTAATCCTTATTTAACTTTTCATTCAGCCCCAACACGTGTTCAAAATACTTTGGATAAAGGCCAAAGACACTTGCAGCTATCGTTTTGGCATCAAGTCTATATTTCATGGGTGTCAAACTGATCCAGTAAAGGGCCGTGTGGCTGCAGGTTTTCATTCCAACCAAGCAAGAACACACCTGACTCGACTTACTCACTCACCTGAACTGTCTTCACACAGTTGACTTGTTGGACCAGGTGTGTTTTTGATTGGTTGGAATGAAAACCTGCAGCCACAGCGGACCTTTACTGGATCGTTTTGGCATCAAGTCTATATTTAGTCGAGCACCAAGTGAGTTCAATGTGTCAATAACAGACCTGCTGGTAGAGCATACGACGATTCACAGGCTGAGTATCCTCTTATGTGTGAAATCTCCCTTTAAGAATCATACGTCCCAACTGTTGTACATAGAGTGTCATGTTAATGTTGTTTAGCATGGTATATAAAGGGATAAACTATACCTGATGTGTGCAGGATGAACAAGGTCAACAAACACCCAGCTTCTGCCAACAACATGGCTGTTGTTAGTCCCTGAACTTGTAATCAGAAAACATAGAGAATCTTGTATTGATGTCTTCACAAGGACTGAATTCACTCAAATCCCCCCCCCAAAAAATAAAAATATAACTCACCAGTCTTTCAATGTAAAGGCTGAAGAGGACAGAGTGGACTGTTCATCAGTGTGCAGGAGGTGGATGTATATAAAAAGAACATCACTTCCTTCCTCTGATGAACTGATGTAAGTTTTGTATCGAACCTTTTGACTCTATCTGCAGGAAGCTCGTACATTTATACCTTCATGCTCTATCTTCAATAACACGTTCTGACTCTAGTGTGAAGTTGAAACAAGACATCACAGCCAGACAGCGAAGGATGTAAAAACAAATGAATACACTGCAATTTCTTTTTTCCGATCCATTTCTTAGATTTCTTCATATTCACACAATTTTTAGCAGAGAACAGAACGAAACAATCTCCATGAAATGCAAAACAATCTAAACGAACTCTCACTGAAAAACGAACACTTATATTCGTTATTATTTTTTAAATTTTGGTTATACATTTTTTTTAAAAAGCTGGAGCCGGTCCTAATTGACATCGGGCGTGAGGTGGGGTACACCCTGGACAGGACGCCAGTCTATCACAGGGCACATAGAGACGAACAGAGACACCTACGGGCAATATAGAGTCATCAATGAACCGAACACCTGCACGTCTTTGGACTGTGGGAGGAAACCGGAGAACCCGGAGAAAACCCACGCAGACACGGGGAGAACATGCAAACTCCATACAGAAGGGCCCCAGCCGGGATTTGGACCAGGAACCACTTCACCACGGCATGGCACACACCTATTTGCATAAAGGATTGGAAGCAGAAAAAACACAGGGCACACACACAGCACATTGGCTAAGAAATGGCTGCAGTCATAACATAAAATAGTTCAGTTTTCACCCTTTTAAAGGATTCCGTATTTTGTATTTGATGCCAGTTGATTTTGTCTGAGATTATTATGTCATTATTATTTGAACAGATTATGTTTTGTTAATCCTTCCCTGGGTGCACCACATTTCTCTCATAAAAGTTTGTTTGATATTCTCTGTCAAAAATGTCAGTGTGTCTTCATGAGGTCTTTTTTATCCCTCCATTCCTGTTCAATACCCAGCACCGGTCAGCAGATGTCACCACACTAACATTAAAACAACCCACTCCCAATCCATTAAATCCATTTTCAGCACATTTATAATAATAATAGTAGTATTGGTGCTGAATTGATGTTCATGCCTTACACACTTTCCTCACCTTTGACTCAGGAGTTCTGTTTTGTTTCAGGAAATCATCTAAAAGGTCCTGTGTGTAACATTTGACATGCATGCCAATGGGTGAAGAAGAAGAAGAAGAAGAAGAAGAAGAAGAAGAAGAAGAAGAAGAAGAAGAACTTTATTAATCCCACAACATGAATTTCGACGTTTTCACTCCAAAACACACACACATGCACAAACAGGACCTATATACATGCAATTAATGGAGAGATGTCAGAGCGAGGGGGCTGCCAGTGGACCGGCGCCCCGAGCAGTTGGGGGTTTGGTGCCTTGCTCAACAGCACCTCGGCAGTGCCCAGGAGATGAACTGGCACCTCTCCAGCCACCAGTGCACGCTCCATTCATGGTCCACACAGGCGACCCTCCGGTTCCCAGCCGAGTCACCAATGGACTGAGCTACTGCCGCCCCCAAAGAAAGAAAGGGTTGTTACTTAACTAAAAAAAAGGGGTTTCGAGACGAATTTTCCGTGAAAAGGATGCAATATTGTGCAAACTCCCGAGGGCTAGCCAAATGGGGTCAGTCCGCTAACGTCAACAAATGAACCGGTAGAGTCCACGCATGCTGTTCTGTAGCGGCGGCCCTGAGCAGGCTGGTCTCATGGAGCATTCATGCATATAACGAAAAAGTAATGTTCAGTAAATTGTGTGTATTCCACGTATTTATTGTGTCTGTTCCCTAATGTGAAAGCATGTGACATAGTATAAGATGCAGGGTTCAATTCTTGGCTTTACTAAACTAATCCATGGCACTTTTTGTTTTTCATGGCTAACCCTAACCGTCACCTTTTGTTGGCTAAAAAAGTTGTTTTGTTTGCAAAAATCTGTATTTTGTGTGCGCTGTTGCACTTCCTGTTCTGCTTGTTTTACCTTCGGGGTCGGCCCTGCGGTCTGGCTATGTGTTTATCCGTACCAGTTTGAACGAATTTCTGTTCGTAACTTTTTCAAAGGACTTGCTACAAACATGCTAATGAGAACATAATGACCTAGATATACCGACATATACCTAAGGTTGGCGGCGGTCCTGTAACGGCGGCAAACCGAAGGGTGGACTAAGGGCGGGCTAGGGGCGGGTCAGGGGCGGGCCAGGATAAGACCGGCAGTGCTGGGGTTTAGGCTGGCTGAGGGTCCGCGGGCCCAGCATGTGTGAAACACTTTTCCCACGGTGCTGACAAAAATCCTAAAGGAAACACTGAATATATTGAAATGTATTGTGGGTTTCGGTGGCTAATGTTCGCTTGCTTGCTAATGTGCTACTGTGGCTGAATTGCTAGCTAGCTGACGTAAGGAAATATCGCCTTGAGAGCCTTGTTAACATCAGAAAATTCAAGTTTAAGAAAAAAGTCAGCTATTTCATCCAGACCAGTTACAGCTAGCTAACGTTAGCTTGCTCATCTAAACCTAAGCTCGCTGTAGCTCGGCTGCGCGGCATGAATCTGACATCAGGTGCTAGCATTATTGTAAATATTGTTTTTTTCTAATTCATTTTGCAGCTTTATACCTAAATGATGCCGGTCCATTATGTTCAGTCTCACTGTTTTGACCGCAGCTATGAAGTGTGCGAACACGTGGGAATGAGCCACTGGTGTCGCAAAAAAGGGGTTTTTGAAAGTTACATATTTGCAAAAAGTAACCAAGCAGATACAACCAAAACATATTGTCACACCTTAAAGCTACATGTTTTATTTTCTACCTTTGGGGCCAGACAGGCTCAGCAACAAAATTACAAACCCTAAGTCCTGACATATATGGACTTGTAGAGCTGGTTAATGTGGCCCGGGAAAGGGAAGTTTGGGGTCCCCTGCTAAAGCTGCTGCCCCCGCGACCCGACCCCGGATAAGAGGCTGAAGATGAGATGAGATGATGATAGTGTGTTGGCTGTGAAGTGTTATGGCTGATGTATTTGTGCACAATTGCCTCTATATACACTATTGTCTCTTGCCACGTGACTGATATTTAGTATAAAATTCCCTCTCACTGGAAACAGAGTCGTACGGTCCTTACCACTACATACAATGCAAAATTGTAGGCCTACATGTTTCTTTAATTGCTGGAGCCATGCTCTAGTTCTCTCTGTGCAGAGAAAGCAGAGATGACAGGAGGAAAAACACACACACACACACACACACACACACACACACACACACACACACACACACACACACACACACACACACACACACACACACACACACTTCAGACTGTCGTGAGAGTCAACAGCTGGCAGAGGAAGTTGGATTTCTACTCTGGCATTTCTTTCTTCCACTCTTCCAATGTCTGGAGTCTCCACCTCTCCCCCTCCCTCTCTTTCTCTATCTCTTTCTCCTCCCTCCCCCTCTCTCCCCCCCTCCCTCTCTCTCTCTCTCTCTCTCTCTCCCCCTCCCTCCCCTCAGCCTCTTCCCTCCTCTCCGCCGCTGGAGCCTCAGTTGACCAGCGTCGCAACTGAGCGATGCGCCTCGAGCAGAGAGACGGATTTGACATTCACGCCGCAGCCTGCGTCCTCACATCTGAATGACATGTATTATTAGTTGCATGCTCTCGACAGTGATTTCCTCAGCTTGCCTCAGTGTAATTTTGACACAGGTAGAAAAAAACGAAACTATTCCCAGGACAAGGTTTTCTGCGACATCATCTGAAAACTGACTCGCTCGCAACAGGCGTCGTTTGCGCGTCTTTAACGACCCCCCGTGGGAGGATTTGCTTTCAGAGAGGAGCCAAAGACAACTGATAAGTTAATCGAAGATGATACGGGAAGCACCGGGCAAACTCGCTTGATTTGAGTGATTTGGTGTCTCGGTGTGTGTCTATTGGAGGCTGGAGAGCATCTTCAGACGGACTACAGGAGCGCAGGAGGCTGTTTCTGCGTCTACAGGCTGTTGGAAGGTAAAACCTGTCTATTAATATGACAAAACCTCCCGATCTGTTGTTTTAAAGTGTTTTAAAATGCTTGTGCTGCTCAGTCACGAGTGTGTGAGGAGGTTGTGACATCACCAGACTAATGTTATTATAATATTTTGACTTTAGATGCAATTGCATGTCCTGCATAGATAGATATATGAAGCACAACATGCATTATGGACGTAAAACAACTGTTTATAGGCTTCTATTGTGTTTTTGCCGAACATGTGAGAAAAAGAAAAGAAAGAGAATAGAGAGATAACATTTTTGTATGGATAAATAAATCAAAAATGAATAAACCAAGTAAAAATATGTGACCAGTTTAACGTCTGAAAAGAAGCAGTAAGAAGTATTTATTTAATATACTCCATAATTAATAATCATGTACGGACTTCCTCTTTTTAAAGTGAGTTTAGCATGCATTATTCATGTGTGTGTATGTGTGTGTGTGTGTGTGTGTGTGTGTGTGTGTGTGTGTGTGATCTGTAAAAAGTCGACAAGTCCACATCCAGTTAGTTTTGCTTAGACAGACCTATTCTCTACACCATCTGACACTTTATATGTTTATTTTTAACCTGTTTTATCAGTGATGTGAAGTTGGCACGTGTCAACTGTAGAAATATATTTTCCACTCTTATACAGTTTATATTTTCTTCATTTTTAAAGCTATCAAGAGTTACATGCTCCTCCTCATCTATGGAGTTCCCCAAGGGCCTATCCTGGGTCCTCACTTATTCTACTTCTATACCGGGGATACAATATTATGTATTTTCTTTGGCTTATAGATAGGAAATGGATATCCTTGAGTCTTTTTCAGACAAAACAAGACAATTAAAGATGTCACTTTATTTGAGAAATGCATTTTTCGGATATGTGGACAAACTTACGGATCATTAATCGATCAATAACGGAAATAACTGCTCTGTCCCCTATACATTCTTCTTCCTCTCTCTCTCTCTCTGTCTCTCTCTCTCTCTATATATATATACAGTATATATACAATGTTACAAAGCAGGCTGTAGTGTGACACTCTTAAGGGTTCAATGAGCTTCAAAGAGAGAGAGTTTGTATGAAGTCATCTGACCGCGTCTAAAGCTGGAAAAGTGTTTGTAGCTGTTGTGAATGGCCACACTCAAGGGTGAGTGAAAAGCCTGTTGTTAAAGAGAAGGGATCACGGTGCACGCAGAGGCACTCATGGTGCTGCACTCAGTTAAGAAAAGTAATATAATTAGTTGTGAAGAGCTAAAAAAAAAAGTGAGCCTGAGAGAGAAGTTAAAGTGACAAGCCACATGCTATGTGAGGTGTGTTTGTCAGATTGCCGGTTTCGTCCCCCAACCAATTCTCCCACTTTAACTACAGTCTTCCCCTAAACTCAACCAAGTGCCTTTATTTACCTCAACCTGAAACATGCGTCTTCATCCTGTCAGTGTGTGTTTCATATCAACAGAACAACCGTATTGGGACATTTCACACTGACAAGCAACCTATTTGAATGTTTAGGCATTAAGATGTACTCATTAATGCACAGTATATGTCATTTTTTGTAGGATCATCCAAAGTGGGACCTAAGTGAATGAGATTCTGGTCATTCTGACCACAAGGCTGCTAAGCTACTAACTGGTGTGCCTGTAAAAGCACCGTAATTTGTAAATTTGAAACCCTTACGATGACACGTAGAAGGCTACTGTACAGACTCCCAGTGAGACAGGGTGGAGACAAGACCTTTACTTCCAATGCTTTCCTCCCAGTTCGCTTTATCTAATCTCTCAAGTCCTCCACCCCAATGACACGACTCCCCATCGCTGATCGTGGCTCCTCATCCTCCCTAAACGATACGATACGGCTCCAGCTGCGCTGATTTTCATGCCTTTTACTTAAAACCGATACTCTACAGGGTCCCGGGAGGCAGGGGAAGTTCAAGGAGTGACCCATTGGGTGTGTCACCTCCACTTGAACCCCCTTCATTAGTTTTCCGAGATTCATGAGGGTGTTCAGGGCGAAGAGTTTCTGAGAATGTGGTTTTTTTTGTGTGTGACGGCAGCGATGTGCAGGTTGCAGGCTCGTTGCATCATGCTGTTCTCTAAAGGTCGGGCAGTCGCTTGTGGATGAATTTCTTTTTTAAAAAAAGGTCCAGAGCCAAGCAAACTCCTTTTCCTGTTGTTGCTGGGTGCGTCTGTCTTACGGCCCACTTCCACCCACACTGTCTGCTGCGGGGTGGGAGTGTTACTCACACATATATGAGTCTGTGTATTAATGAGAAAGGAAGGAGGGAGAAGAGGGAGGTAGCAAAGAATGATTAAAAAAAAAAGCTAAGAGGAATAAGAAAGGGATAAAGAGAGTGAGAGCTGTGCTTGTTTCTACTATTCTGTTGTATTAACTGTCTTAACACATACGTTATATTCACATTACTATAAATATTATTATAGTTACTGTTAGGCTTTGCTTGCTTGCATCTCTGGAAGTGTGTCTGTCTGTCTCTCTCTGTCCATCTGTGTGTCTTTTCTCTCTCTCTCTCCTTCTCTTCCTCTCTCCGGTGCAGACAGATGTCCGTCCTCCACAGAGCTGGGTCTGTCTGACGTTCCTGTCTGTTATAGGGAAGGTTTTTGTTGCCACCGTACTCTACGGGGGAATTGTTGGGTCTCTGTAAATCATAAATAAGTCATAGAGTGTGGTCTTTACCTACTCTGTAAAGTGTCCTGAGATAACTTTTGTTATGATTCGACACTATAAATAAAATTGAATTGAATTGAATTGAATTGAGAAGAAACTGAAAGGAGAAAGTCAAGGAACGAAAAAGGGAGATAGAAAGGAACTTTTTAAGGAGGAAAAGAAACGGGCAAAGGAAGCAAGGGGAGGTAGCCAAAGAAAGCAAAGGAGGCAGAAGAAAGTGAGAGTAGGAGAGCAAGAAGTGAAGCAAGCAAAAGAAACCAAACACCTAGGGGTTTATGGCATCATCCCAGGGTTGAGACACCTTCACCTTTTTTACCTTCAACGTAAAAAAGGTGAAGTAAAGAAAGGTAAATGACACAAGTAACAAGTGACGGAGAGTAAGACACCAACCCCAGCTGATGGTATACAGGTGAAAACAGAGAGGGAGACCTGCGTTGAGTCTCCTCTTCCCCATCCATCACTCTCCTCCTCCTCGTACCTTCAACCCTCCTGTGCTCCCCAACCTGAGAACCCCCCCCCACTGAAGCCCCCTGCGCGGCTGCTGGCCCTGTCTCCACACTGTGCTGTTTGCACACGATGGGTTCAGAGGGTTCAGCTCAGCTCTATAAAAGCACCACTCCCCCATTTTTCTCCCCTGCGCCAGAGGCAGGAGTTAACGGGCCTCGTACACGGAGGAGGGCAGGAGGTGGCGGTGGTGGTGCCTCCCCTGGTTCTCCTCTGTCACATAACTCTTTCTGACTCTCCTCTCCTCGGTTTTGGTTGTGGAATCGTTTTTGGGCCCGGCCCTGGACCAGACATTCATTTTTCTCCTCTTAGTTTCTAACCGCTAACTAACCACTGGCTCCCTGCATCCCCCCCTCCTCCTCCTCCTCCTCCTCCTCCTCCTCCTCCATCTTAGGAATGTCTTATTCACCTCCTCTCTCTCCTCTTCCTTCTCTCGATTCTTACGTGCTAAAAGCTGACATGCACCCGTGCCAACATCTGCAAATTAAGAGACAAATGTACACGCACACAAAGCTTCGCCAACATGCTGACACAGTAGGGTAAACAAAAAGACGTGCACACACATTTTGACACACAACCCTCCTCCCTCCCCCCCGTCCCCCCCATCAGTATGTGCCGACCACCTGTGAGGGTACACACACATCCATAAACCTCCCTTTCTTCTCCCTCTCTTTTCCATTATCCTCCTGAGAGCCAAGCGCCGGGGCCTTTACTTCCAAACCAAACATAGACCAAATTCCGCAAACCCCACCCCGACACCCCCTCTCCCTCCATCACTTCCCCGACTCCCCCCTTCTCATTCTCCTCTCCCCTCCCTCCCACACGCTGCCTCTCGCTCGCTTTCTTTTTTGCTCTCTGTTTGGAGGAAGGAGGCAAATGAAATGTTGGCCTCCACTAAAAAGAGCCTGAAAAGAAGGGAAAATAGATAAAGAGGGAGAAAGAGGTGTCTTGGCCAGGAAGGGAATTATGATGGTAAAGAGGGATCAAGTGCCATGGCAGATGGGCGTATAATCAGAAATGGACTTCTTCTGTGTCCCAGTGGCCCATAGATGTGTCCTACAATGGAAAGACTGTTGAGCTTATTCCTCTTCTTTTTTCTTCATCACTCTCTTTTTCTTCATGGCTTCTTTGATGATGTGGACCGAGTGCTTTTGTGTCAGACTCAACAAGTCTTAAGCTCCAGCGGGGCTGCGACTACAGAATACTTTGATGGTTTGTGATCCGATGTTTGCGTTAACGAATCATTTATTCATTATCTGGTCCATGGGTGCCCGATTTCTCTCCTATGACGGTCCAAAAAGGAATCAGGGTGGAGGGCTGTGGCCTAAAAATAAATGTTGGTCTTATAAACAACACTGTAATTTATAGAAAATGACCATTCTAAGACAAACATCTAAATAAAACTAATTAATCTGCTTAACTTGTAAATCTGCTTTTGTATTTTATAGAGATAATAAAAAAAAACACCCATATGCTTCTTTTTGAGGGCATAAACATATTTGAAAGACACCTTTATGACAGAAAGTGCATGCAACTCAAGGTGCTTTGGAAAATTGAGTTCAAAAGGCGGCGACACGCTCAATCTTGCCCTTCTGATTCGTGAGTCATCGCGGCGCTTAAGAACTCCACAGGCCCCTAGTTGCCCTAGTTGCCACCTGTGGTCGGATAGGGAACTGCAGCCGGCCATAAAAGACAACCTCATGTACGAAAAACCCTGCCTTTCTCGCTGTTAACATTTTCCCGGTTCCAACTGTTGGCGGGCCAGAAGAAATGGAGACGTTTGGCCTGCGGGCCCCAAATTGGACGGGCTTGATAAAGTAAATATTACCCTGACTAATACACAAACTGTATTACTCAGGAACCTCTTAGCAAAGACCCAAAATGCCTCTGGACGCAATAAACCTACACACAATCAGTGGCATGAAGGGTTGTAGCACTGAGCGACGCATGCCAGTTGGGGTGGATCGCGTTCCGCGTTTAAACCGGAATTGATCGAATTACAGCGGATCAGCGCGCTAGAATGTTTGAAAGCATCTGAGGTGAGAAATTGTAACAGGATCTTGTTTTATATTTGATCAGCACTGCCTAGTTTGACAGTTTGATCGGAGTTTCTTGAGTCTGCACGGTGCGTTGCGCTGGATGGACCTACAGGACAGTGACGCTCAGACGGTCGTTTGTCAAAGCCATACCATGTGAGACAAACGGTTATGATTGGTCCACTCAAGGCCAGGTTGGGTGGAAATTTGTCTGAATGGGAGGAAGGGGCCAGAAGTATCTGCCAGAGAAAATGTAACATGAGCCTGCAGATTCGTCTGGTTCTCAGGCTAAAACATGTAGGAAAACAGTGAAAAATGGCATCAGTGGCACCAGCGCTTTTTCCACATGGTGAGTGAATGGATAAACTTGCACTGTTTGACGCACATGACTGCATTCTTTTCAATTATGGGGGACCGGACACAATAGTGACACTAAGAAGAAGAACTTTATTTATCCCGCAACGGGAAATTCGTTTTTTTCACTCCATTATTATTCATGCTACACACACACAGGCCCGAAATACACACACATGCACACACAGGACCTATATACATGCAATTAATGGAGAGATGTTAGAGCGAGGGGGCTGCCAGTGACCAGCGCCCTGAGCAGTTGGGGGTTCAGTGCCCTGCTCAACATCACCTCGGCAGTGCCCAGGAGATGAACTGGCACCTCTCCAGCCACCAGTCTACGCTCCATTCATGGTCCACACAGGGACTTAAACCGGTGACCCTCTGGTTCCCAGCCGAGTCACCTATGGACTGAGCTACTGCCGCCCCTACTGTTGGTGGCTTGACCACTTGTTGAGTTAGTTGCAACTATACTGCCAGACGAGAACGTCGATGTTAGACAATTCTGGAAATCCAAGGATTACATTCAGTGACAGTCTTGTTTTTTTATACGTCCAATGCCTACAGCGTGTTTTTAAATATCTCTAAACAATATTGGCGACATGGTTCTGAATATTGTTACGTCAAGTCAACTACGGTTAAGGGACGGACACACTGGGTTAAGGATGGATTGGGGAAATCGGGAAACACACGAACACTGAGTGCAAATGTGTGATGTGGTGCTTTGGAACATGTTTTCTAATAGTTATGAACATTTATTTTCTCTCAGATTTTTGTAGATGCTTAATGAGACACTCAACTTTCATATCATATATACATTTTCACTTTTTAAAGCCATGTTTTTAGAGGCTTTAAGGTGGAAAAACACCACTATGTTTGGTTAAAGCCCCTTCAGACATAATCCAGAGTGAAATCGGTATCCGTTATTTATTCCACTGTGATGAAGCCAACTTAATAAGTTAGTATTTTGAGGTATTTAGAAGTTAAGTGTGGGGTTTATTTATTATTTATTTAGGTCTTCCTAAACTTGCTTTCTCGCAGGACGGAAACGCATTACGGTGGTATGGCTCTAAAGCTCCCCTATTCCAAAGGGCCTGCGACTCCTATACATGGAGACCACAGACTCATAATGTCACTTAGCATTCAAACATTATTAATTCTTCCTGCTCAACTCTCCGCTGACTTTTTTCCAGCTCATTACTCAGTTATTTAATGGAGCCCTTTTTCCCCTCTCTCCCTCTTTGTTTCCCCACCGAGAATCAGAGGAACGGCCTACAGTACAGCTGGGATTGGTTATTATTTACTGGCTTGGCACAGCCAGTCACACACACGCACACACGCACGCACACACGCACCCACACGCACACACACACACACACACTGGAAACAAATTGGGTGAATCTGCTCTGCACATAGGAATGTGAGGCGCATGTGTTTGTGTGTTTTAGGTCTGGATGACAGAGCTGAGGGAATGAAAGAAGGATGGAGAGAAAGACAGAGAGAAATTAAGGAGAAAGACAAAACAGAGGAGGAGAATAAGAGATAGAGAAAGACAGACTGATTTCTGGGATGCAGAGTGCTCTTGGCCTTGTCTGTCTCGCCTGACAACGAAGGTTAAAAACACTTTTCTCCCTCAGTCATTCTGTCTCTCTCCACCAACGCCCCTCCTTCCTTCCTCTGCCTTTCATTTCCTAACGTCCCTTCCCTCTTTCATCAACCCCGTCTTCGTATTTCCAGCACTAACCTAGAATCTTCTTAGAATCTGCACTCGTTCCCCGGACCTCTCCTTCGCCCTCCTCTCCGTCTTTAGTCCCTCTTTCCCTCGCTCCTCAAAGGGTGGTGGTGGATGAAATGATTCGGGGAGGGGGGATGGATCTGTCGCTCCGCTGATGGCCAGGAATTAAAGGGAGGGAAAGCAGAGAGGAGAAGTGGAGAGGTTTCTGTGTTGACCTTGACCTGCTGCCAAACTTCAGATGGTGGTATCGTGGTGGTGCAACTGCAAGGAATTATGGGTGGGGGTTATGAGGGAGGAGGAGGAGGAGGAGGGATAGAGTGAGAAATAAATGAAGAGATAGAAAATCTACCTCTGTGGAAGGAAAGAGTGGAAAGAAAGCTGTGGTTCAGAGAATGAGACAAACAACAGTCATAATTCGGCTCAAATGAAAATAAAATGATATCACTTTAAGGATTAAAAGGTGCAAGATGGTGTCATCCCCACCCTCGTAAATCCATCCCAGGACCAGAAGTAATGTATGATTGACAAGCAGGCGTCTGTTAAAATCACAACAGGGGACACCTCAAACACATCTGTCAACAGCTTAATTGTTCCAAATCAGTGCAACATGTGAACTGCAGGCCAACACAGTAAGCAGCGTGATGTTACTACACATAGAGACCTAACCATGTGTTGAAATGACACTTTAAAGTAAGCGTGCATCAATGCAAAACACAAGTCTTTCCATTCATTTTGAATGGTGGGCAGTAAAAGACGAGATTAAAAGCTGAGACAGATTGAACTCTTGGAGAAACTCAGCCCGAGGTCACGCTGCGACGGCCGATGTGATCAGACTTGTCGGTCCATTTTGAGGCGCTGTGAGAGTGCAGTGGTCCTGTAGTAAACTGTAAGCATTGCTGCCTCAATCGCTGCCACAAGGACATTTTAAAAAACTAAGAGGTTAAAAAAACTAAACTAAGCGCAAACTTCACAGACGCACTTAACTGCCCGGGAGTTTGTCTAACAGTGGATTGGTTCCTGCAACCAGCTCTAGCAGAAAGCTCACTCCCTGCATCATTTTTCTGTCTTTCTCCATGACTTGAAGCTGCCTTCAGTTTGGAAATGTCAAGATTATACCAACGATCTGATGGAAAACAATAATTATGAAGTATTGAGTCTGCTTTAGGGGGTTAAAGAACACAACAGGGCGTCACACAAATGGGCCAATCTGGGTGCCACTTCCACTGACACACAACCAGCCTAACCGTGCATTCACTCCAAAAGTGATAGAGGAGATTAAATTGCGTGGATGCGAGTATTGTGTCACTTAATCGCATTTTGATCATCGCTTCATAGCCGAGGCCCTCGGCTGCTACCTGCACAACAGCACAGCAGCAGAACAGCCTACTTTGCTGTTGTGCTAAATGGGGAGTTATGCTAGTGCTAACCAGGGCTCTGAATGCTTTTAGAAGAACAGAAATGAGCTCTCAGATGAAGTTTGTGGCTCTTAAAGGAGCCGTTTTGTTGTAGTGAGATCAGGCCATCAGTGATTTAACCTCCGAAGCCCTACAGGGTGCTGCCCGGTCTCTGGTAGATCAGACCGGGATACGCTTCACTCTGCAGTTACAGATTTATTCTTCTTCTTCTGGATTTCCGCAGACTAGATGCCCAAAGGCACGTTGCTGCCACCCACAGTCCATAGTTATAATCATTATATTATATCCATAGGAACAGTCTGGTTTCCCACAAGGACTGCAACAATGGAGGCCAATTGGTGAGCCAGGTGAGCCCCTGGATGTTTCACGGAGAACTTCGATGATGCTAACCGCAATCTCAACGCTGATTGGCTGTCACGGCACAGCTTCACGCAATGCCGCTTGAAAAGTACGCGATGAGGCGGTGGATGCCCGAAGCGTCATCGCCTCCATCTCTTTTGGAGTGAATGCACAGTATGTAGCGTTTTTTTTCTGGCAGGACACTGAGGAACGCTTCATCCCAGTGCCTGTAAGTGTTACCCCTGGGTTTTGTGTTAGCTATGGTGGCTACACGGCTAACACCAAGCTAGCAACAAGATACCAACGCGTACCGTGATAAAAGCACTAAACACTCACCATCAAGAATCAGTGTCCGATCAATCGCCTCCCACAGATGGGCTTTTCTGTCTTTGTTGTGACGGGATCCCCCGAGACGACACCAGCGATTTTCCAATAGAAGCTCTCTGAGTGGCCGCACAAAAAAGGCGGAGCGCTCTTTTCTCAAGACATCCGCGTACGCTCCATCCTCCTGTTTTTGTGGCCATTTACACATTCAACAAACAGGAAGCATCATTAACATTCCTTTAAAGTCAAGTGTCTGGCTAAGACTAATGGCTAATTTCAGCCCAATTTTCACCCTCCGTAGCTCAGTTTTGCTCTCCAACTCCTGAGAAAACCTCTTGCTCTATTGAAGCCAAATGCTCCACTATGTTCACCAGGTTGTCACTAACTTTGTCTGCCTGCCGTCCGGTGGGCTGTATCGAGCTTGCTAACCGGTTGTGAGCAGTGAGGAGCGAACCAAAACAGCAAAGTAAAATCAAAACACAGCTGATTCTGAAAAGCTCAGAGTTGGGTCATGTGTACTAGGAGTGACCTATTTCACAGCACATGCAGTAATTGGATCCATCGTTAATATACAATTGATAAGTGCAGCGTTAAGATATGACGATAAGTATGACTCCCGAGAATGTAGAGCAGGGGTCTGAGTTCAAGGTGATTTTTTAAAAAATATGACGTGAAACTAAAATATGTGTCACATCCTTGGTCTACAGCCCAGCGCCTTTCCCTTCAGGTGGCTAATCTTGAGTTGGTGACCCGCACTGGTATGCTAGCCGCAGATAACCCCCCCCCCCCCAAAAAAAAAAAAACTTATCGGATGTTCGCTTACCTATATGCTTGATATGTGGTGAGCAATTAGCGAACAACAACATTTTTTATGACGGGTAATAACAGGAATAAAATGTCAACAGTAACTAGATATAAAGCTAAGCTGTGACATCAAATATTTTTTTATATAATATAATATTTGTTTTGCGGCTCCAGACAAATTCTAATTGGTGGAAGAGGGGGCAAAATGGCTCTTTTGATAGTAAAGGTTGCAGACCCCTGATGTAGAGTGTTTCTGAAGAAGAGAGCTCAGTTAAACAGCCCGGTCGATTAAAACGAGTGAACTTTGTTGTCCTCCGCGAAGGAAGCAGCCACCACCTGCACGGGAGTAAGATACAAACTTGCTCCAAAACAGTACCGGCTTGAAGTTTGCATATCATGACTATACATGGTTCTCTGAGCTAGAAAGGACTTAAGTGGGATGAGGTGGGTTTATCTTTTATTACAGCCCTCCTGCATCACTCCACCGACCTCCGCTGATCTCCTCTCCATTTGCACGGCTCCTTCTGTCTCCTGTTTGTCTACGAGTCTAACTCTCTGTCGCTGTATTTTGTAATAACAATGTGTAATTCACCAACGTCCGTCGTCCTGCCGACTGCGCTGCAGTTTATACATTTGCCTCAATATTGTTTGACAACGCTGAGGTCGGGACTGAGCGTGTTTCACTCTCTAAGCGTGCCTCTTCCTGAGAACGCAACATGTGCCATCGCCGCGTTGCAATCTGGACGTTTGGGAATTTGGTCATTACGAAAATACAAACCATCTGTGTCGTGTTAAAATATTTCAGAACGGTCAACAAGGACACGATAAGTAACTCGACAGAGAAAAGCTTCCTTCTGCTTAACTGTGAATAATTTATGACTCATGATATAAGTATGAAAGAAAGTCTGGTGACCTTTCTGACATTTTGGAGCATATTATAAATGTTAATAAAATCCATTTAACACGTTTTTTTGTTGTTTTTCCTAGAAAATCCAAGTGTCTGCTGAAACCACCTTAAAGAGTCTTATAGTGATACATTTAGAGGTGTACGGAAAGTCTTAAAAGAGCCTTTTTCTTGAACTTAATAATGTCTTGAGAGATTACTCCCCTGCTCCTCCTCCCCTGACGGCCTCCACCACGCCCCTCCTAAGCGGTAAAGACGCCAGTGTCAGTGCGAGAGACACTGGAGGCTCTAATGGTGGCTATTGCAGACTCGCTCTGCAGAGTTGCATCACTTAGCCCTGCTGAGACGAGAGAGAGAGAGAGCAGAGAGAAGGAGAGAGAGAGAGAGAGAGAGAGAGAGAGAGAGAGAGGGAGAGAGGGAGGATAATACTGAGACAAATAATGGTAAAAGTGTGAGGATTGGAGAGGGTGGGAGCCCACGTCTGACTCCCACAGTTTCTGTCTTTCCCTCCCTCCCTCCCTTCTTCCCTCTCAGTTTTTCTACTTTTCGTTTTCACCGCCTCGCCTCTGTCTCCGACTACGTTGCCATTTTTCTCGTCACGAGAGAAATTCTCCCTCCAGAAATCCAGAAAGCTGGCACCAAGGGGGTGCTGTGAATCACAACTGACACAATATAAAACAGTAGTTCATCACATTCAAAGGCTGTGAACACTGACAGTAAATTTCCCTCTCGCTGCCGTGGCGGCAGTCACCAGCGGACTGTCTTGGCGGTGGTTTTGTTTTTGTGACTTGGGTTTGAAACGTGATATGGCCATTACCGCTCTGGATGAGCTACGTAAGCTTGGGCGGCTCAAGTGCAGCCCTTAAAAACAGTCAAAAACACACTGTAGTGTAATTTGAAAAAAAAGACTTGAATGTCTCGCTTGTCTTCCTTCTTTGAGAGAGACTTTTGCTTCCAAGAACCTCAGTTTGTTTTGCTTGTCTCCGTCTCAGCACAGTCTGTGTGGTAAGAGAAACCCCTGCTGCTCTCTCCGTGCTTCTGGACCCCTCACTTTGTCCTTATTCCCCTCAACTCAAACCACCATCTTTGTGGTCCCTTGTATTTTCTGTTCAAACTAGTGTCAGTTTCAGCCAATTCCAGCAAGTTCTCACTGATGCAATCAGCAACAGTCCAGTTGCTCCCCTTCTGTCTCAAAGTCACAAAAACAAAGCCTCCTGTCGTGCTCGCTGTTGCAGCAACATTGTGAAATACCTTATAAGGACGTGGGATGGAAAGATCAAGGGATGTAACCCCCTAAAAACAAGGGCACCATTCCTGGAGTGATGAAACATCTTCAGATGCTCCTCTCAACATTTTAAAACAGAGTTCATCCTCCAATTTTTTAACTTATCAGATTTATTCTCTGTCTAGAAGAAGGAGAGAAAGAAGAGGATGAGGAGGTCGAGTGATGATGAACGACAGATGACAATTAAAGAATGACGAGATGCGGTTCTGCTGCGACAGAATGACAAGAAATTGAATATAATGGGAAAAAGGGGAGCTCGAAAAAATGCTCCAGAGAATGAAAAAACAAATGGGAGAGAAGAAAAAAGGAGTGGGAGGTGCAGAGGGCAGAGGAGAGGGGAGGAGAACAGGAGAGGTATGCTCTGCTGGAGGACTGGGAGAGGAAAACCACAGGAAGGAGTGAGAGGGAGGGAAGTAGAGAGAGAGAGAGAGAAAGAGAGAGAGAGAGGAGTATAAAAACGGGCAGGGAGAGGCCAGATCAGGGCGCCGTGGAAGGAAAAGTTTCCTGTGAGAGGGGGAAAGCCTCTCTCACGTGTGTGTTAGTACATGTTACACCCAAGGGGGGGCGTCCACTCTTTATGCATGTCTGTATGTACAGTTTCACATTTAACTGTGTGAAAAGGGATTTAACATTATCATTCATAAGTGAGATTGGGTGTGCACGTGCATTCTGCTATTGTATTTACTGTGGGCTTCCCTGAAGACACGGGGGCATCGGCAACACTGGGTTTGCACGTGTGAACTCTTTTGCACCTGCGTAGAAAAGGTTCAGTTTCTGCTCATGTTTGAAATCCTAAGAATGAATTGATGTTTATGTGCACGTGCAAGCTGCAGTCTGGCTGTGACCAAACGTAAATGCACATATACTAAGTGGAGAAATGTTGTGCTCGTTTTCTATACTTTTGGGTCTCTACTAGAACAGTTTGCATGCGTTACTGTTCAAAAAACACATTATCTCGGTTTGAAAAGCTCAGTTTTAGCGCCAGAAAACCTCGATCTGCTCTGATTGCGAGAAAAATATGGCGCATCTTTGCAAAGGAAGTTCTCAAGCAATAATCTCCAAGGTGAACAGTCTCTGGCATGTAAGATCAAGGTAGATAAAAAAAAACTTGCTGGGTTCTTATTTCACAGTTTACGGGTCGGTAGGCACTCCAGATACGTGGATGCATGTGCAGAAGCACTGGAAAAAGTGAGTTTTTCATGATTTGTCCCATTTGAAACTTAGAGTGAAGGTTAGAATTAGATTAAGGTTAAAAGAGGGCTTGGGTTAGGCATTTCGTTTTGATGGTTAAGGCTAGGGTTAGGGGCTAGGGAATGCATTATATCAACGATGGTCCTCACAAGAACAGAAACACAGACTTGTGTGTGTGTGTGTGTGTGTGTGTGCGTGTGTAAAAAAGTGCTATTCCTTACATGTGTTTAGTATATACATTATATGCGACTGTGTGTGTGTGTGTGTGTGTGTGTGTGTGTGTGTGTGTGTGTGTGTGCGTGTGTGTGAACAGTCAAAGTATGTGTTTTGCTAGGCAGTAGGGATCCATAAGAGGGTCCGGGCATGCTGCCCAAACGCAGGTCATTGAGGGAAAAGAGGGGGAGGAGCTGCTGGAGGTGGGGGGCTCACGTGTGGTTATGAAGTTTTGCGCATGCCTGCTGGTGCGACTTCAGTCTGCATGCGTGCATGGATACATATGGTCCTGTATGTGCGTGCCATCACAATACCTCCAAATAGCAGCGTGTGTGTGTGTGTGTGTATGAGAGAAGTCAGTGAGGTTGCTGTGGAATGTGAATCCAGTGTGGTGAGGTAGCTGGCAGGCCGGCACAAGGACCTAAACACTGACTTCATTGTGGTTTAGCCTCTGCCTCATATTATGTCGGGGGATCCTGTCGGTGATTGTGGAAGAATTTGTGGTGACAGCAAGTTTAGAAGTTAAAGAGGTGTACATGTAGCTGGAAAGATGCCGGTTCGAATCCAAGATAGTGTTCGGAAAACCGGCCAGTGAAAGTAAATTAAGAATGCTCTTACTGCCAGCTATCATTAAAGAGCCATATAGCGAGACACCCAACAGGGGTTTTGCAGTTATGTCACAACTCTACTTGCAGCCCACGTCTGGCGCCATTGCGGAGTTCCTCTGGAGGGAAATACAAGCTGCATATATAACAACTGGCTGGAATAACAGACATCTGAAAACATGTGTGTGCTGCGGGCGTAACGTTTCAAGTGAAAGTGAAAAGTCTGAAAGGTAAATTTGGATCGAAGCTGAATCGGTTTATTGCCGGTTTGCATACGAAATCTGACTCTGTGCGTAACAATAAACAGTGCAAAAGTAAAGTGTTTAGCTGTGCAGGGACTGATTGTCCACAGGATGTGATTATGTGCTTCCTTGCTGAGAGTTAGAGAAATTGACAACGCTCTTATGACTGTGTGTTGGCGTACAGAGCTACAGCCAAGAAGAGGTGATTAGCTTAGCTTAGCTTAGCATAAAGACTGGTAAAAATTAGCTCCGTCCAAAGTTTCTTTTAAATACACCTAATACCAACACTGAAAAAACAAAAACAAGCAGCAAATAATTACAGGTTTCTACCACGGATGAATAAAGAAAACTGGATACAGTGTTAAAGGTGGAGCCCCATTGATATCTGTGAAAGCAGGGGTACATGAAGACATACAGTTAAACATCTATGGCTAAAAATACAGATGATCAGCACTACTTACGCATTATGGGACCCATAGAGCAGGTGCATTACAACCGTTCTTGTCACCTTCTTTAGCACCTTTGCTAGCTTGGATGGGGATTAAATGGCGTAATTGTGTAGCTCTTCTACGTTTGCTAAATGTTATTGGACGGACTTCAAATTCAGATATTCACACTAGTAATTCTGCGGGAATGGGAAAAAGCCCTTTTAGGTCCCATGACATCATGTGACCGAGACAGAAGTTGTAATTCCACCGTTTGGCCACGATTTCAGATGGTCCACGATGGTCCATGATGGTCCGGCGCACTTCCTGGAAGTCCTGGTTTATACAGCCGGGAGCTGTGTTCATGTGTTTCTTTGTAACATGGGCCAACACGTCACAGGACTCTGTTTACTGACTGTTATGCTGCACGTATTCTCTGGCCACACTTTTCCACCAATAGTTAAACTATCCACAACTTTTAGTTTGGCTCCACTTTGATGCAGAATCAAACGGCTGCAGCAGTTTCCCGTAAATGCATGGCACATTTAGAGTTTTCGGTGCAAAGCTGAGCGATCATATTTGTTTAATGTGTATACAAACAGAAAATGTCAAACTAATTCTTTAATTGTCTCCTCCAAAGCATAGCGTTCAGTACAGTACAGTACCGTTCTCAGACTACGGTACAATACCTACAGCAACAAACATATATTTTTCACATTTCTGTACCCTTTGTTTCTTGTTACTCATCAGTCGACTGACTTCATGAGCTGGAATTGAACTCAGACACAGATAAAGATGGAGAGTGGTGGTGATATCAGACTGGCAGGGATTATCTTAAAACAAACAGATGATGGAGGAAGTTCCAGGCTGCTCCCAGGTGTGAATGTTGTGTAACAGCGTGAGTGAGAGGCAGTGTCTCAGTGTGTGTGTGTGTTGTGTCAACTTTCACAGCAGCTGTCAAGCAATTGTTCGCAGGTTTGGTCCACTTCAGTGCACAGTCCCCCCCCCCCCCCCCCCCCCCCTTTGGTTTCCTCCTGTGAGACTTAATTCCTTTGAAGCAGATATTTGGGTCTTGAGTCATTCGGTCTAACAAGAACTTACGAGTTGAGTCATGGACCGGGGTGGCTTTTTGTCTCATGCTTCACCCAGAGTATGAAACCACGATGGGTGGAAAACTACTGCAGAATCTTGTTAAGCCCCTCAGTGAAGCTCGACCGCAGAAATGTAGAGGATCGCAGTAACAAACCCACATCATAATGCTTCCCCGAGGTTTTTTCCAATCAGGAACTGAGCACCAACTAAAACTCACAACACAGAATTGGACCCTGCTATCATTCTTGAATTAACTGAATGCCTCAGAATACGTGGACCAGGACGGGACAACAGCTAAATATGATATCAGGAGTTAAACAGGCCTATAACGCCAGTGTAAAGACTCATTAGCCATCTTTCCACTATCGCCTCATAAGTGAGACGTGTCTTGGACCCAGCAGGTATCGATGGCCTTGGGTCGGCAGCTGGGAGAACGAAAAACATTTGCCTTTCGATTATCGAGCCAAGAGCCACGCAGTGTTTCTCTCAAACGAGCCCGTAACATGCAGCCAGCGTGTAAACGTGACACACAAACAGACTCAACCTCCTGTATATAGTTAACGCCATCCAGCGACCCACAACACAGGTAAAGTTAGGCTAATATTAGGATGTGTTGAGGTGAATTACTTTTTACTATTTAGCTAACAAAATAAATAAAACTAGAAGTAGAATTACTTTATTTATCCCGCAACGGGGAAATTTAATTTTTTCACTCTTATTATTAATCATGTTACACACACACAGGCCCGAAATACACACATGCACAGACAGGACCTATATACATGCAATTAAGGAGAGATGTTAGAGCGATGGGGCTGCCAGTGACCGGCGCCCCGAGCAGTTGGGGGTTCAGTGCCTTGCCCAAAAGCACCTCAGCAGTGCCCAGGAGATGACTGGCACCTCTCCAGCCACCAATCCACGCTCCATTCATGGTGCACACAGGGACTTGAACCATCGACCCTACAGTTTCAAGCCAAGTCACCTATGGACTGAGCTACTAACCAGCCCCGGTGGCCCAGTGGTGTCCCAGTCGGGGCGGTCTCTCTGATGGCATAGATATGAACCACAGATAGTCCAGAAAGAAAGACAAGACCTCAGAGGCGCTCCAAATATCACACTGGGGTTGTCGGGAATTCTCCGTTAACATATAAGCCTACTGTTACGCAGCTGATACTTGTATTTAACGTGATTTAACGTAATTCGGTGTTATTTTTAACCCTATGTCCATGTGAATAAATGTGATGGCTCTAATGCGTGTCTACCTTCATGTAGTTTGCACATTTTTAATCGCTGCTGATTTATTATTCCTCTGCAGATAGTGAGCAGAGCCGTCATGCACTTGTTTGACCGTTACTGTTGGTTGCTATCCATTTTTGGTTTCTTCGGGTTCTTCAGCGTTAATAAGAAAGCTGTTGCACATGGCTCGCCTTATCATCTCCTCCTCAGGCCACGGTGAACCTGCTTGGCCCATGGGCAGACGGTGGGTCATGTTCACCGTGAAACTGCCCCAACACGGCCTCACCGTGGCGCAATTTTAAACCAGAAGTGTCAGTTGAAAATCGACTAGGCTTGGCTCACAGGACCTCACCTGCTGTTGGCGCAGTAGTGGAAAGAAGGCTACTGAGATAAAATATATACTTTTCAAGAGTCTCCTGGCCAAGACAGACAGCAGGCCAATGGCTTAAGACATGTAGAACAAATTATGGATAAAACGTCATAAACATTCAAAATAAGTCAGAGTTTAAAAGGATATTTTTTCTGATTTTAAACCAGCTCTGTGTCATGGCAACGTGGGCAGTGTGTGCAGATGAACGGTGGTGGCGGTTTGGCTCCCCTTCAAGAGCGTAGCAGCGATGGATCTCAGCGGACCGCCGATGCTCTGTGTGCTGATCATGGATGGAAGCCAAACACCGCTCATCTGCACACTGCCATTACATTACCATCAAACAGCGTTGGTTAACAATTGCTTATCCGTGCCCCCTTGCCTCAAGGTCATTTGAGTTCCTACCTGCTGTAGCAAGATCATTTTAAATGTGTGTGTCGAACTGTCCCTGTAGTCACTTATGCTGCGTTTACCACAGAAACTACACTGCAACTACAACTTCCTGTGCTCATTTAGTCCATCAGCCACATCACTGATTTAATATGATCGGTCTGTAGCTGTGACTCATGTTGCTGGAATTAGTTCACAACAAGTCAAAAGACAAATTGATTTTTCAGAACAGCAAAACAACTCAAATGATCCAGCTGTCTACAAAAGGAAGACAGAGAGATTTGTTGTAGAGAGAAGATTTAAATGCAGCTGTAAGTTAGTCAGTGTCCTCACACAGTCACTGATTGCACTTAATGTAGGCATGTTTTTTGACTGGTTGATCACGCTGGTCTCACTTCGCTGTGAGGGCAGGGAGGGACTTCCTGTCACAGTTATCACTCACACCACACCTGTGGATCTGTGTCAGAGACGGAGCGTCTGAAGGTGATGGAAGGCATGGAGCAAAAACGTGAATCAAGATGTAAAGTCTATAAAAATAGATTGAATCGCTGAATGATTAAATGTCATATTTGTGAATTTTGGAGGTTTTTGGAGCTAGAAATCCCAAGTGACTAAGAACTTTTGTCCTAAATATATGTTTTATTTGATCATATTCCACTGTATATAACCAACTAGTGTAATTATCAAAGTTAACAAACATTAGCTTAGCATGGGCTTTTTGCATATAACTAGATGTGTGCTTTAAAAATAGTAAAAGGGGAACGAAGCATGTTCTAGGTTAAACACTATAGGCTTAAAAAAACATATGATGAGATATTTTGAAGCACAAAGTTTGTTTTAATTAACATTTTTTGTATATTAACAATTTGGGAAGTTGACAGGCCTACATGTCAGTCTTCAAAGAGACATTTTTTAATATCAGCAACCTTTGTTTTACTCCTGTTTCAAAGAAATGTAATATGAAAGGTGCCATTTGGAGTGATAACCCACAGACAACTATCACTCGACTGGTATCCTTCAACTTACGTCGTCTGAGACCAAAGACAGAGTGAAAAAAGTGAATAGTGACCTCAAATGAATTACTTATGTTGCTTATTGTCTGTTGAAGGCAACACATTCTCCATATCAACGTTATAAGGCCACAGTATGTCAATGGTTGAGGATCAAAGACGAATGAATGTCGATTTATGCGTATAAAATCGTGCATAAATGGGAAAACAAAATGTCTTACGAAACAGAAACTAATCAACGCATTTCATTGGTGATACGGTGAACATCAAACTGAACGTAGGTGTTATTTCTGTACAGTTGACGGCAGAGCGACCAGCAGCCATGCTGTCATTGGACGAGCCGCTGGACTTGAAGCTTCCCTCAGGACGCGCAGATGGTCCGGTCCGGTTAGGAAAGAGGGCTTATTCTTCCTCCATCTGCGCCCCTCTCAACACCACACGGCCACGCCTGCTGTGCACAACCTTTCCGTCTCCACCCTCCTCCCCAGGTAAACTGAAGCACAACACACTCACGCATGCACACACACACGCACACACCTCATGCTTTTGCCGATGCCACATGTTGCAGTGATTAAGACTGTGATAATGCAATTGAACAGTAAGTAGATTCTGTGTTCTCACTTTCCCACTAACTTAATATTGTAATGAATGGCAGCTGTCCTCAAATAGACGTACATTGTCCCCAGATTTGTCAGTGTGGCTCTTAACAAGAAGAGTGTGACACTGACAAAGTCACCACAAAGATAACCACAACATGGCCCCTGTGACAGTCAGGAAGGGTCGTATAACGTCATACGTTACAGCCCAATAAAGTGCAGAATTGATGACTGTTATCGTCTGCTCTTTATACTTGTTTATTAATGACATTTTCCCTCATATTTGCGTGTCCTCTTTGGTTCTGAGTTGCTAAATCTTCCCAAATGGAGGCTCAAGGACTCCATCGGTCCTTCAAGAACGTTTGAGATTCCCAACAGCAAGATTAGACTAGAATGATGTAGACTTGACCAAGTTTTTCACCCAATTGTCTGGTTTCTCCATGGACAGATTATGAGACAATGGGCACAAACATGTAAGAGGCCCCGCCCACTCTCTTCTTGTCTACCAGGAAACAAGTCACTCAAACCCAAAGACTCTCCAATAGTCTACTTTTAGTCATGCTGCACCTATTTTTTTACTTCAGTGGGGCAAATGTAATATCATCCCATTCAATCTCCAATCTAGAGTCCCAGTCTTCCCCCCATGAACGACCCGGGTCCTGCTTCAGTCCTCCAGCCATGGACCTCAGCCTGTCACCATCCTCCCGCCATGCCTCCTCCCTCTCCCCGTCTCCTTCCTCCCCCTCCTCCCCGTTCCCTTCCTCACCCCTGGAGTCCCCTCACAGCAGCAGCAGCCCTCAGCCGCATCTCTTCTCACGGGTGAGTACTGACGTTGCTCACAATATGCATACGCAAAAATAGAAATACAGCTCAAAAACAATGATAATGAAATGAAGATGGGTAGATATTAACATTTGAGCGTTGCATATAGAGTGTGGTCTAGACCTACTCTATATGTAAAGTGTCTTGAGGTAACTTTTGTTATGATTTGGCACTGTAAATAAAATTGAATTGATGTATATATATAAAAGTAAATATAAAAGCACTGTTTCATTGAACAAAAGTCCAGATTAAAGTGTAAAGATGCAGCCACAGGGTTAAACAGTGAGCCGAACCTCACTTCAAGTGTGAAGGTGTGTGTGTGTGTCTGCATGTCAGCAGTTAACAGGCATGACCACAGTCTCCTCGGAATAATCCAGCCCTCTGATTGGGGCTGAATGTGCTCCACTCTTCTTTAACAGAATTGAATTGAATTGGGACCCTGGGAGTGAATCTAATTTGCTGGTGCAGTGTCTGCACACAGCACACAGTCGCCCAGTGACTCTGCCGTAATCCAATTCTAGCAGCGCTTGAGTGGTAAAACATGAAACACACCGCTTCTTTATTAGAGCGTCCAATCTCCGCACATGGCCCAGATTCATCTCTCCTCAGAAAGCACTGATTTTAAATGGTCTAAGGGCGCACTCACACTGTCCGTCTGTACAGTGCCCGGGCTTTAGGGTACTTGTCGCCCCCTCCCTCTCCCCCCGCGGGCCAGGCCCGTTTGCGCCTTGCTGCCCATACGTCATCACGCCGTAACACGTCACACGCATTGATTGACGTCATCGCGATGCGTGGCTTTGTTTACAAATCTTTCCATAGACCTCTGAGTTTTTGTGCGTCTTGTCGACTGTTTTTGAATCTTTTCATCGACCAAATCTGCAGTAAACACTCCACCTCCACATCACACCGACGTGAACCTTTCGCCGCCATTGTTGTTGTTGTTGTCTGCGCATGGTCCGTCCTTCTTTTTTCTATGTCCCAACAGGTGTACATAAAATAACGTCAGAGCCGCCGTAGGCCTCGTGCTCGAACACGTGCGCACGCTCGTGCTCGTACATGTGCAGACGTGCTTTACAAAAGCCCACCTCTCCCAAACAGACCGTGGCCACAGCTAGGCGTGGTACGGTTGCACTCACACTGGTCAAACAAACTAGACTTTACCCGTAAAACGTGTTTGGGCACGGTACGGATGGACAGCGTGAGTGCGACCTAAGTCATTAAAAGTGGACTGTGAGAAGAAGTCTACCAAGTCTACCTTTAGTCTACCAAACTGTTGTCAGCAGCTTTTCGTCCGGAATAAGTCACTTTTCAGATCAGCATGAATTCCCATTAAATTGTACGGATGCATCTGTAAAGATACACCTTGATTTGATCCCCCCCTAGATACACAACCGAAGATGGTGGTATACAGCCAAGCAGTACACTGCTTAAACAAGTTTGTCTTCCTCGTTGGATGTAACCTTTCTCTCTATCCTCCTCTCTTTCAGGAGCCCGCTCGTCATCGAGGTCTGGAGGGCGGAGCTTCACCGCAGGGTTATCCGTTTTATCTGCCAATAGGAAGCCCGCCGAGGGCATACAGCTTCCCCTCCTCCATGTTCATTGGTCAGAACAGAGAGAAGCAACTATCTCCAGAGCCTTCATTGGATGGTCAGCTGGCCTGCCGTTGGATGAAGGTGAATATAATTATATCTGGGCCTGTTTCACTAAATGGTAAATGGACTTGTGCTTATATAGCGCCTTTCTAGTCTTCTGACTACTCAAGGCGCGTTCACAGTGTTCACACATTCATCCATTCACACAGATATTTACAATGATCTCATGCAACATACAATAAATAGTCTCAGTTGAGCGTCCAACCTTCATCAGTCAATAACAGTAACACATCAACCACATGCTCTGAATTTCAGGGGTGTCAAACTCAGGCCCCTGGGCCAAATCTGGCCCACAAGATCATATCAAGGTTCTATGAGGTTCTATAAAGCACATACACGTCTACTTTTCTGTTGACAATCATGAGCATCCATGCTACCAGTGTCTGCAGACACATTTAATCCACCCCTCCCCAAAAACGACCAAAAGAAAGATGGAGAACAGGATCTTTCTGCAGCGGTGGGAGGCAGATGATCTGTGTCTGAAGGTAAAGAGCTGTTTGTCTCGTGTGCAGAGCCACCGTGGCTGTAACCAAAGAATAAAACAGGACAAGACCACGACAAGAACAAGGACCTGCACTGAAAAGGTTCAACGTTAAACTTCTGGAGAGAAGGGAACACATGCACATTTGCAGCCTTTTTTTTTTTGGCCCTTAACTTTGTTCAAGTTTTTAAATTTGGCCCACTGTGAATTGGAGTCTGACACCCCTGTTCTATAGTAAGAATATCTGAGAGAAAGTACTGCAATTATTACTTTGACCACTAGATGGCGCCAAGAACAAAATGTAATTATGAGTGGCAGTCACAGAAAAAGAGAAATTGAGAATGAAAACTTTAAAAATAATGGTGCCTGAATGATACACCTGAGTAACCTTTGGGAGTTTTGGATTGTTTATTGTATAAAAAACCCTTTAAAACTCTATGTTGCCTCAGCCTCTGGGAACTTGTGATATTATGTTTTATTCTCCAATTTCAAAGACTCAATGCGTTCGTACAAAATGCTTATGTAATTGAATGATATGTAAGTAAAGTTGAAATAAATTGCAAATATGTAAATTACTAAGTGAACAAAAAAAGTAACTGAAACATTGAACGAGGGTCTTAATTAAAGGTGCTTTAAGATAAAAATTCTCATGTTTGTAATAGATTAAAAAACACATAATCATACAGTCAGGTCAGTACATTTGTGATCTTTAGTAATAAAACTCAATGATGGGGTGGAATAAAATAAGTTTATACTTCTTCCCACTCCTGTTCGGATATGTAAACACAATTTATATATTTTTTACTTTGTTAAACTTTGTTATTGTACATTTGTTTTTTCTCTCTGTTTTTTTTCCTTTTCTTTATGACTGCCCATTAATGTATGATCATTTTGTTTGTTCACATATTCGAAATAAACCATTTAAACTTAAAAGAAACTAACTTAAAGTGATGACGACTAATCTGTTATTCATTTGATTTGATTAAAACTAAACTGTCGAGAGAAAAGCAGAAAAGTTCCAGCCATAACAGAATCGAACCTCAGAAAAATCAAAAGAAAACCCATAAAAGTCGGACGTGAAGTGACATTAAACATGTTTGACGTGTGGAATTTAAGCAACTTAAGCTGCGGCAGCACCTGAATTCAATCTCTCTCTCCTGTTCTCTATCCTCCAGTGCCACCTGCTGTTCGACTCGCTGCAGGATTTGGTGGATCACATCAACGACTTCCACGTCAAGCCTGAAAAGGACTCTGGGTACTGCTGCCAATGGGAGGGCTGTGCTCGAAACGGCAGGGGCTTCAATGCTAGGTATATGTTCATACTGGCCTCAAGGAACTTCCTCCTGCCGTATACACACTGAACTCAGCAAAGGAAAACACACTCATGCACACAGTGTGATGTTAAATTTAATAAGGTTTAAAAAAAGTGATGAAATAAATGCTTCATTTAAACGATTTAGAGGAGGTTACAGATTTTGCAGGTGAGAGTTTGTCGTTCCAGTGTTGAGCAAAAGCCCTTTTTGGTTCCTCATGTTGTCAAATTGATGAAGATGCTTTCTTGCAGCGCTGTGAGCTCTCAGGGCCACCGTACACCAAACGTGTTTTTTACCCAGCCCATGTAAATCATCCCAGGCTGCATGCAAACTATGGAAATGCAAAATAAATGTACAGTAGTTTCCTGGTTCCTGTGATTTATGAGTCACAGTGTTAAGCCAGGCAGCGGACTTCAGGTAGACAGGACTGCATCATCACCGTATATGTGATATTGCAGTTCCAGCAGCCTTGTATGGTAACACACATGTTCAGCAGGAACATTTCATAAGCAAAGTAGTGTAAGTGCGTTATTTGAACAGAATGTGTTTGATGTTTCACAGGTATAAGATGCTGATCCACATCCGCACACACACCAATGAGAAGCCGCACCATTGTCCCACCTGTAACAAGAGCTTCTCACGTCTGGAGAACTTGAAGATACACACCCGCTCACACACAGGTGAGTTCATGATGAATGAAAACAGACTACACTGGCAAAATGCATTCAAGCTGGTGAGATGTTCTTAGAGTTGCCTGTTGTCTGTGTAGATTATTAGATATGGCGACACGGTGGTGTAGTGGTTTGCACTGTCGCCTTACAGCGAGAGGGTTCCTGGCCTTTCTGTGTGGAGTTTGCATGTTCTCCCCGTGTCTGCGTGGGTTTTCTCCGGGTTCTCCGGTTTCCTCCCACAGTCCAAAGACGTGCAGGTGTCTCATGCCTCACGCCCGATGTCAGCCGGGATCGGCTCCAGCCCCCCGCGACCCCGACAGGGACAAGCGGTTGAAGATGAATGAATGATTATTAAATATGTTTGAGTAGTATTTGAGGAGATCTTTTCCAAAACGCTATAAATCCATTACATTTTTTACCTAGACCCACACATTTGGTTAATATTTAATGTATCTTGTCAAAATGTTTTTTATGGTTCAGTCTGAACATGTTGAACGGACGGACGAAACAAAGAACTCTCCCGCTTCAGAGCGCCGCCATGTTGGATCGCATAGAACGCTCGCTGAATTCTGATTGGTCCAGAGGACGTATCGCATTTAGGCTAAAAATAAGTTTGGCGCTGGTCGCGGTTTGGAAAGGAACTGCATCTTGAGACCATTTTAAACAAGGAAATAAAGAGATTTGGCAGAAACACTGATGAAGCAGTGAAAAGGTTCTGTACACAGCAAAGTGGCTCAAACTCGTTTTTTTTTAATTTGGCTTTTATCTGGTTTTGGAAAAGAGCTCTTCATTTCTTACCCGCTCTGTTTGACAAAAGGATTGAGCCATAACTATTTCACTTTCACAAACTCGGGGGCTTCTAAGGGACAGAGAAAGAAATGGTCTCAATTGAAGCAGAAGAGGTAGAGATATCCTGACATTTACTTTGTTTCAGGCCCCAAGACAAATATTTCCACAGGGCGAGTGGTGTAAAGTCGGTAAACTGCCCTTTTAAATGTACATCAGCCTTCCATCGACACACAACTTTTATTTTTTAAGGTCAAACACATGCATTACATATTTACTCAATGCGACCCAACCCGGGATAAGCAGTTAGAGATGAGACATAATGCCCGTCTGTCTTTTGTAGAGCACTTAGTTTGAATTGCCTCATCGCTGAAAGCTGCTGTAACAATAAAGGCCGTGTCTTGACTGAGACTTGAACCTGGAAGTGGGAACAGCCGACTATTCTGCAGGCTGAGTGGATATTGTGTTTTGTGTTAAATTCCCCCCCGGTGCTGCCAGGGGGTCACTTCACAGTTTCCTGCCCTCTTCCTGCTTATCACCTTTTTACTCGATTCAGCACTTTTACTACATTCGGTTTAAAGTCCTCTGCAGAATAACCTATGATCGTGGAGTTGAAGTTATTACTGTTCTGTGGTGAGTCGAAGTGTTGTAGGAGTTTTCAGTTCCACAAATGAACCGCTGCTTTTTTAACCACACTATCTGAATGGTTCAATGCGTGGCAACGTCGGCCTGTCTGTTGGTCCGTCCACCCTCTTCGGCCCACGCTGAAATATCCCCACAACTATTGGATGGGTTACAAAGACATTCGGTTCAGCCATTCACGGTGGCCCGGTGATGAATTGTTTTCACTTTGATCATCCAACCTTTCGTCCATTGAGTCAGGTCAAAGTTCATTTTCGTCCAACACCGAATACGAAATCGACATTTCGGTCAGCCCTACTCGTAAATGTTAACGCTAAACTAAGAGCATCTAACTTGCAACCTTTAAACATTAGCATGTTAGCATGATGGCTGTGTTTCAGACCAACCAAAGTCTGTTAAGGCATTTTACATATAAGCCTCAGACAGTGTCAGGAGAAGAAAGGCCGTAGACTGTGTGTGTAAGATATGTTCACATTTATTGGAAATCCTCTGTTTGGTTTAGGTTTATTCCCACATAAGCCCACTCTGAGATTACCTGGTCTTTGGGAGGATAAACTCTGTTTGGTGCCCGCTCCGAATGAATCAGACATTTACGTTCTCACATACAGCCACCCTGGGTAATGTCTAGATCATTTCAGTTTTGTGGTGTATGTGTGAAATGGGCTGTAGTCTAGTTTATTGCAAAAAGTTATTAGTGTTATCACCACTAGTTCTCACATACATACTGTATATACGTCCGTGTGTGTGTGCATGTGTGTGTGTATCCTGTTCTCATTAACCTATAATGGCTCCAACCCTAACCGTAGCTTTAGGGTTGTTTTGTAAATGTCTGCTAGTGTTGGGAGCAGTTAAAGGTGTTCTTCAGAGACAGTGGTGTCTTGTTTAAGTTGCTGTTAAATGTCATCACTATAGGCTAAACAGGGAGGTATCCTGCTCTGGTGAACCTGTCAGATCTGTTTTTTTTTAAAGGGTCTTTCAGACAAATTTAGTGTCTACAGAAAGCCACAGTTTCAGAAGTTTGTGTATATTAAACTGTGACAAACACCACAAAAAAAAAAAAACAATGTTTGGACCGGGTTGAGTGTCTACCGAGGCGGCAGTAGCTCAGTCCATAGGTGACTTGTCTCGGAACCGGTCTGAAAGACCCTTTAAAAAAAACAGATCTGACAGGTCGCCAGTTCGAGTCCCTGTGTGGACCATGAATGGAGCGTGGACTGGTGGCTGGAGAGGTGCCAGCTCATCCCCTGGGCACTGCCAAGGTGCTGTTGAGCAAGGAACCGAACCCCTAACTGCTCAGGGCGCCGGTCACTAACAGCCCCCTCGCTCTGACATCTCTCCATCAATTGCATGTATATAGGTCCTGTCTGTGCATGTGTTTCGGGCCTGTGCAACATTCATTCATCTTCAACAGCTTGTCCCTGTCGGGGTACACCCGTGACAGGACGCCAGTCTATCACAGGGCACATAGAGACAAACAGAGACAGACAACCATTCACACCTACGGGTGATTTTAGAGTCATCAATGAACCGAACACCTGCACGTCTTTGGACTGTGGGAGGAAACCGGAGAACCCGGAGAAAACCCACGCAGACACGGGGAGAACATGCAAACTCCACACAGAAGGGCCCCAGTTGGGATGCGAACCTGGAACCTTCACAAGGCTAATCAATACACCACCGTGTAGCCCGGCCTGTGTAACATGAATAACAATAATAGAGTGAAAAAAAATTTAATTTCCCCGTTGGGACTAATAAAGGAATTCTTCTTCTTCTTCTTCTAGCCTGTAAGAAGGCTAGGATCGATGCTTCCCTCGAGGACTTTAGCCTCGGACTTGCAAAAAGTGATTAGTGGCCATCTCTGCCATATTGACTTCCTATTTAATAATACTAATAATAATTATCTTTCAATAGGATTCAGCTTTAAATGGCTTTAAATCACTCCCTGTCAGTCAGATACCGTCTGCTTTAAAACCAAACACACAGAAGAAGAGGTTTCATCCTGCATGGGTGGAGTAGGGGGATTCTCACCAACAGCAGAGAAATTAGAGCTGGTTTTGTCTCCTTTGAAAAAAGAGAGAATGAAAAGCAGAACTGGGTGATTATTTACGTCACAGCATATGTCAAGCCTTCGGGGAGTGTCATTGGATACCAACGGAAAGGTTATTAACAGAAGATAGTGTCCGAAAAAAACAGGACTCTCTGACTCTTCGTGTTCAGTATGTGTATTCAGTTTGTATAAGAATGACTTAAATGAGGCTTGTGTCGCAACTTGAACAGGATCTGCTAGTCTTGATGCAATTCAAAGATCCTGATAAGAGTCTTTCCACACCCATGCATGAAGACGCTTAGGCAAATATACTTTTCACACACAGTTGTTGATAAAGGAGCCTGACCCACAATGGGCACTAACACTTCTCAGCCTCTGCTCGACCGATTTTGACCGTTTAAAAACATAAAGAATAGAAATCTTACTCACTTTCTGGATGTGCGATACCAAATTGCTGTCCCTGTATATAAATGATACAGGACACATCTTCAGGAATCAGTAACTAACTCAATGATAAAGGTTTAAACTGACAAACTGATAGTTACACTTTAGTAAGATCCGCTTTGTCTCAGTAAAAGAAAAACAAACAGAGCTATTGACCACAGTGTGAACAGAGCTCAATTACAGTAACAAAGCATTCACGCACACAACAATTTCATAGTGTTTTATGACGACATTAGTGCGGATGAATCTGCCAGAACAAATGAAACATAAGCTTGTTTAGGTCGTGCCCCTCTCCCATACTGACAGATTTCCCGGCCAATCACAACCATTTTTATCATTTCTCATTTCTCATGATGCCCGGCTATAACATTCATTCATTCATTCATTCATTCATCTTCAACCGCTTATTCCGGGGTCGGGGTCGCGGGGGGGCTGGAGCCGATTCCAGCTGACATCGGGCGTGAGGCGGGGTACACCCTGGACAGGACGCCAGTCTATCACAGGACACATAGAGACGAACAGAGACAGACAACCATTCACACCTAAGGGCAATTTTTAGAGTCATCAATGAACCGAACACCTGCACGTCTTTGGACTGTGGGAGGAAGCCGGAGAACCCGGAGAAAACCCACGCAGACACGGGGAGAACATGCAAGCTCCACACAGAAAGGCCCAGGCCAATACGAACCTGTAACCTCGCAGGCGACAGTGCTAACCACTACACCACCATGTAGCCCCGGCTATAACAACAAAACTAAATATTGCTTTATAGACTCTTGTGCCTGCATTTATATTAATGTATTTGCATTGTATTTTGCGTTACATCCAAGTAATTTACTCTCTCCCTTTTTTTATGCTCTAGGAGAAAAACCCTACATTTGCCCTTATGAAGGCTGCAGCAAACGTTACTCCAACTCCAGCGACCGCTTCAAACACACCCGCACCCACTATGTCGACAAGCCTTACTACTGCAAGATGACAGGCTGCCTGAAGCGCTACACAGATCCCAGCTCGCTACGCAAGCACATCAAGGCCCACGGGCACTTTGTGGCCCAGGAGCAAGGCGCTCCGAGCAGGGTCGGGGCAGGGCTGGGCCTCCCCGGGCACCAGAGTGCCGCTGAACTGCCCGCTATAGGTGGGGCCCACATCATCATCCCTGGGGTTGCTGCAGCCCTTCTTGGGGGCCTAGAGACCTCTTTGCCTCTGTCTGCTTTCTGCCACGCCAGAGCCCTGGGCCACCACGGGGCACCACTCTTCTCCCTGGGTGGAGGAAGCGGAATGGGGCCCCTCTGCCTCTCGGACTCTCCTCTGTTACACTTCGGACTCTCAGCTGCATCAATGTTGGGGCTGGGAGCTCTCGGAGGTCTGGGACGGATGCCAGAAAAGGCGACGGAAGTGGAAGAGGAAGAGGAGGAAGGAGATGAGGGGGAGGTGTTGAACCTGTCTGCAGGGGTGGGACACAGACGAAGTGACCCTTTGTCCTGGGTGGTTGTTCCCCCGAGGGCACTCCTCCTCAAACCAGCTGTTGTCAGCTAGGATGTGCACACAGCCATGCATAGAACCAGGGAGTGTGTGTTTGTTTCTGCGCCAATGTTTGCACGCATGTACGTCTGGGTGTATGTGTCCACAGGCATACATGCATGATTATTGTGAGAGTGTGTGTGTGTGTGTGTGTGTGTGTGTGTTGGAGGGATCAAAGGTAGCTGTCACCTGCGGAGCCATAAAAAGCACTTCAGCCATTCCAGCCCAGAAACAACTAAAGATAGACAGAAAGACTGAAAAGGACAAAAGTCTTTGTGTTGACTGTACGAAGCCTAAACAAGACCTGAGAACGTTGGGTTGCAAAAGTCTTACTCTTACAGGGTCAGTTCACCCAAATAACAAAGTACTGCTAATGGTATCATGTCATCAGGTCATGCAGATCCATTTTCATTTGCTGACATGTTATCAGATCTCTGTTGTCTGGGTCCAGTCCTTAGAATCCGCCCAGTCCACAGAGGTGACTCATTCGTCAGATTCGACATCGGAGGTTGAGCCCCGATCATTCCTGTTAAAGTTGCTCAGTGGCACACGAAGCCGAAAAAGTTCAACTGCTGTGTCTAAAAACACCCAGATGATCGGCACTCTTTCTGCTCTGCCTCCGCGTTGTGTGGCTCATAGAGCAAGCGCGCTAGAGACGTTACAGTTTATCGTTACGGCTTACTTGAATGGGGATTAATGATTTAATCATGCGGCCCTTCAATACTTGTTTTAATGTTTAAATGTTTTGACCAAATAGATCAAATTCTCAACTCTTTTTAATGGGAAATGTGATGCTCAAAAAAACGCATCCATGGGTTTACAGACGTCTCTTTTCCCATGCAAGCCAATGAGAAAGCTGTAAAACGGTGGGAAAATAGTTTAGAGCGTCACAACCCTGACGTGAAATGACCCTTTATTTTGGAAAGTGAATTATTTTACCCCCATTCAAGTTAGCTTAGCGCTAAAACGTTAGTTAGCCGGCTCAGACCGGAGACGTCTTGTGATTGGTTAGGGGAAATTGAAACCTCTTCACAGACTGAAGTATTTCAACAACTGTTTGATGGATCGACATGAAATGTTGCACGGACGTTCACGGTCCCCAGAGGAAACCTGCCGACCTTTGCGATCCTTTGACTTTTCGTTAAGCGCCATCATTGGGTCAACAGTTAAATTTGTCCAACACTTTGGCAAATTACCACGTAGCTGCAACTAAATCACATCAACCTCAGCGATTCTTTGTGTTTAGTTAAAATGCTCACCTTCTAAACTGAGATGGTTGAAAAGCTGAACATATTTGCCTACATTGAAATGTCTTGTTGCAATCTTATGAACCCTGCAAATCAAATTCTGTGTATATCAAATGTTTTGGAGGTGGATATTTCAAAAACTCGGGACACTACTACAACTCCACCTTTCTATATGGCTTGATACCACATACATGAGAAAACGATTTAGGTGAACTGACCTTGATTCCACATCACTTCCTGTTCATCTACACCAGGGGTGTCAAACTGATCCAGTAAAGGGCCGTGTGGCTGCAGGTTTTCATTCCAACCAAGCAAGAACACACCTGACTCGACTCATTCAATCACCTGAACTGTCTTCACTCAGTTGATTTGTGTGAAGACAGTGTGTGTTTTTGATTGGTTGGACTAAAACCTGCAGCCACACGACCCTTTACTGGATCAGTTTGACACCCCTGGTCTACACCTTGACTTCACGGTCAAAAAACAGTTTACAGTGGACAATCGCCTGTTTTAGATCCACTAAAGCAGGTCATGAAAAAGCAGATGCACTAACCATTTTGTAGTTTTTTGTTATGTCCGACAACCCTCACTGACTGCAGACCTATTTCACTAACGCATAACTACGAGGAAAGCAGGATTGTGGGGAGCAAAGAGAAACACGGTCCATACACAATAATTTAATAACATTAATGAATACGTGTCGTGGACTTCAATAATGTTACCTCCATCTATATTCACCGTAGTCAAGAGTTTGTACAATTTATAGATTTAAAATGAAACCAATCGTTGGAAAAATTCAACATGGGCTCGCATGAAACGACTGACATTCAAAACACGTTCGAGGTTAATTTTACACGACTGTTTACAAAATATTTACGTGTCAAAGGTGTGTTTTTACGTGGTAGTCTGGTGACAAAATCGATTTAAAATGTGCTATCCAACTCACAGTCTTGTCTTTTAAAGAATGTTTCTGTGGATTTGATCTCGCACTGGCGGTTAGCCTTCACGAGCAACACGCGCGCCGGAGTCAACTCTCTACCTGCGTCATTTTCAACTCCACAGCAAACAAAGTAAATCACCCCCGCCGGAGGAAGTGCAGCCTCCCAGACGCTCTAATCTCACTGATTTCCTCGTAAAAGGATCCCAGCGTGGCTGTCAGCTGCTCTGGGGTTTTGTTTTAACACGGAGAGACCTTGACAATTACAATTACGACACCACGATGCGTGAATAAACACAACGATATCTGTTTGACCATGTCATTTTTACGAGTCGCAAGACGAAGGAAATAAACTGTGTTGACGCAACTGAATGTAGGTTGGAGGTTAACTCCTTGGCTTGCAGTTTTTTAAGCTCATACCTTACTCTATTAATCATTCCAAGACAACGATCTGGACCGGATCTGCCCTGCCTTTATCCGAGACCGACTGAGGAAAGCGTTCAAATAGGAACAAGGTAGACAAAGATGTGTATGAGGCAATACGAAGTACACGTTTGCTTTAAGGTACAAGGGGAGGGGGAGGGTGGGGGGGTATGACAATGGCCACTTGTGGCCAGTATCCGTGTTGATTTATCCTGTATTCTTGTTTGCACATTGATTATTCCTGTTCAGTATTTCAAAGGTGTCCAAGTGCCTTGTGTTTCATCCAAAATATATCACGCAATATATGGAGAATATTTACACGAATGTAAAGTGTATAAATGTACTTTTCATTACATTTTAGAAAACTGAAATCGAATGACTTGACAACAGATGTGATTTGCACATCGGGGCCACTGCAACACTTTTCAAGGACGTCACATTGTCACGATCATGACAATGACTCAATGTCAATAAACACACGCCAAAAAAACATTATTTGACTGTGTTTTGATATCAGTACGTGTGTTTCTGTGTGTGTACTGTATGTGTGAGAAATTCTACTTTACAATTACAATTTTTTCATTTAATTTGCATTTGCTATCACAGGCGGCGAGCTCAGCAGCCAGGCTCCATGTGATAATTCGTGTTTTGCACGTCTTAATGCAGCTGAGTGGTGCACAGTAAGTAGTAGTAAAGTAAAAATAAAGCTGTATTAGGTTTTGGTTAGAGCCTTTTCATCCCTCAGAACTGAAAAACACCCCTCTTTTTCCTCACTACTGTTTACAAAGGGACATTACATTCGACCTAGATGCGTCTGAATTTGAGAAAACGTATCGATAGCAAGGAAATGTCCAACATTGAAATGGGTTTAGATTTATTGTAGTCCTGGGAGTGAAATAATATTTTTTCACCCGCAAGGAATTCAAAGTATCTTGTGTGTGGTATATCAATTATTGAGGGGGGGGGGGGGTATTTAGAATATATTCCCTTATAATAAGTCCCTCATTCATTCATTAATATAAGATAACATAAGGTGATAAGATGAGGCTTTATCGATCTCCCTCAGCGCCACCTAATACACATTTAGTCTGGAAGGGGTGTTCAATCAATGCCGCAGACCAAAACGTTGAAATTGGGTCTGACTGCACAGTGGAAGAGTAGCCACACATTACAGTGAACATGTTTACTTCTCATACTTGAGGAGAAAGGGAAGTGTTCAGCAGGTTTATCAGAGCTTTTGTGCTGGAAACTTCTGCCCTCCGCAGCTGGACCTGAGGCCGATGAGAGCGGTGATACTGAGCTATTTAACAAATGTGCAGCAAAGCCAGAACCACAGACATGATTACACAGTATTTGAATTAACCATCTTACACTTTCCCGCGGATGATTCTTTAAAATGCACAAGGAAAGTAAATGACCATTATTTAAAAACATAAAACCACAGAAATCTAAGAGTCACTGTGGGTCATGATTACTCATCACTCAGTCATCGCGATGAGTCGGTGATTTATCGCAATACTATGCAAGGGATCGAATGAGGTGTTTTTTCGGTTGTCATTTAAAGCTCATATGTTTTATTTGAACAATGCATCCACCCTGTAAAAGTGATTCATAGGTCACACGGAGAGTAGGCTACCATTCCCATTAGAATAAATAAAGAGAACACCAGGTTACAGTGGTAAAATACTGCCAACAGACTATACGCAGACACATTTCTTAGTATTTCTTAGTAGGGACAACTGCATGATTAGTTACAGCCAGGCCCGCCGTGTGTCTTCCCTGTATCCGGGACAAGATTTGCCTTATAGTGCCCCTCCACGTGCAAGAGGAGGTGCTGAGGCGCGCACTAATGCGCATGACCAAGACGTTGTCATAGAGATGTTTTGCTAAAAAAGTGTTGGTCCCTCTTAATTAAATGTGGCAAGTTTCAGCTTGAAGCTCAACAGCATCCTGGAATCAATTCCCCCATAGACGAGGTGGGTGTTACACATTGGTGGTGGTTGAGGCGAGCCCCCCCCCCCCCCCCCCCCATAGTCCATTATTAGTGAGTGATGACCCGATAAATACAGCAACACACTGAAACTGCTATCATTCCTAATCCTGAGTGAACATGTATTCTTCATTCTTCATAACACTGTTATTTACGTGGCTTTCATTAGGCCCTATGCTGTGAGGGCACAGTTCAGCTCCGATGAACATAACTTAACTTAACTTCTTCTTCTTCTTTCTTTTCTTTCTCTGACTCTCCCCAGCACAGCTCGCCTCTCCTGCTCCGCTCTCACCCGCAGACTGACTCTCTCCTCTCTGTCTCTCTCTATCCACCTGCTCTGACACGTTCTCTATCCGTCCAACGCAGCCCGCCTCAACAGCAGCGCTATCTGCATCTGCAGCCTGGCTCCCTTCTCCTCTCTGACATTGGTACAACGGACATTGCTACAATTGGACCTAACGTGTTTTACTTTCTCTTTTTTAGTAATGGTAAGCACCCTGGAGGTGGGAGGGGCCCAAGCAGACCTTTGGATAAAAAATACAAAACAACTCCCCCCCCCCTCCCCCCGACAGTCTGCTTGGGCCCCTCCCACCTCCAGGGCCCGGGGACAACTGTGCGGGTTTCCCCCCCACGACGGCGGAGAGTTACTCAATAATGATGATGGGATTCATGAGATGACATTTTTCCATGTTTATCAGAACTGTATTCAAGATTTCAGATTGTGTTAGATCATTTGTGAACAGCTGGTTAAACATCAACTTTGGCCAGGAGCTTGTTTCTGTGCTTACGAGAGAACTTGGCCACAAAGGTGAAATCAAGGTGGGTGCACCTCAGTGGCGGCTGCTGGTCCTTCAAGGAGGAAAAGCTCTTTTTTCCGGCCTACATCATAAATGTGTTTGTTTATTTATATGTATATTCTACCCTTTGTTCCTTTTCAATAAAATGATCCGTGACCAACTAGGCATCTTTTCCAGGTTCTTGACCAGTGTCCTCTCAATGGCAGCAGAGCTAGGCTGCTTAAACGGCCTTGGCCCAGCTGGAGCTGCTGTGCCAGGCTACTGTGAAGTGTGACCGCCTGTGAGTGTGAGTGATCGTGACGGGGGGAGAAGCTCCACAGCTGCTGCTAATCATTGGGGAAAGAAACTGCAGAATGACAGAACAGAGTCGCCAAATACAACGCTAGCCGTTATTAACAAAGACAAAGTCGTCGGGGATCGGTATTTTTGATATGACTATTTTATTTTGTGTTAATGTATTACTATGTTATGCTTTGGCACTGACATCAGAGCCTAGAGCACAGTAGTGCAACTCTCGACACTTATTACAATTTTGAAGATCTCTATTTTGTTCTCTTTGGAGGCAGCTTTGGTGATAAGCTGAAATTGCAGGTGCGTAAATGGCTCTTGCATCCCAGAGATCCAAACAGAGTTGCCAGAGCCCAGAAAATGATGCGCTGTTTCACATGAGTTAAAGAGCCTGTCTGTGTCATTAGCAGCCACTACCCTCCCTGGCGAACCAACCATACAATGCTCGGTGATGAAAAATGCCTCCCCAAGTGTGCGCCACCCGTGATTTCCCCCAGGAATGTCACTCCTGAAAAACCAATAGGCTCATCGACTAGTGTGTGACCTCATTTAGCACTAGATAGTGACTTCACATTGGTTGAAATTTATTTAAATATGTACACTGTTAAGGCCTCTGCCAATAGACAAATCCGGCGAAGTACCGGAAGTGAACAAGCCACCATTGTCGCAATGGCGTCTCCTTCGCGTAATTTAATGGGAGATGTCATTAGAAGTGTACGTTTCCTACTTTTACCTGTATTTTTTTATGCAGCATAACTTTTGACAATGACGTCTAGGAAGTCGGGAAGAACCTGTCCAATTCTCGGCTGCTCCGACACCAATGGGAAACCTCACCTTTGGAAAAAAAAGTGAATGTGATCTTCACAAACCTTTACCTCATGAAGAGTGCTTCTGTCTGAGGCTGTGCGGTACAAAGTTACACTTATAATGACAGCTACCATTCAAGTGCACGCATACCGGAGGGAGAAGCCACCACAGTAATGCCGGACAAGCGGTTCGCCGAAATCCG
>NC_139827.1:5811072-5831434 GCF_963691815.1 Echiichthys vipera | reverse complement strand
ATCCGTCGATAGCCAGGGGTGAACTGCTCTTCTCTCATTCTAACAGAAGCTGCAGCCTCCAAGTGATTGGTCCTTACCACTGGAGGTTTCCAGTGTTTCCAGACGGGCCTAATTATCATGTTTAGTCACCCTTCTTGACTTTGCTGGTTCACAGCAAAATGGGGGCAAAATGGGGGCTTGTCTGGGTCCACGTTCACCACCACACTACAAATGATTCCCTGAGCACAACCTGCTATCTGAAACCAAGAAGAACTCCAGAAATCAGGGCCATTCACTTAAGGGGAACATAAAAAAGCAGTAGCCACCTTTCTAAACTAGAAAAAATAAAACACTGAATTAGTCCGTCCAAGCTGAACGAGCCACTTCACAGGAAGAGGGAACACCGGAAAAACACACAGAGGGAGGGACCTTCACACGGACTTGTTGCTTGTGTTCCATGAACAATACAATACTGTGAAGTGAATCTGTTGGTACGATACATGTGAGAGAGGTTTTTACGGCAATATATTGTGATTTTTTTCAATCTAATTTTAGGGAAACTTTCAATAAAGAACATAAAGAACACAACCATTTGCATTGGTTGTTACCAAGGAGTGGAAGAGTCGATTTGCAGAAGATGCATTACAACACTGCTGTCTAGCACTCACAACACTAACCACTGTCTGGAAGAAGTATTTGCATTTAAACTATTAATTAAACATTGATACAGTGTTTATGGGAATCGATACAGTGTCACACACTATAATGTTGCCATACTCAAGTGTATTTGTTGCTTTTATGCTCAGGACTGGGTCCACTAACTTCCTGGACTCTTCAGACATTTTCACAGATGCAGTGTGACTTCTGTTTCACACACACACACACACACACACACACACACACACACACACACACACACACACACACACACACACACACACACACACACACACACACACACACACACACACACACACACACACACACACACACACACACACACACACACACACACACACACACACACACACACACACACACACACACACACACACAGCAGCAGCAGTTCAGTGCAGCCTCTGGGCACCTGCCTGTTCTCAGGAGGGTTTGAACCTGGACGTGAGCATGTTGTTTAAACTGTAATCACTTTACGTTGGAAGAACTTTAGCAAGACAAAAACATATAAACACATAAAACATTATTGATCTACCAGCAAAACTGTAACAACAGTTTAGTGCAAAACTGTAACAACAGTTTTGCACTAAACATCTTCCTTAGGAGAAGGATGATTAACTGCTGTGGTAAATCGCTGTGGTCTCTCTCTCTCTCTCTCTCTCTCTCTCTCTCTCTCTCTCTCTCTCTCTCTCTCTCTCTCTCTCTCTCTCTCTCTCTCTCTCTCTCTCTCTCTCTCTCTCTCTCTCTCTCTCTCTCTCTCTCTGTCATTCCCCTCCTCCCTCCCTCCTCTCTTCCCTCCCCTCCCCTCTCACTCATAGCGGGACAACAATCACCGTGTTATATCATTTTTCCGTGGGCAGTAACGGGGTTCATGATGCGTGGAAGTTCTGGTTACTTATTTATGGGGTCGTCATACGTTAAGTATTACATTTATGGCTGAAGAGAAGAGAAGTGAAGGCGTTTCGGAAGAATTACGGAAACAAGACGGGCAGGGTCGCGGCAGTCATGGGGGATCAAGGGTCGGGCTCAGGTGGGAGATGGCCACAAAGGTAAAGACTTCTAATCATTTAACTCCTTTCACACCTTTAATCGGACCATTCACGCACAGGTTACTTCTTTAAACTGTCTTCGGTGGACTGACTGTTCATCAGACGACAGGAGTTGACTTAACAAGGCAGCCCATTTTAATTATTTCCATTTAGAATTTAGAAGACAGATAAAATGAGGAACCATTATTCAATTTAACCATTATTTAGCAGCAACAGCGATGACAACTCGCCTTTAAAACACGTTTCGTCACATGCGCATTTTACGCACAGTCAGACCATCCGCATTTTACGCACAGTCAGACCATCCGCGGATAAACAACTGATACTTCCTATCGTCTCTTTGTGATCGGGACAAGGTGGCAGACTGTCGACTCCCGCTTCATCTCTGTTTCAGCACACAAAATCAAGAAAACAAGCTCCACAGCAAAGTCTGTAGTGTTGTTTCTTCGGTGTTAATCATTTTGAGATGCTGGGTGTGGATTTTGGAACAAATATGAATGAAGTAACTGTGATTCATTTTTTTTTTATTACATTACTGAAACCAAATACACATAAGAAAAGGAGAAACTTTATGAGACTGGTGGTGATGTATGAGGAAGTGTTCACAGGCTATCCTATGATGGTGAATGGTAACAGTGTAACCTTGCCCTGTGTTTTAACGCGAGGGGCCCCCGGGGATGTAAACGGCCCGGTGTGTCGCACTGGAAGCTCCCTCCTTACCTACGTTCAAATTAACACTCATAGTGAAAAGAAACAACACAATGTTACGGTTAAAAATACACTTTAATGTGTCATAAAATAACACTTTGTATGTAAAAAAATTAATACTCAATAACACACTTTCGAGTTAAAAGTGAACTTATGTGGTGTCATAAAAAAAGCTCATAAAATAACACCAAGGGCGTCACACTCAAAATCTGGGAGAATTAAATAAACTCAGAAAAATTGTTAAAATTAACACTGTGGGAGTTTAACTAACCCTCCCGATTTTGCTGTGTGTAGACCGTGGTTTGATACCCGGCTGGACTGAGAAAAAAAACATTCTTTGCACAGTTTGGCCCACGACAACCGACACCACCGACCATTACATCCGACCTGCGACATAGATCACTAAATAAATCAATTTAAAAAGACTTGATGCTGCCCTGATGACAGATTGACTAAGTGACCACCAGCAGCAGCAGTAGGTGTTGATCTCACTTTATTAAAGCGTTAAGATGACGTTACCTTTTCTTATTATCATCAACATTAATTGAATTCATCATCATTGTCCTCATTATGGCACGGACCAAAAATGATCCTCCTGCTCCCTCCCAGTTAATCGTGAAGCTATTCCATGATCACAGCTACACTCTCCTCCTGCTCCTGCTCACTCTGCTCCTCTGCTCTCTCTTGCTCCCTCTTTCCCTCCTCGGCCTCTCTGCCACACGCCTGCTCCTCTGCCCGCTGCTTCTCTGCCACACGCCTGCTCCTCTGCCCGCTGCTTCTCTGCCACACGCCTGCTCCTCCGCTGCTTCTCTGCCCAGCAGTGGCCATCGCCAGCCACTCGTTGCTGCACTATCGAGTAATGTTGATGTTGAAGTTACTGCCGCAAACTTACAAGTAAGTCTTTCACGTTTGGCAGCATCTGCCTGAAGGGCCTCTTATCTTATCCAGTTTAGGCACTCTTTGTTTGGACTGTTAAATGAAGGCTCTGAGCTCAAAGGGAGAGTTGTTTGAAGATGTGATTGGGCAAGCCCAGTGTCAGTTAAGGGAAAAATCAACATACAATGTGCCCGACTTCCTGTTTTATGGGCCATGCAGGCGGTCAGATGGCCTGTCCAGCCCTGGTTTGGCAGAATGTGGCTTTATCGTGACTATTATCCGTAATGAAAAATAATCTCAAGCTTCCTGGTTCTCTCAGAGCCCCTGAGGTGGATTCTCTGGATGTTAGTCACATGAAATGACTTCTTTGGTGTTGTTAAATGATACTGAAATACATTAAACTTACATTAATAAAATAAGGGCTGCAAGAGTTTTTGTTATTGTAGGTTAATGTATAAGATATAAAATTCAAAGCCAATGCTCATATTTAGCAGCAGAATCAACATTTAATATTTCTTGCATTGACATATTAACCACATTTCTCTCTCTCTTTCTCTTCCCCCTTTCCAACCCCAATCTGTGTATTGTGAATGTGCACTATCCCTGTGAACTCAGTTCCCATCACCGTGCGTGCAGCAGACTATGGCAGCTCCATTAGATTTTACACAGTACTTCTGTTTTACTGGAATAACTGGAGCCATATTTTCTTCATGTGAATATGGTGTAGGTCGTTTGATTCAACACAACTTTATTTGGGAATATGAGCACAATAAACACTAAGATAATTACAACTAAAAATACTTTTTTTTTTTACCATAGTAAACAACAAAAAAAGCTAGTAATACAGGACTGCTGTGGGTCTGGAAAAGCAGCTGTCTTGCAGAGTTAGGGCGCACTCACACTGTCCTTTCGCACCGGGTTTAGGGTTTAGGGTACCCCCCATCCCCCCTCCCTCTCTCCCCGCTGGCCAGCCCGTTTGTACTCACACTACCTGGGCCTCGCGCAAATGCTTCTTGCCTTTCCATACGTCATCACGTCGTTACACGTCACACGCATTGATTGACGTCATTGCGATGCGTGGCTTTGTTTACAAATCTTTCCATAGACCTCAGAGTTTTTGTGCGTCTTGTCGACTGTTTTTGAATCTTTTCATCGACCAAATCTGCAGTAAACACTCCACCTCCGCATCACACCAACGTGAACCTTTCACCGCCATTGTTGTTGTTAAATGTCCGTGCATGGTCCGTCTTTTTTTTTCTATGTCCGAACAGGCGCACATAAATGACGTGAGAGCCGTCGTAGGCGCCGTGCTCGTGCTCGTACATGTACGCACGCTCGTGCTCATACATGTGCAAACTCGTTCTACAAAAGTCCACCTCTCTTAAACGGGCTGTGGACGGCCAGCTGGCAGCAGCTATGCGCGGAGCGGTTGCACTCACACTGGTCAAACGCACTAGGCTTTAGCTGAAAACCTGTTTTAGCCCGATGCAGAAGGACAGTGTGAGTGCGCCCTTAGTGTTGGGAATTCATCAGTCCAGCTTATTTTGGCCAAACAAACAAAAAAGAGGTACAAAGCTTGAACATTGAGTGTTGTTTCAGGGCCCAAAAATCACATAGAAATATATAAATGAAAACATAAATCAGATGCAAATGACCCGTTACGAATAAAATCATCACATTTGCTGATGATGACATTCGGCATTGACACGGTGGTCGTGATAAACGATACACTATCTGTAGCAATATTTATAATTATGCAGCTGTTGTCTTCTAATCTTCAATTTTTCTTCCTTCACCTTTCTCAACAGTATGAATAAAATATCTATGTCCATACATCTCTGCACCAAAGCCGACTTTGTTTTCCTGACTCAAGTTTGTTTTTCTTGAATTTGATTAGACATGCTAGTTGCTAAATTTAAAGATACATTCAAAAAGACACTCCTAATAACTCCAGAACGTGCCTGACAATAATCATATTTTAAAGTCCTCTTCAGTATCAATGCAATCCAGTGATAGTTGATGAGTACACTGCAAACAGGAACTGCTAGGCTGAATGGCTATAGTTTTAGGCTAATGGTGCAAAGAAACGATTGTAGTCACAGCTTAATCATCGTTTCTCCAGTATGTTCCCACCAGTTTAACTGTACCTTTCTTGTCTTCTAGACAACTTGCTGAGAACCTGTGTCGTCAGAAGAAGGCTTTGTTTCACTGCTGGTTCCGGTCCCTGCTCCTGCTTTGTATGGTCTTTGTCTTGTATTACACTCTGTCGAGCAGCTCATTGCCATGGTTGGAGAGCGTTCCACCCCAGGAGCAATACCATCGGCTTTTCAAAGGGACCAATGACTTTCATCTGCTACCTCCTTATCATGTTCATCCAAAACAAGTTAAACCAACTGAAAACTATAGAACCACAGATTACCCTACTGTACCAACTACAGTGCCACCTACAGTGCCACCTGCAGTGCCTCCTACAGCGCCTCCTACTGTGCCACCTACTGTGCCCCCTACAGTGGCTCCTACTGTGCCTCCTACAGGTATTCTGTTCCATCAAGCCCACCCACACAACTACCACTTTATTATGGACAACAAAGAGGTGTGCAAGGCCAAGATCCCTTTCCTGGTCCTGATGGTTCCAGTGGCACCACATAACGTGGAAGCTCGGGATGCCATCCGGCAGACATGGGGCAATGCCAGCCTGGTTCAGGGAGAGGTGGTGGTTACTATGTTCATGCTGGGCCTCTCCGGCAAAGGGGGAGATGAGCAGCTGCAGGAGAAGCTCAAACAGGAAAATATACAGCACCAGGACCTGATCCAGAGTGACTTCATGGACACTTACCTCAATCTGACCATCAAAACCATGGTGATCATGGACTGGCTGGCCACTCGCTGCCCAACAGCAGCATACGCCATGAAGATTGACTCGGACATGTTCCTGAATATTGACAACTTAGTGATCATGCTTCAGAAGCCAGGCATTCCCAAGATGAACTACCTTACAGGGATGCTTATGTGGAACAGGCCAGTTATCCGTTCAAAGAACTCCAAATGGTACGTCCCTGAGGAGCTGTATCCAGATCCCCAATACCCGACCTACACTCTGGGCATGGGATATATCTTCTCCAATGATCTTCCAGAGAAATTTGTGGAGGCATCAAAATCCATCATAGCCTTTAACATAGAGGACGCTTATATTGGAATGTGCATGAAAAAGCTAGGACTTGCACCTGCATCACCACCAAATCCCTCCCAGTTCAAGGCCTATAACACAAAATATAATCGCTGTGAATACTCCAGGGTCATCACCTACATTCTTGGGTCTTCAAAAGAGTTGGTGGATTACTGGACAGACTTGAAGAGGCCTGAACCACCTTGTTAGGACAACGACTACTACAGATGCACTACGAAATCACTTCACAGGTGGCAGGGAATTATAAGGTTATAGATTTCTACTGTACTGATATATGATTCTCATGCCATCCTCATTTCAGTAATGAGCATTCGGATCAGCAATATGGAAAAGTTACAGGATTTAAAGATGCGCTAATGAGCTTTGGACCACTTATGGAGTTGTGAAGCAGTCTTTTGACAAGTGGGTTATGTATACCATGCCCTGCAAGAGCTTTGAAACTTGTTTCTGCTTATTGCAAGAGAAGGGAAGAACACCTGAATCTATTCAACAGATGGAAGTTTAAACCCGACTCAAAGTTGTCTGTTTACAATGACAATTCCTCAGGGCACTTTTCAAAGGTTCAGTGTGTAGGATCTAGTAATATCTAGTGGTGAGTTGCATACTGCAGTGGAGAATACTTCTACAAAGTTATTCTTAGGTAATTAAACTTTAAATAAACTTCCTACAAACTATGTTCATCAAAGGATGCAAGCCATTCACCACTGTCAGAAAGCTGTATAAGTTATTTTTTTACTGTTTATTTTGCAGGTGTATGTGATTTTTAAAATTAAACATTTAAAGAAGCCAGACTACTGAACACACCTCTGTAACTAATGTATATAACAAGTCTCAAAAACTTTGCTTAATATTCAAAGAGAATGGCTTTACTACATTGTCTTTTTTTTAATTTATTGAGTTTCAATCCTAATCCTTTAACGTGTCCTGGTAGCAAATAGCTACAGTGGGAATGCGAGAGGTTGCACTACCTTGAACAGTAATTTTATCATGCTGCACAGTGTGGTCCTTAACAGCCACGTCATGAGGTTCCCATTTAGTTAAATGTATATTTTTATTTCATTTTTACTTTCTTTGTGACCAGGGAGATGTGCAAAGTAAGAATTTCATTGTGCAGTGTGACCTCTGTCTTAACTGAACATATGACAATAAACATCTTGAATTGAATTGAATTGAAATGGTTGGGACCAAACCACTTGAGGATAGATTCAGATTTCTATTTTAGTTTAAAAAACGGATGGCTCGAATCAAGCAATCTGATTTGTTGTTATATAATTCCTGTATATCACGGCTATGACGTCCAATTCCTTGCCACAGTTCTATATCCATCAGCAGTTCAGTGCAGCCTCTGAGCATCTGCTCGTTTTCAGGAGGGTTTAAACCAGGATGTGAGCCTATTATTTAAACTGTAAATACGTACAGTACGTTGGAAGTGTTTTTGCAGGACAAATAACTTAATAAGATATTATTGTTCAAACAGGTGACAGCACTGTGTGCAACAAGACAATAGTAGAACAGATGTATTGACGATTTGAAGACCAATAAATACACATTTGACATGACGTCCAATTCTTATCTCACTCAGCTTTCATCTTTGATTACATTGTGGGACATAAAGTTGCAGAAGATTACAACATATTAATGAAGTGATTGGTCAGTGTTATTTTTACAACATATCTCTAAAGTAGTTGGTTATCCTTCATTCTAACAACACTCTCGGTTATTGGAAATGTCAGTCAGCGGGGCCGGTGTATCGATGACACGGTGGTTACAGAGATGAAATGAGATGAGATGAAAGGCATATAACGTTAGACACCTATATAACGCTACATCACCACCGGCACCACTGGCAATGGTCGAGGAGGAGGCATTGCAACTATATATGACTATTAACCAACCCTAAACCTAAACTAAATTATAATTCAGTTGTAAGTCTTATTCTCAGTCTTTCACATTCAACCTGGAATAAAGTGCAGCCAATTATAATTGTTATAGTGTACCGTGCTCCTGGTCCGTACACTCTTGTTCTCAGAGTTTCTGTCAAATGTAGTCCTTAAATCTGATAAATCAATCATTGTGTGAGATTTTAAAATTCATGTGCAAGTTGTTAATAATAGCCTTAGTATTGCGTTTATCGCTCTATTAGATTCAATTGGTTTTAGTCAAAGTGTACATAAACCTACTCACTGTTTTAATCACACCCTCGACCTTGTTTTGGCTTATGGTGTGGAAATCAATGACTTAATAGTCTTTTCACTGAATCCTATTTTATCAGACCATTATTTAATAAATTTTGAATTTATATTACAGGACTACTCACCTATGGGAAAAGGTTTCTGCATTAGATGATTATCTGATAGTGCTGTAACTAAATTTAAGGAAGCGATTCCATCTGCATTTAATTTAATGCCTTATTCTAATATTCAAGTTCCCTGTACTAACGTCAGTTTCTCTGAAATTGATCACCTTGTTGACAGTGTTGCAGGCTCACTATCAACACTCAACTCTGTTGCTCCTTTAAAAAAGAAGATAATGAAACAGAGGGAGTTCGCTCCGTGGTGTAACTCACAAACTCAAAAACAAGGTAAAGACCGCACTCTATGACTTATTTATGATTTACATAGACCCAACAATTCCCCCGTAGAGTACGGTGGCAACGAAAACCTTCACTATAACAGACAGGAACGTCAGGATAGGGAGGTGTAATGGGACGGTGGATGTGTCGTGGTCTGTTGTTTGTAATGACTGGGATGTGTGCAGGTTGAGAAGTGGAGATGGAGATTGAGGTGGAGATGGTGGTGGACTTATGGCGTCAATCTGTTGGACAAGGGAGATCTGTGGTAATGTGGGAGGCCATTTTCCATATACGTATAATAACGGCACGGTACCGTACGGTATAATAACAATAATACACATAGTAATAAAAGAGCACAGTTCATTACATGCTAGATTAGTCTTCCACGTCAGAGCAGAGGATGACAGGGAGGTAATTATCTTTTGAGCTTTTTCTCAGCTGAACTGGTAAAACCAGGTGGACACTTTAAAAGATTCCCTCCACCAGACACGATATGCGTTCTACAGAAGGTGCCAAGCTGCGAAGCATGCTCGCTCTCTCTGTGTCTCTCTCTTCACCCCTGTCACTCATTATGGGACAACAGTCACCTTATTAATTACTATTAATAATTAAAGAGTAGCAGAGACGTTTCGGAAGGATTACGGAAACAAGAAAGGCAGGATCGCGGCAGTCATGGGAGAGTTAGGCTCAGGTGGGAGCTGGCCACAGAGGTAGAAACTTCAAATCATTTAACTCCTTTCAGACCTTTAATCTGATCAACGTATCTGAAAACTTCTTGGTTTTCTCAGAGCCTCGGAGATGGATTCTCTGGTTGTTTCTAATTTTTCCGTTCTATCAGTTGAAATGTGTCCCATTACTGGTGTATTTTACAATGTATAGATATAAATAGAGTAAAACTGTAAATTGAGGAAACTGTAAATTGTGTTCTTTGGCGTTGTTGAATGTACTCAAATAGATTATACCTCTATTAATAAAGAAAATGGTTGCAAGAGGTATTCTTTTTATTATTGTAAGTATAGGCAGAGTGGGGTACATAGTTTGCAGTGGTGTGGGGCCTGAAGCAAATTGTTGCACAACAAAACATCTAATGTTTCTTGCATGGGCAGATTATCCACATTCTCTCTCTCTCTCTCTCTCTCTTTCTTCTCCCCCTTTCCAACCCCAACCTGTGCATTGTGTATGTATTGTACCCTGTGAACTCAAGTTTTCATCATCGTGCATGCAGCAGACTATGGCAGCTTCATTAGATTTTACACACTAATTCTGTTTTACTGGAGCCGGATTTTCTTCTTGTCAATTTAGGTTCAGGTCATTTGATTAAACACAACTTTGTTTGGAATATGAGCACAATAAACACCAAGATAATTTGAACTAAAAATAGTTTCATCAGATCTGATGCATATATTTTTACATTTAATGTTACGATGTCTAATGATATCAGTATATCCATCATGAAAAATTGTCCATAAATCCAGTAAAATACATTCAAAAAGACACTCCTAATAACTCCAGAACGTGCCTGACAATGATCATGTTTTAAAGTCCTCTTCAGTATCAACGCAATCCAGTGATAGTTGATGAGTACACTGCAAACAGGAACTGTTAGGCTGAATGGCTATAGTTTTAGGCTAATGGTGCAAAGAAACGATTGTAGTCACAGCTTAATCATTGACTCCATGGCAACATTGTTTCTCCAGTATGTTCCCACCAGTTTAACTGTACCTTTCTTGTCTTCTAGACAACTTGCTAAGAACCTGTGTCGTCAGAAGAAGGCTTTGTTTCACTGCTGGTTCCGGTCCCTGCTCCTGCTTTGTATGGTCTTTGTCTTGTGTTACACTCTGGCGAGCAGCTCTTCGCCATGGTTGGAGAGCTTTCCACCCCAGGAGCAATACCATCGGCCTGTCAATCAGACCAATGACATTCATCTGCTACCTCCTTATCATGTTCATCCAAAACAAGTTAAACCAACTGAAAACTATAGAACCACAGCTTACCCTACTGTACCAACTACAGTGCCACCTACAGTGCCACCTACTGTGACACCTACTTTGCCTCCTACAGTGCCTCCTACAGCGGTTCCTACTGTGCCACCTACTGTGCCTCCTACAGCGCCTCCTACTGTGCCAACTACTGTGCCTCCTACAGTGCCTCCTACAGGTATTCTGTTCCATCAAGCCCACCCACACAACTACCACTTTATTATGGACAACAAAGAGGTGTGCAAGACCAAGATCCCTTTCCTGGTGCTGATGGTTCCAGTGGCACCACATAACGTGGAAGCTCGGGATGCCATCCGGCAGACATGGGGCAATGCCAGCCTGGTTCAGGGAGAGGTGGTGGTTACTATGTTCATGCTGGGCCTCTCCGGCAAAGGGGGAGATGAGCAGCTGCAGGAGAAGCTCAAACAGGAAAATATACAGCACGAGGACTTGATCCAGAGTGACTTCATGGACACTTACCTCAATCTGACCATCAAAACCATGGTGATCATGGACTGGCTGGCCACTCGCTGCCCTACAGCAGCATACGCCATGAAGATTGACTCGGACATGTTCCTGAACATTGACAACTTAGTGATCATGCTTCAGAAGCCAGGCATTCCCAAGCTGAACTACCTTACAGGGATGCTTATGTGGAACAGGCCAGTTATCCGTTCAAAGAACTCCAAATGGTACGTCCCTGAGGAGCTGTATCCAGATCCCCGATACCCGACCTACACTCTGGGCATGGGATATATCTTCTCCAATGATCTTCCAGAGAAATTTGTGGAGGCATCAAAATCCATCATAGCCTTTAACATAGAAGACGCTTATATTGGAATGTGCATGAAAAAGCTAGGACTTGCACCTGCATCACCACCAAATCCCTCCCAGTTCAAGGCCTATAACACAAAATATAATCGCTGTGAATACTCCAAGGTCATCACCTACATTCTTGGGTCTTCAAAAGAGTTGGTGAATTACTGGACAGACTTGAAGAGACCTGAACCACCTTGTTAGGACAATGACTACTACAGATGCACTAAGAAATCACTTCACAGGTGGCAGGGAATTAGAAGGTTATAGATTTCCACTGTTTTGATATATGATTCTCATGCCATCCTCATTTCAGTAATGAGCATTCGGATCAGCAATGTGGAAAAGCTACTGGTCAAGGTGTTGGTATATAAAACTTCATCTATGCAACAGATGGAAGTTTAAAAAAAATGTCTATGCAACAATTAAGAGGTAGAAAAACCTTCCAACATGTTTACTAAATATTATGGGTACCCAGTCAATTCAACTTTGTGTATAAACATACCTCAGGGTACTTTTTGATGGTTCAGTGTGTAGGATTTAGTGACATCTAGTTGTAAGATTGCATATTGCAACCAAGTGACACTTCTCCCTTATGCCAAGCACATTATAGTACTACAGTTTCTGGTGTGGAAATGTGAAGGGCCCTATATAGAGCCAGTGTTTGGTTTGTTCATTCTGGGTAATGTGATAATGTAAAAGCATGGTAGTGCTACATGGTGGGGTTGTGGAAGAGTACATACAATGGGCATATTCTAAGGTAACAATAAAACAATTCTTATTTCAAGGTAATTAATCACTGATAAAAACTTTATAACATTATTAATATTACATTTATGCCAATAGATCACCCTATTCCTATAAACTAGACCTTTAACAGGGAAAACAAGCCATTGGCCACTGTTAAGAAGGTGTAAAGGTTGTAAAAATAGTAAAATCTTTCACTGGGATCTGTCTGTTGGTAGAGTGTGGGTCTCTGATGTATCCAATTTATTTGAAGAATGGGATTTTGTTGAACTTTATGTTCAGCAAAATAGTGTAAATTTAGAGGAGTCCAGAAAGAAAATCTGAATTCAATCGACAAAGTTTATGGGCCCAAGAAATACTGACATTGGCTAAATTAAGAACATATTGTTTATTTAAGTAGTAAAACGGTGAAAAACATGTAATGCATAATTTACCTGTGTGATTGTATTGGCTTTCCTGAGTACCGACCGGGTGCACAGTTGTGGTAAGTGCACACTCTAAATTATTCCTTGAAAGTAAATAAAGGTTTAATTTACTGAAGAGGTTGTGCTTTTTAGGAATCAAGACTTTATACAGGGATATGTATAACAAACATTAATGCTTAATACAAATAGGATCAACACCAGGATACTTAATGCACTTAAGACTCAAGCCAGGCTCCAGTCTACACATGGGCGTGTCAGTAGTATGAGGATAGACTGATATCAACCTATGTTTAGTGAATACTGGTTGTGTGGTTGTTAAAATGTGGTATTGTCTTCACGCCGTAAAGGCTTGTAGACTATTCATGAGTGACTGGTTTGTAGGGTTCATATTCTACCCTGCTGGTACTGTATGACCTCATCATTCACTTTTACATAAACTATCCGTATGCTTATTGTACATGGCGGCAGTAGCTCAGTCCATAGGTGACTTGGCTGGGAACCGGAGGGTCGCTGCTTCGAGTCACTGTGTGGACCATGAATGGAGCGTGGACTGGTGGCTGGAAAGGTGCCAGTTCATCTCCTGGGCACTGCAGAGGTGCTGTTGAGCAAGGCACTGAACTCCCAACTGCTCGGGGCGCTGGTCACTGGCAGCCCCCTCGCTCTGACATCTCTCCATTGATTGCATGTATATAGGTCCTGTTTGTGTATGTGTGTGTATTTTGGGCCTGTGTGTGTGTAACATGATTAAAAATAAGAGTGAAAAAATTGGAATTTCCCCGTCGCGGGATTCATAAAGTAATTCTTCTTCTTCTAACCTAAGATGTCACATAAGCGTCAAAGGGGAAAGTTAATGATCTTTGTACGGATGTCTATTGTAAGTAGGCCATGCACTAACTCCTCATTAGCTGCATGAGGGAAAAAACACTTTCTACATGTTCTACCAAGCAGAAAGGAAAACGACAAGGCCGAAATAATAACCTCAGGAAGAACATTTTCCTCCACAGAGGCCTATTGTCCTGTTCTGCTATTACCCTGAATTGAGCCAACTAAACTGTATGAACTGACTTAAGTCACCGCAAAGCTTTAAAATGTCTTTGAAGGGGACTGTAACGGTCTTCTGTTCTGTAACCAGTTCAGTTTTAGCAACGCGACGGTGACTAAAGAAGGCAAAAGTAAACTTCCTCGTCCCTCTGTGCCAGATGTGCTTTTCCTGAATGAGTCATGTCGCAAGTAGGGCCGAGGAATTCCCTGTTGCTTTTAATGAAAATGTTCCATCTACCAGCTCCAACTCAAGGCAACGGAAAAACTACTACGCAAAAGTCCCATTACACCACACCCATGTTTACTGAATGTGTGCAAAAGGGCAGGCGATGATTACTCGAGATTGGTCTTTGTGTAAAAACAAGATTAGCACTTACATCTTTTAATATCTGAACAAACTCTGTCATAGATATCCTGTGACACGCCAGTTAATCCAACTTTTTCAGGAACATGAGAGTAAGTTGGCGCTACTGATCCTGATCCTGAACCTGAGCACATCCTAAGAAAAAGTGTTACAGAGCATCTGAGAAATAGGTTTTAGGACGGGAGAAGGGATCTGACATGCACAGGCAGGCACGCACGCACGCACGCACGCACGCACGCACGCACGCACGCACGCACGCACACACACACACACACACACACACACACACACACACACACACACACACACACACACACACACACACACACACACACACACACACACACACACACACACACACACACACACACACACACACACACACACACACACACACACACACACACACACACACACACACACACACACACACACACACACACACACACAAAAAGCACAAGACCATGCATTAATGGAGAGCGAGGGGGCTGCAAATGGATCGGCGCCCCGAGCAGTTGGGGGTTCAGTGCCTTGCTCAACAGCAGTGCCCAGGAGGTGAACTGGCACCTCTCCAGCCACCAGTCCACACTCCATTCATGGTCCACACAGGGACTCAAACCGGCCTACTCGGTGGACTGAGCTACTGACGCCCCAAAAGGACACCGATCTGTGATTTAGCCAATTATCATAATTTCACACAAATATTTAAGAGGATAAGATGATGTGAAGACATTTCATATCCAAAAAGGTCGAAGGTCAACTTCACTGTGACGTCATAATGTTTCTGTCCAGAGTTAAATGCCATAACTGAGTAACAGAAGAGACGTTTGGTCAGACACTGAGTTACTGTGGTGATTAGATGGATCTTCTGCGCTGCCGGGTTCGCCAAAAATACACTGAATACCTTTTATTTAAATCCTTCAAAGTATTCAGTATATTTATTATGTAAGTCTCTCTCGCTGTGACATCACAATTCCTGTCCCTTATTCTCTATTCATGAAATAATTACACTAGGTTCCTGGTGTGAATCCGGGCTGGGGCCCTTCTGTGTGGAGTTTGCATGTTCTCCCCGTGTCTGCGTGGGTTTTCTCCGGGTTCTCCGGTTTCCTCCCACAGTCCAAAGACGTGCACGTGTTCGGTTCATTGATGACTCTAAAAATTGCCCGTAGGTGTGAATGGTTGTCTGTCTCTGTTCGTCTCTATGTGTCCTGCAATAGACTGGTGTCCTGTCCAGGGTGTACCCCGCCTCACGCCCGATGTCAGCTGGGATCGACTCCAGCCCCCCCGCGACCCCGACAGGGACAAGAGGTTGAAGATGAATGAATGAATGATAATGTTATTTGAGCCTTACGGTACATGCAAGGTCAAATGCAGAATACAGTCACCTGAAGTTACCCGAGGGGGAAGTCACAATGTTTGAATACAACAACTTCCTGGTATTATATTACTCTGTAAACTGAATCGCACCATAAAGGCATTTTCTTTTATGTGCATCATTTGATGAATTCACCATATGTTTCTTGCAAATATGGTTGTTAAGGCAATAAAATCAAACTCAGAACTTATATTAAGTCTGTTTGTACTTTAATGTCATGAATATGTTGATACAACAAGTCTACGTTGGCATGGCAAAGCAGTTTGTGACTAAATGGAAAAGTGTTTGCAACATTTATGCAGCTAACATGGTTCACCATTACTTTTTCATCACGTTGATATATTAATCAGGGTGTGATGTTTCTTCCCTGTTGTTTGAGACGCTCACAGACAAGCTATCAAGTTGCATTCAAGGTCTGAAGTATCTTGTTTGGCGACACTCAACAGCGTCACTAATCTGTGTCCTTGTCCTCTGCGTATCTTCTAAGACCATTGTGTTTGAATTTCACCGAAGGCTGCAAACAGATTTAGTTTCTAAGAATATGGGTAGTCACGCGTACATTGCAGCATTTCATCCTGACAAATTGCATATTTTCTCATCTCATCTGCATCCACTTATCCGGAGTCGGGTCTCGGGGGCAGCAGCTTTAGCAGGGGACCCCAAACTTCCCTTTCCCGGGCCACATTAACCAGCTCTAACTGGGGGATCCCGAGGCGTTCCCAGGCCAGTGTGGAGATATAATCTCTCCACCTGGTCCTGGGTCTTCCCCGAGGCCTCCTCCCAGCTGGACGTGCCTGGAACACCTCTGCATTTTTTTAAAAGTGGGGAAATAACTAATAAGCATAATAGATGTCCTGCACTTTACTTCAAGTTCTGTTTATCATGCTACAATTTAGAGGAAGTATTGGACTTTTTAAATAAATATGTGTTAGAAGCTACCTGGCAGTGGGCTATAGAAGTTAATATTTGCTTCATTTCTACCAGCTTCAACATTAAAGTAATGAACACAGTCATGGATCAAATATTATAATCAAACAATATCACAAAAATTATTTTTACAAAGAGACCATTGTCCATAATGTTAGCCTCCTGGTCTTTTTCTGCACTTACTTACATCAAATTAGCCATTGAGATATTTTTTTTCGTGTATAAACTATTAACAGAGAAATCTGAGAGAGTCGCTAACAGCCGGACGTGGCTAACACAGATTAGCTCAGGCATTAAAACGTCTTTTTTAACCACTAATAGGCCTACTGCTCAAAATAACACCAAACCTCTGCAGTAGCAGGAGAAGAGTCCCTACATATAAAATGAAGCCCCAACAACGTAGTTAGTAAACCCAGAGTTTATTAAAGGAGTGTTTTGAAAGACTTACCAACTGGCTCCTGTACCAGCTCCTCTCATAGTAAAGTCCATTCAAGTTGATTACCAAAGTCAATCCAAAAGGAAGGAGCCCATTGGTGCTTTGTTTTATGTGTTAGGACTCTTATCACACTACTGCAGATGTTTGGTGTTATTTTGAGCAGCATTAGTGGTTAAATAAGCCGTTTTAATGCCTTCACTGTAATGCCCCGAGCTAATCAGTGTTAGCCACGTCCGGCTGTTAGCGACTCTCCCGGATTTCTCCGTTAATAATTTATACACAAAACAAAATGTCTCAATAGCTTTTCTGATGTAAGTAAGTGCAGAAAAAGACCAGGAGGCTATCATTCTGAGCAGTATTAGTGGTTAAAAAGTCACCATAATGCCCTGAGGTAATCAGTGTTGATTAGCTAGCTAGTGTTGATTAGCTAGCGACTAGCGACTTTACCGGATTTCTCCGTTAATAGCTGATAAACGAAAAAAAACTGATGTTATTTGATTTATGTAAGAGCCGAAAAAGACCATGGGATGATTTTGCGCCAGAATCACACTTTATGTAGCGTATATCCTGTTGCTAATACTTTTGTCCTTTTACAAAATTAAAAGTTTGAATACAGGACTTTTAGTGGTAGCAGAGTTTTTTTTTACATTGTGGTGAAGCAGGCTTTTAGCTGATAATTCACCATAATATTCATTTATAGAGACAGAATGATTTTAACCTTTTTAATGATGTTTTTCTGTCATATGTTTTCATTTTACACTGACATTTAGACACGGTCCCTACAGAGCGCCAGTGCGTCTCTATGGCAACGGGGTTAGGTTTTTCTTTTAACGTTCCTTTCCAACGTTTCATCAGTGATCTTTAAACAAACAGACATAAAAGACACACTTTTTGTGTAGCATAAGAAACAAACTGCTCGTCTCTATTTTCAGGAAACTTCTACAGTGGTACCCCAATGCTACTTTTACTTAAGTAGCCTAAAAGATCTGAGTGGACCTACTTCTTCCACCGCAGGGGACTTTATAGGCTACCTGGCGGATGGTTACACTGTCAGGTAGGTCAACCAGGAAGTAAGGTGTTCGTTCCGGTCTCAGGTGAAGGATAATAACGGCAAATATTGTCCCTGAACTACAGAGACTTTTACTACAGGACAGAAGAAACAGCGGAGACCGGAGGAGCTTTTTAATAGGGACTCGAACAAGTTAAAGGTAAGTTACCGGGAAACACACCTGTTGCACGGTGACCTTAGCACCGCACGATAACACGACCCCTTAACTCTGGAAGTACGCCAAGACGTGTAAGCGGGGAGTTAACTGTAGTTACTTTATTTACTTATTTACAGCTTTTCTTTCGCCACTAAAGGGCGTCAACAAAGTGGGGTAACGATGTGTAACCCGCGGGGGGGTAACATGTAAAACAAAGCCTAACTACTCCAGTTTAAACGGACTGTGTGTAGTTTTCTGTCGCGAGGGTCTCACCATCAAAACAAGAGACGGACGTTTTGATGACGTAGATGACACCCCGCATGGGATCATGGGAAATGTAGTGTTTCTCTTTTCTCTCAATTTATTAATATTCACATTACTTTTCTTACAAGTTCAAGAATTATACATATGTATATATATTTACTGCATCTAGACATTTTTTAGTTAACATATAAAGTAAACATTTCTTCTTCTTTGTGCAATAATCCACCACTTAAGTGCAATAATTTAATCTTGCTGCTCATTTCTGTCATATACAGTCATATATATTTTATCAGATACATTTCCTCTACATTTAACTTATCTGCTTTAGTTTTCTGTGAATTTTATTTGACCTGTATTCTTGCATCCACCGTGTGTATATATATATATATATATATATATATATATATATATATATATATATATACGTATCTATATATATATATATATATATATATATATATATATCTATATATATATATATATATATATATATATCTATATATATATATATATACGTAAAATAAATCAAACAATAACTAAGTGTGACAGAGTGCAACAGATATTGAGGTTAAACGCAGGTTTATACAATATACAACAATACAGAGCGTGCAGTTTAGCAGCATATTGAAATAAAATAAGTACAAACTGAATAAGTGATAAGGAGCGATTTATTGTTTACTGTTTTTTTTTATACTTCCTGTATTTATTTAGCTCAGAGTTTATTGGTTATCTTATACTGTATTTTTTTATTCCTCCCTTGTGTTTTTGTAAGCTGCTGCAATCTCAATTTCCTTGCGGGAGTTCATCCCAAAGGATCAATAAAGAGAAGTCTAAGCCTAAAGCTACTAATGAAATTTTAGAGAATAATTAAGAGAGATTAATATTTTCTTTTATGCATTTTCTTATGCTTTTCTTGTCCATTTTAAAATATTTCTCCCTCTCTCTCACCCCATTTCTGTAGTCTGTCTTTATAGCAAAGGCTTGAAAAAGTGCCAAAAAATAATCTTAAAAATATATATATACATATGAAAATGCCTGCATTTGTTTAGACAAAGCTGCCAAAACAAAAGGCATTTTAAAATGTAGGCCAATTACCTAAAGATTTACCCATTTCTTGGCTGCCTGTGCCCCGCAGCCTCCCCCGCAGTCCCATCATCAAGACAGTTCAAGTCATATTGTGCTTGCCAACTGTACATTGAAACATTATATACCACAGATACAATTAGCAGCATTACAATAAAGATGTGTGTAATCATCTTGAGATCCAAAACAATTATATACTTTACAATCTACATGTCAAAGGCCAGTTTTTAAGCATTGCATTTCCCTGTTAAAAGAGCATCGTTGCTCACTTTCAACTTAATGAGGAGCTCAGTCTCCTGATCCGACCCTGTAACCATGGGAAAGCAATCAGATATTGCTGAGGGGAAGTGAAGGAGGGCATGTTGAACCACCGAGATAACGCAGCATGCGAGTGCAAAAATGCTTACTCAGCACAGAGAAGGGAGAAGAGGTGTCACTCTGCTGCGAATCCATGTAAAACATTACAACAGGGCATTAAAGCACAAAATGTCCGCTTTCTTATTCAGCTGGTAATTCAACTATGTGTGTATACATTTCCAAATATATCTAAACACATGAATATTAATTTGTCATCACTTTAAGCATATGCCCGCACGCTGCCATCATTCAGTAGTGCAGGAGGCGGAACCACTTAAGACAGGATGTAAACAGCGT
>NC_139827.1:5685306-5810872 GCF_963691815.1 Echiichthys vipera | reverse complement strand
ATGTCCGTAGCGATTCTGTGTATTATTTCAGTTTTTTGGTGATTCCCTTTTTGATTCCTGATTAGTTTTCTGGGTCAAAACGAAAGTCAGGTTTTATCACATTGGTCCCATTACAGCCTAGATGGAATGAGAACGTGTGTGTACGACTGTGTTTTTTATTTAGGTTTTCAGGTTTTTCAAAGAAAATAATCTGCTAATCCTGCGTGGCTCTAATGTTATTACAACACCTCGTTGTGACCATGACTTCCTCTGCACAGCTGTCAGAAAAAAACATGTTGGTTTTGATAAAACTTGATAAACTCTGAGGCAGACATTTCTGGTTCTGATTCAAATTTGTAAGCAGTTCTCGATTCCCATCCCCACTCAGCTCAGTAGGATTTGATATTTGTCATTTATTAAGGTGTTTTAATAACTACATTAACAACACATAGGGATCATGTAATACCACAGACAATGAAGTATGCCATAATAACGTACAGTTATACACTGGATGGCTATTTGGACAAGGAGGACTGGCTGGATATTGTTCACCTCAGATCCCTTCCACTTTGGGTTTCCAAGAACACACACTCACACAAGAACACACACACACACACACAAGAACACACAAGAACACACACACACACACACACACAAGAACACACACACACACACAAGAACCACACACACACTGACACAGATACCGCGCAGACTGTGGGTCATACCCATGCTTGTGAATGGATGCAGCATCTCTAATCTCTCTCTATGATAATTATTGCAGGTTTTATAATCAACGGTACATTTACTGTGAATATCGTCAAGAGCTTGGATCGGCATTAAACTCCTTCAGTTAAATAAGTACAAAAAATGTGTTAGAAACATCTGGGTTCAGATGCATAAATGATGTGTGTGCACAAAAACATGCATATGCCTTTTCCCGCACATAAATTATAGTTATTTACAAAAGGAATAATGTGCGTTGATCCCGCAGACTTCAGACCAGTCGTACACACAGTTGTAGCAGAGATAGCTCCGATAAGTTAAGTTGGCTGATTATTATTTCTTTATCTACAAAGTGTTCTGTGAAATGTCAACTAAAGGCACATTTATACGCTGATTTTAAATCATTATATTTACATTGGAGCCACCATCTCCCTGTTAAGGGTTGCCTAATTTAACCCTGAAATATGAAGCACTTCGTAAAGTTTGTTTAAACATGAGCGCTATGGATGAATGAATCATTTATCATCCTTTAGTGAACTCGTCAGACCGACCAAATGTAGTCAACACTGTATGTGGGAGTTACAGGCTACTTACATGTGTAGCTTACTATATTAATGTCTGTGCAACCGCTGTGTTTATGCAAGTGGACCAAGAACACTGTTCTCTCTCTCTCTCTCTCTCTCTCCTGTGTAGTTTTAATGGAGCACTGGAGGAGACACTTAAAGTACATCTTTATCTGCATCCTGGTAGCAGTGACAATCCTCTTCATCTATCTCAACGGGGACTGGAACTTGGGGAGCTGGAATCCCCCGGCACCATCGACGTTATCACGGTCATCATCAGCAGAACGATGGGAGGATCCGGGGCCGTATCATGTGCTTACCCACGAAACTACAAATTCATCATGGACGACACGCCGACGTGTAAGACCACGACTCCTTTCCTGGTCCTCATGGTTCCGGTCGCACCCGGGGACTTAGCGGCTCGGGACACCATCCGGAAGACATGGGGAAACGAGAAACTGGTTCTAGGTCAGCTGATCGAGACTGTCTTCATACTGGGCCTACCCGGGGGAGCTGACGCTGAGCAGCAGCAGGAGAAGCTCAGACAGGAGAACCTGCAGCACCACGACCTGATCCAGAGCAACTTCCAGGACAGCTACCGCAACCTGACCATCAAGACTATGATGATGCTGAACTGGCTGGCCGCGCACTGTGTCAAGGCTTCCTACGTCATAAAGATTGACTCCGATATGCTGCTGCATGTCCAGAATCTGGTTAAACTGTTGCTGGATGCCGGCACGGCCAAACAAAACTACATGACAGGTTTGGTGTGGTGGCACAGCCCGGTTTTAAGAAACCCATTCAACAAGTTTTACATGCCCAGATCTGTGATCGCTGACCCGGAGTACCCCCCGTATCCTCTGGGCATGGCCTACGTCATGTCCCTGGACCTGCCTGCAAAGATCCTGACGGTCTCTCCTCAGATTAAACCTATCTACATCGAAGACGCCTACCTGGGTATGTGCCTGAAGCACCTGGGCATTTCCCCCACGGACCCTCCTGAAAAAACCATGTTCATCGTCGACCCCACGCATCCTCTGAGCAGCTGCAGCCTTTCAAAAGCCATCGCCGTGACGACGACAAGCATCCCGCAGATGACGAGTTACTGGGAGAGGAGCAGACGGCCCGAAACTAAATGTTGAACATCATCAGGTTTACAGAGATTTCATTTAGACAAGTGTTTTAGACAGAATCTTACAAATATTTTACGGTTATTCAAATAGAGCATATTTATTTGGTTTGCAGACAACTTTGCTTCGTGTTTTAGTTCAATATTTGGACTAAAAACCTTCCTATTTTTCAAATGGGAGGACTTTCAGAGCTGTATCAGCCCTCACACAGATGAGAACATCTGCCAGATCATAAAGTAGTATAATAAACATAAAGACTGATTATCTATATCATCACTAGCAAGAATTTTATCCTCCATGTTGTAGATTAAGATTCTTGAAGTCATTCTGCCGGCTGGTCTGAAATAAGTGTTAAACCCATCAATCGATTGATGTATACTTTTTACAGCCTGTCTTGAAAGTGAGCAATGTGGCAGCTTTTTTAATTTATCTAATTATTTAAAAGAAGAAAGCACATGAATCAACGTGGCTGTAATTTCCCCCCTATCCCAGAATAAGCTCCTGTAGCTAGGCAGCACTCCAGCACTCAAGTGCGGTCCGGATACCAACATTAGCGCTAGCAAAGTGGCTAATTTTCAACTGTACTCCTTTGGAGGGATGCTTCAAGGCCAGAGCAGACCAAGAGCTCTATGCTGCTTATATTTTTGTTAACTCAAAGCTGGATTACCGACAGGGGTCACAGAATCAGGGATTTTCAAGTTACACTTGTTAATTCTGCTTTTGTGACTCTTTGAATGTATCTGTGAGGGTGAGGATTGTTTTGTGAGACTGAATTGTTTTGTGATTGTATCAAAGGGATCTTTACCTCAATGAGACTGCTGAAGTATTATAGTACCACAGGCTGTAACAGCACCGTGTCATAAACTACACCGTGAAGCACTGTAATTCTGTGTTATTATGCTCCTGATGATGTTTTAACAAGGAGACAGGACTGATAATGAAGTTGTTCAGTTAACATGTTTTGTGTCGCCTTATTTTGATATGCCAAATTCCTCAATATTTAAACATATTTCCTTAAGGACTCAATCACAGATGTAATCACGCATACCATGTTGTGTTACCACTCATTTCCCTCAAAACAGAGGAATGTCTTATGTATTAGAAGCTTAATTTGACATTATAAAGAAATGAGCAATATTATGAAGAAGTGATCTTAATGAGTAAAATCAAACTAGTTCCCACACTGCAGTTGAGTTCCTCCTGTGTCCTCTTTACTCAGCTGTCGACTCAAAACTCTGCAAGGTTGTAGTTTCTCCTCTTTCCAGAAGAGGGCAGGCTTACATCAGATCAGAGCACGGCAGGACACACTCTGGATGTCTCAGGGAAAGTTTTCATCCGTGTTCAGGGGTTTCCTTCTAAAATAATATATTCATCATTTCATATATGATGATACGTCATCCCGCCGTAACACGTCACACGCATTGATTGGCGTCATCGCGATGCGTCGCTTTGTTTACAAAAGCTTACAGTCTTTTGGCCACATAATGGAAAGCAGCGCAGAAAACATGGTCACATTTCTGGCTTTGTGGTTTTTCTGACCAAATCTGCAGTAAACACTCCACCTCCGCATCACACCAACCTGAACCTTTCGCCGCCATTGGTTTAAATGTCCGCGCATGGTCCGTCCTTCTTTTCTATGTCCGAACTGTCTCAGATAAAATGATTTCAGAACCGCTGTAGGCCTCGTGCTCGTACACGTGCGCACGCTTGTGCTCGTACATGTGCAAACGTGCTCTACAAAAGCCTAGGCGCGGTACAGTTGCACTCACACTGGTCAAACGAACTAGACTTTAGCTGTGAAACGTGCTTGGGCACGGTACGGATGGACAGTGTGAGTGCGCCCTAACTTTACTTTTTCAACCTCTACAGCAGTAAAATGCAACATTAACATTAAAGCAGCAGTTAATCCCAAATGATATATTAGTAAAACACTGGCAGGGAACATTTTACTGCACACTGAGTACTTTTAATACTTCAGTACATCGTGAGGATAATAGGTAGGACTTTTACTCGTAGTGAAGGATCTGAATACTTCTTCCACCTCTGCCTCAATGTAAGAAACTGAGAAGCAGACGATATGAAAGACAATTTAAACAGCCTGACCTATAAGAACAAAAGCACAAACAATAAATTTGGTCACTATAAACCAATATACTGATTCAATTGGGGGGAGGGGGTTGACACAGTGACCTTTGCTCTCTGGCATGAACAGTCTCATCCTCTCCCATGTGTTCTCATTCATCCCCAGCTGTCTATGATCTGTGCTCCCTCTGTCAGATAAGGGAGGATTCCCAAAGTCAAAGGCCCCGCTCTCCCCCTTCCTACTGAGTGCAGCCTGCATAAATCACACAGATGCTGAAGACCCAAAGCCCGGATCCAGACATTAGTCATTGTTTTTGCTGCCATCTAACGTCAAAGATCTTCCTCAGTAGATGGCACCGGAGGATAAATCACTGTTGGCACTGTCCGCTGTTCCAGTAGTACAACTTTTACACCTGGCAAATACATCTCTTTTCATGGGAATCCTGTTAATGATGAAGTGCTGTGTCTGTTTCATGCAGTCTGGAGTTTAATGCCTTGTTTTAGCTTAAAGGGGAGTTTCAGAGGTTTTTTTAAACTGGATCCTGTTTCACCGTGTTTTTACAGTATGTGTAAGTGACCAATGGCAACAAGTATCCAGTATTGAGCACCAGCACTGCAGCCTGGTCCCTGTGAACCTCGCTGCAGTGCAATCAAATGGGGCACCTGCACACCGACAATATTTGTCATCTATAAATGCCTGTGTTTGCCGCTTGACCGGCTCAGATTGTTGTGTCTGACTATTATGGAAGATAGTGAAGTCTGAAATCCCCTTCTGAAATCTCACAGTTGCTTGAGATGAACTTCGAATAGGGAGAGTATTGTGAAGCGTAGCTTTGCGTTATCGAAATGATTTTTAATAATAATAATAGTTTGGGTTTTTTGGATTATGGGAGGAAACCGGAGAAAACCCACGCAGACACGCGGAGAACATGCAAACTCCACACAGAAAGGCCTCAGCCGGGGCGCCAACCTGTTTGTCTCTATGTGTCCTGTGATAGACTGGCGTCCTGTCCAGGGTGTACCCCGCCTCACGCCCGATGTCAGCTGGGATCGGCACCAGCCCCCCCGCAACCCCGACCGAGACAAGCGGTTGAAGATGAATGAATGAATGAATGAATAGTTCGTTTTTACGCACTTGAATTGTGTCACTAATATGTGGAGCTATACAAACTCCACAGCTGTGACGGATTAATGTTCCCTTTGGATTCAGACAGGCAGAAATGTTTTAGTTGTGTTACAAATGGATCCTAATAACTGCGGATACACGGGATCTCGTCGACCAATTTCAAAAAAACCTTCACAGACATACATGGGGAAACATGGTCCAGGTTAAAAAAATACTGAAACTCCCCTTTAATTATGTTGTAAGCCCTTATGACTGTCCATCCCCCTTTTCCAGACGTATATATTTTCTCCTCCACGTCTCTGTGCCCACCAGACAGTTAGTTAGTTTGTGTGTGTGTGTGTGTGTGTGTGTGTGTGTGTGTGTGTGTGTGTGTGTGTGTGTGTGTGTGTGTGTGTGTGTGTGTGTGTGTGTGTGTGTGTGTGTGTGTGTGTGTGTGTGTGTGTGTGTGTGTGTGTGTGTGTGTGTGTGTGTGTGTGTGTGTGTGTGTGTGTGTGTGTGTGTCTGCTGCCTTTGTGATACTAGACCTATTTATTGTCTTGCTTATTCAGGTATGAACTCAAAACCCTCACAGAGAAAACACAGACGCTCTAGAAACTATAGAGGAAATTGCTCATCTCCTCTTCCTTTGATGCTCTCAGATGGGACTGAGTTGATGGATTCCTGTATTATTTATTTTATGTAATATATCTGTGTTCATGTGTGTGCGTGTGTGTGTGTGTGTAGCACGTTGGGGATGGGCTATTATTTATTTTCCTTTGCCTGGAAGGACGGAAAGTCTGAGACGGATGACATACCAACAGAAAGACATTGATTTATTGATCGTTTGATTTCGGTCTATTAAAAATATTCTAATATAATAAAAAGTGATGTTTGTTTTTTGTTGTATTTCATTATAAAGCAGGTTAAGGTGCTACAAAGATACAAGAAAGTACCAAAACAGTCAACAGACAGAGAAACGTACACTGACGTATTCAGAAACTGTGCCTTTAAACGAACCGTCAGGACTTCTGTACGGTTGTGATGTCACAACTATACTTTATATATATAGGTATAAACTTTAGTGCAGCTACAGTTATTCCCACGTCTGCAATGACGGTGCAGAGACGCAGAGAAGAAGAAGACTTGGAAATGGGGGGGGGGGGGGGGTGTCTTAAAGAGACAGGCACTAAAGCAGAGGGTGAATACAGATACATACAGACAGACAGGGTGAGAAAAATAATGTGTTTTTAACATTAAAGCATGGGAATGAGCACAATTTTCCCCCTTTAAGACATCCTATCACTAAGATAAGTAGTTGGACAGTTAAACAGGAAGGCAGATAATTCATTTACATAATAATTAAATTCTCTACAGCTAAACTGGTTTGCAACTTAAATCCAAATTCACATTAAGAATTTGAAACTTGTACCATCCAACCCCCCGATATTCTCCTGTTTTACTCTCAGACCAGGTGCTGCTGTACTAGTAACCCCCCCCCCCCCCTGCAGACCGGCTGTCCTCTCTGTCACCCTGAGAAAACAAAGAGCACTGCAGGGTCATAAACTTCAGCTGGTCACACACACACACACACACACACACACACACACACACACACACACACACACACACACACACACACACACACACACACACACACACACACACACACACACGCACACACACACACACACACACACACACACACGCACACACACACACACACACACATCTACTATATCTAGCTATCTATCAGTTTGTTCTACTGCCCCCCAGTGGCCAAAAAACAACTGATAAGCATTAAAAGCATTACATTTCTCTGTGCAATAAGATGATTTCAGAGCACTTCGGTCAATCTGCTTGGAATGTTTGTAAAATACCAACATGTGAAATGATCTCTGGAAGGGTTGTAAACCGGCAGATCCCTCAAATATCGTAATGACAAATATCGTTTTGGGGCGGCAGTAGCTCAGTCCATAGGTGCTGGTTCAAGTCCCTGTGTGGACCATGTATGGAGCGTGGACTGGTGGCCAGCTCATCTCCTGGGCACTGCCGAGGTGGTGTTGAGCAAGGCACCAAATCCCCAACTGCTCGGGGCGCCGGTCACTGGCAGCCCCCTCGCTCTGACATCTCTCCTTAATTGCATGTAGAGGTCCTGTTTGTGCATGTGTGTATTTCGGGCCTGTGTGTGTAACATGATAAATAGAGTGAAAAAAATTAAATTTCCCCGTTGCGGGATAAATAAAGTAATTCTTCTTCTTCTTCTTCAATATCTCAATGCTGTACAAAGCAGTGTGGCACACTGCCTCCAGAGCAAGGGCACATTAACAACGAGAGAAAATCTTTGTTCTGCATTTGCTGCCATTATTGTAAAGTTTAGTGTCTGAACACAGGCAGCAGCCAAACATATTTTAGCCACCTAAAGAATATCCATTGATGCTCTCTTCAAAGACACCAGACTCCTCTGACCCAAAAATATAATTCTACCTTGCAGAACAAAAGAGTTGCTGATCTACTGACGCCTTGATTGGTACATTTTTTTCGTGTCGTGTGACTTTGAAGGGTTAGTTCGGATTCACCAGAGGTCACACAATACCGAAATATTTGAACTATCCCTTTAACTAACACTTAGACTACCAGTTTTGTTCCCTCTCAGTCTGAGACACACACACACACACACACGCACACGCACATGCACACCCCATCAATGTGAAAGTAAGCCAGACTCGGTGGTGATTTAAGGGTAGCAGACAGTGGAAGGGTAGAGGCCAAGCTCTGGGTCTCACACTATCTCTCTCCATTCACCAGCCCATAAATAATCCAACAGCCTCGCAGTGACACGAGGGAAGCTGCAGACGGAGATGAAGGATGGAGGGAGAGAGAGGGAGAGGGAGAGGGGATGGTGTCGTTTGATGTACAGAGAGAGAGACTAAGGGAGCGGAGAGATGAGAGAAAGAAGACAGGTGTGGGAAAAGAGAGACATCCAGACGTCCTGCTGGTTCCAGGTCTGTCCCGGTGTTCACTTTTACATTCGAGTCTTGACAGTGTTTTAACTGGGATTGTAAAGTTGCTACTTTGGCGATGACACTAACAGGACGCAGTGAAGAAATACGTCTGTAGGTGTAGCAGCATGGATTTTTCTCCTAACATTCCTTGATGCAAAAATAGCCCTCTGCGCAGACTATTTATGCTGTTGACATCTATAAACACTGCTGTTTTACTTCACTTTACTTTTTTTTTTTTTCAAATTCCTCTTAACCGCAAAGACCCCTGCCACTCATATTCTCACGATCCCTGTCAGAGAGACGCTCCGTGGGCTGTGAGAACCACCGGCTGCCCTGGTCGCCGGAGGCCTCCCTCTGCTGTGGTGTACTCCCTCGGCGCATGCACGCAGACGCAAACACAAACACGTCACAACTCAATGTATGGTGTATATACGCAGAATAAAGAAAGTGTACATATTGCACACATGGCTTCTTCCTTCTCTCCAACGTTCTCTTGTCTCTTAAAACAAACACAGCTGTTCAAGCGGCTCTGCTATAGCTGCTTAAAATAGCCGGAAAGTGCTTTGTGTTCACATAATTATCACGTGTATAACTTATGTATCTCAGTGGGTTCTATGGCAAAAACGTTTTAAAAGGAGTCCGCGTAAGCTTCACCCATGGTAGATACAGTATGTGCATAAACTGTTGCTACACAGAAACCCGCACCACAAGACTATAAGTGTGGCTACTTGTGCTACACTTTTATTTTGAAGTCTGGGTCCATGCTTTACGACCTCTGAAGCACTGAAGATTGATTTTTCACATGCACCAAAACCTGTGATGCCCAGAAATTGTATTTATTAATGAGTATAGTTTATAGAGTACTGAAGGAGTGAGTCCCAAAACCCAGAAGTGAGTTAGCATTGTTGCGCCTCCGGGTCCCTCATCTTGAAGTCTGTGGGTTTTTTGAATGGATTTTTGGTGAGATGCCTTAAAGTGAAATTTCAGCGTAAAATCATCCCATGGTCTATTATCGGAGAAATCCCGTCGTGAGTCGCTAACAGTCGCTAACAGCTGGACTTTGCTAACACTGATTAGTGCTGCTACTGCAAAATAACGGTGAAGGCGTTAAAACTAAAGCTTTTTTAACCACTTAAACTGCTCAAAGTAACACCAAACCTCTGCATGAGAAGAGTCCCTACACATAAAACAAAGCACCAACAACGTAGTTAGTGAACCCAGAGTTTATTAAGAGAGTGTTTTAAAGACTCACCTAATGGCCCCGGTACCAGCTCCTCTCATAGTCAAGTCAATTTACGTAGATTACCAAAGTCAATCCCAAAGGAAGGAGCCCGTTGCAGAGGTTTGGTCTTATTTTGAGCAGAATTAGTGGTTAAAAAAGACGTTTATCTTCACCGTACTGCCCCGAGCTAATCAGTGTTAGCCACGGCCAGCTGTTAGCAACTGTTAGCGACTCTCCGGGATTGCTCCGTTAAAAGTTTTTTAAACGAAAAAACGGTCTTGATGGCTTATTTGATGTGTTCACTTTAAATAATAAGGTCTGTGGTTAACACATGCTTAAAGAGCTTTTGTTTTACGACATCAGATATGTCAGTAAATAGTATTTAGTATGGTACGGTGATAGTATACGGGGACATTTTCTCTCTCAGAACTAACAGCACTCCAATAGCATAGTGCATTCTGCGATGGCGTCCATCCTCACTTAAAACGTCTCACCACAGCCCATTAGCAGCGCTGATGACTCTGCGGGGAAACTCTTGTGAGAAACGTCATTAACATCTGTTTGCAGTCCACACGGCGAGGTTGAAGAGCATGTGAAAACAAAATAACAACAGTGACGAGGCTAACAACTGCAGAGTGTGGAGCGTGGACCAAACACGGGTTCCCATGGCTGTGTCATCTCCCTCCCACCTCCCTCTGTCAACCACCCCTCTCCCATGTTGTTTTTCTTTCTTCCCCTCTTTCTCCCACTCGGTGTCGATCATTCCTCTTTATCTTTTTCATTCTGTCTTTCTCTACTTTCCTCCTTGTTTCTGTCTTGTTCTATCTCTCCCTTTGCTTTGCCTCCCCGTTTCTTTTGACACATCTGAGAAGTCCCCAAGTGACGGCATATTTCATTTATTTCCTCTACAATCCTCAGGTATCCGCCACTGATTTTGTGGTTATGTTTAGGAACTGGAAGCACAGCTGCAACTCCCTCCTGGCTGTTCTGCCTGCATGTGACATCTGACCTCTGCAGCTCATCCAGAATGCAGCACCCCGGCTGGTCTTCAACCCACCACAGTTCTCCCACGCTACACCGCTCCTCCATACCCTGCACTGGCTACGGGTGGCGGCTCAAACCAGGTTATAGTTACTGGTACTGGCCCAGAGTGCTGCGGATGGCTCAGACGCAGGACATGGTCGGACCTTACACCCCAGCCCCTGCACTACGTCTGCTGCAGCCAAACAGGTTGCTACTTCTTCACTGCAAAGGGGGTCCAGCTCCCGCTCAACGAAATCTGTTGGCTGTCCTGGCCATGGTGGCTCAAGCTCTCCGTAAGGGCTACTACAGGAACGCTACACATCTTCTATCATGTCATTAACATCTATTTGCAGTAATGCACATTAATCTGTGTGGCGAGCTCCACTTAAAGAGGCAGGTTTGAGTGGTGGATGGATCATGTCCTGGACCTACGAAGCCAAACCACAAGCTTTTTTTAAATCCAAACCAAGTTATTTTGATGCCTTACATTAACCTTTACCTCTTGCTGGCTAACACCGGTCATGTAACAGTAGTTTTGGTGCCTAAACCTAACTGACACCAAAAGCAACCATCGCAGTCCAGCTCCGTTTACCGTTACGTTAGATATCATATAAAGTTTTTGTGCAGAACTTGTTGATGGGCTTGTGTTGATCTACGACACCTGGATACAAATAAAAATGTTAGAGAGCTCCTTTGTTCAGGAAGGTCCCGCAATTTTGAGAACACGTTCAGTGACGGGGTTTGTGCTTTGATGCTCAGCTCCTTATGTCAAAGAGTCAATTAGCGACACACTGAACCTCAGAAGCTCCTCATGGTCGGACCAGAACCTCCCAGAGCTTTGCTGCCATCAGTGAAGCACTTTGGATGAATGCAATCCATTTAAAGTCTCATAACTGAGGTAATAAGAAGTTATTAAAAAGGTTTTAGCAAGGGTGAGGGTGTAAAATATGATGTGTACTTCTTAGATATATTAAATGCACTGACCGCTTTGCAATGACACTTACGCAACATTACTGGAGAACTGCCACTCCCAAACTGCATACGTGCACATAGATATGCACTTGTGATGTGTGTGTTTGTGTGTGCGTGTGCGTGTGCGTGTGCGTGTGCGTGTGCGTGTGTGTGTGTGTGTGTGTGTGACAGAGTGCAGGTGGCAACTTCATCATCAGTGGAGAAAAGTTCTATTAATATTTCAGACTCTGAGAGGAGTGCACACACACTTACACACACACACACTGAGGAAATATGACCAAGATAAGGAGAAAGAAAGAAAACTGTATCATTATAATAAGAGCCTTTGTCCAGAGTTCCAGTAAAAACAGAGAGCAGCAGACACAAAGAGCAGCAAGGAGACGGAGAAACGTGAATAAAAGAAGACGTGGGCCCTGTTCTCGTCTTCCTTCAGTATTCCTGGCTCAGGACCAAACAACGAGTCTGACTGCCTCCCCTGGGGAGAGTAACTCCAGGCCTGAATTCCTTCGTGTTAGTTCATGTTTTCCTCTCCACCGCTGCAATTCCTCCCTGAAACACAGTCTGTATACCAGCCCTCATTAAAAGGAGCTCTGCCAATGTCTGCGATGTTGTAAAACACACCGTATCGGCAGCCATGTGCAGTACACACACACATAAACACATACAAGCGTGCGCCCTAAAGTATACAAGCACACATAAAGGTGAAAACACTCCCTCGGCTTTATCTCTCTTTGTTTTCCTATCTTATTTACATTCCTGTAAAAAAGCAAGTTGGGGAGTTTGGGAGGTTCTGAAAGAGAAAAGTGAAGGTCTTACGTAGACAGAAGTCATTTCCGCTGTGTTGGGGAGGTCTGTGAAGGGTCAAGCCTTCCCCAGCCCCGGCTCTGTGAATCACATAAACACTGAGACTGAAACACTCCCACTCCGTACCCGACTAACAGCCCTCCTCTGGTGCTCACACAGCAGCAGCCACACTCAGCCTTTAACACACCACTTTGTGCTGTATTATTAGTGTTAGGGCACGGAAATGTTGTCGTCCATTGAAAGTTAAGTCCTGCAAGACAAACAGTCATAGCTCCACAGTAGAGCTCCACCCACGAACACAATCTTTGATCAAGTTTATTCAGTGGTGATTGCTCTAAGACTGCAAGGGAAGCTCGGCTTGTCACCAAAAAATAAAAAATAAAAGTGGTGAAATATTTACTGCTGTGTGTACATTTCAATGACTCAATAAGCACTAGAAAGCCTTCATATTTTATTCAGAATCAGCTCCTTATCACAGGTAACTGGAGCAACCTCCTTCTCAATCATCCCCACAGTACCACAGCACTTTTTTGGGGGAGCAGTAGCTCAGTCCACAGGTGACTTGGCTGGGAACTGGAGGGTTGCCGGTTTGAGTCCCTGTGTGGACCATGAATGGAGCGTGTACTGGTGGCTGGAGAGGTGCCAGTTCATCTCCTGGGCACTGCCAGGGGGCTGTTGAGCAACGCACCGAATACCCAACTGGGTGCTGGTCATTGGCAGCCCCCTAGCTCTAACATCTCTCCATTACTTAAGCTTAGAGCAGGTTGTTCCACTGCAGCCAAACTAGACGGTCATTGGATAAATGATGGGCTTTGTCCCGCCCATTGGACGCTCAGTGTCTCTGGGGGTCTCTTTGACAGTGTGTTGGCCCGGACGCTCGGCTTCTGCTTGATGATTGGATGAGCTGTCTGAGGCAGAATCCTTTTTTGATTGACGGCTAAATGAGCGAATCAGCGATCTGGAAGAATAAACATCCAGCGGAGCATTTTCCAAGTTTTTCATTCTGTTGTTCTGAACTGAGCCGGAGACTTTACTGACTCTCGAGATAACCGGGATGACATCAACAGCTCCACACGCCATGTATGTAGCGCCAGTGGGCAATACTAGAGTGTTGTATTTTCATTTTCCATTCATTTGTCCTACAAACATCCAACATGTGTGAGATATGTGTATAATCCCAGACTTGGACCCATCCTCAAGTCAGTAAGACCCCCCAAAAACCTGGAAGTATCACCCTAGAACTTCATTTTAGTGTGCTCCGGCCCTGGATGTAGATTCATGTGGTGATAGTGATTGTGTCGGTTAAATACATTCTGTTTAATGCTTTCAAATAAATTCACAAACTCCTAATATGGGTATCTGTATCATGTTTTAAGATAAAGAGTCGACAGCCATGCTAGTGGCTAGAGAATTGGAGGAATTACGACCTGATGGTGGCGCTAGAGTGAAAGTCTTAGGATCACCAACACCAGTAAGATTCATCCTCTGGGGAACACGTGCGTCTGTTCAAAATCTCATGACAGACCATCAAATCGTTGTTGAGATATTTCAGTCTGGACCAAAGTGGTCGACAGACAAGTTCCACATTAATTTCAGTTTAATGCAGGCATGTTTATACATACCTTATTATTTCAGATGTTGGCGTAGGGTATGGTACTCTGAAATACTGGTTAAATAGATGTATTCACATAATACACACACTGAACCTGTTGATTAAGCTGTAATCCGTGGCCACGCCATCAGCCCGGTGCATTGATTTCTTCCCATGAGAAAATCCCACTTTAGTGTTTCGTTGTAAAGCAGCAGATCAAACACGAGTGTGAGGGATCAGGGTCGTCGTGTTTGTTTTCTCGCACTCCTGTCACACTCTGTTCCTCTTTCACACACACACACACACACACACACACACACACACACACACACACACACACACACACACACACACACACACACACACACACACACACACACACACACACACACACACACACACACACACACACACACACACACACACACACACACACACACACACACACACACACAGCAGTACATACAGTAGCTGAAGGATGGAGGTTAAATGATCATTGTTAATGTAACAGACCAAGGTGCATGACCTGATTTTCCTCATAGCATCTAAAATTTGTACACGCTTGACACACCAGTAACATATCTCACTGTATCGCAGCTGTAATTACCACTACTCATCATTGCATCTCTGGAAGCGTGTCTCTGTCTGTCTGTCTTTGTCTCTCTCTGTCCATCTGTGTGTCTTTTCTCTCTCTCTCTCTCTCCTTCTCTTCCTCTCCCCGGTGCAGACAGATGTGCGTCCTCCACAGAGCTGGGTCTGTCTGACGTTCCTGTCTGTTATAGTGAAGGTTTTCGTTGCCACCGTACTCTACGGGGGAATTGTTGGGTCTCTGTAAATCATAAATAAGTCATAGAGTGTGGTCTTTACCTACTCTGTAAAGTGTCCTGAGATAACTTTTGTTATGATGTGGCATTTTTAAATAAAAGTGAATTGAATTGGTGTGTCCTCAGATCTTCACGTGTTCTTCAGAGCTCACTGTACTCACTCACTGTAAGTCAGTGCTGTAGTAAATCCTACCTTGATGAAGGTTATAATGTTGTTTAATGGTTTGATTTATTGTAGGACTGTTGTATCTGACTGCATTTTAGCTTTCATGACCACAGGTGAGGGTAGGAACGAAGATTGACCGGTAGATCTAGAGCTTTGCCTTCCTCAGCTCTCTTTTCGTCACAACGGTGCGGTAGAGCGACTGCAACACCGCCCTCACTGCTCCGATTCTTCGGCCAAACTCACGCTCCATCCTCCCCTCACTCGTGAACATGATCCCGAGGTACTATACAGCACCAACATCTGTAAATAAATTAAAAGTAACCATTACAGATAACTCTGGTGGATAGATGGCTTTGTTTTGTTTTCATTGCCAATGGACATTTTATTGAACCTTTATTTAACCGGATAAAAACCCATGGAGATCAGGATCTCTTTCAAAAGCGCGCCCTCGCCAAGAAGGCAGCAGCACATGTCACAGCAGCATTACATGATAAAGTCACAGTTTACAAACGATAAGTTAAAAGGAAACAACGATATACAATGTGCAAAATGATTTAAAGATAAAGTGGCACATACACATGCATACATTTCATCTTATTTGACAAAGCGGTGAGCACTTTGCACCACAAGCAGCCAACAAAGACCGACTTTAATGGAAATGATTAATGCGTTTGGAATCTCAGTTGAATCCCTTTGCTGCTGACGGTGCGTCTGCTATTATATTAAAAAATGTGACTGTTCAACATCCTCAGTTGAGAAGTACGTCCTGGTAAAAACACACAGTAAATCAAATGTTCAAACTGCTGTCAACCCAGACTCAAACTGTCAAACCGGTTATGTCCTTGCTAATTGTGGGTTTAGCGTCTTGTGAAGTCGTAATACAGTCTTACAGTTTTCTTCCTGCAAAATAAGAATAAATAAAAATAATATGATTTGGTTCCTCTTGCTGCAATCCAGATGACATGTAGAGATGTTTTGCGACTTGTCCAGTTTAATGTCTTGTAAAGTTTTTAGTAGACAAAGTATTTAAAGCCTCTTTTTTCCTACGAAATGAGACATGCCACCTTTGTCTAAGTGTGAGCCCGTGCCTTTGTGTTTTTACTGTGTGTGTGTGAGTCGTGTCGGCGGAAGCAGGACTTCATCCGGACAGTTCTCGTGCATGCTCTGACTTGTCCGACTGACTGACCGTCTCATTTTAGACTCTCAGATGTCTCACAGTGTTTATGTGTGTGCAGGCATCTGTGTATCGGGGGTCTGTAAAGTAGCTGTACATAATATACACGCTTGTTGATATATTTTCATGCGTGTGTCCTCTTATTTGTGGATTATTAATGTCTAATGTCCAGTTGTGTATGTGGGGGTGTGACAGTGGATGAGTCTTCCCACGGTGATGCTGCTAAACACATGTTTCCAGGCTGAGGGCCGGTGACAACGCTGAGAGTTTCAGGTTTCAGTGTGTTCCTCGACACGCAGCACAGACCCCGCAGTTGAATTTAGTGTCTCCGTCCACAGCTCGTTTACAGCTGAAGTGGCGGGCGGAAGTATTTGGTTAGAGGTGCACCTATAGCTTTCCCAAGACCGTGTATAAATACACAGGCTTAAAATGGAAACGCAAACGTGGCGACTGAGCTGTTAATAAAAAGCAATGCGACGGGTGGGTGAACTTTCGTGACACACTTGGCATGAAGACACTAATAATGAGTAAGAAGACTCTTTATGGGGATTGAACCGGGGGCTTTTGTAGTAGGCTACATTATCATACTGCTGAAGCCGTGAGGAATAAAAGGAATATTGCTCCACTGCTGTCTTGTCGCCTCACAGCGAGAAGGTTCCAGGTTTGCATCCTGACTGGGGCCCTTCTGTGTGGAGTTTGCATGTTCTCCCCGTGTCTGCGTGGGTTTTCTCCGGGTTCTCCGGTTTCCTCCCACAGTCCAAAGACGTGCAGGTGTTCGGTTCATTGATGACTCTAAAATCACCCGTAGGTGTGAATGGTTGTCTGTCTCTGTTTGTCTCTATGTGTCCTGTGATAGACTGGCGTCCTGTCCAGGGTGGACCCCGCCTCATGCACGATGTCAGCTGGGATCGGCTCCAGCACCCCGCGCCCCCGACAGGGACAAGCGATTGAAGATGAATGAATGAATGAATGAATGATGCTGTCTTGTCAACAGATTTACGGTCGCTAAAAGTGTTAATTTAGGATCAGATCTACAGAACATAATCAGAGGAAACAAGATTAATTAAGGGATTTGTTTGCACTCTGTCGTCCATTTGTAAATGTTGGCCGTAGCAACAGTGGAAACAGAGCTGAGTCCTGTCTTTGTTACTTAAAACAAACACAACAGAGCTCGGTTATTTGTTGTAATTGGCCTTCTTTGGTGTTCATGTTGATGAGGAAAAATGAAGCTTCAGTTTTTTATCGGCTCAGGTTTCTGAGTGTAATGGAAGCGCTGGCTTTCAGACCTCAACATCCGTCTCCTTATACCCATAAACCCTTGTGTCATAAGGTCATTTCCTGCTGTTGATTGGGGATTATATTCTCACTTCTGACAACTCTCTCTACAGTGAGCTTGGACGGAAACAGAGAAATGCATTTTCAGGCTTATTTTCTTCCTGCAACTACCTGCACAACCCTAAACTACAGACAAAGACAATGTTGGGGACTAGCTGCTGAACATTGTGGCGCATTTAGCAGCTAAAGAGTCGATATTTCCCCCAGGAGTTGAGGGGTCACCAAAGTCTGTGTAATGGCAACGTGGTCATGCGTTCAGATGAACAGAGTTCGGCCTGTCTCAGTGGTGGAAGTCCCCGCAAAACTGAGCATCTGAGATTTGTCAGAATCCACCAGGTGATGCATTTCAGCAGACGGTGACATGACCACACTGGCATCACACAGATCTGGATTAAAATCAGCAAAATATCTCGATAACGCAAGAACTGATGTGTGAGAGTCTGGAAAGTTATTCAGGAGGACATGTGTCCGTATTGGATGATGTATGATATGAATTTAAAACAGAGAACTTTAAGCCGTGCTAGATTCACCAGGTGGTCAGAAATACGTCTCTGAATAATGCTAATGTTGATCTGTGTCGACTGGAGCTGTAAATGAGTAACTGTTGTAATGTCAGAGTAACAACTCTGTAATGTGATTGTTGTGTTTACAGTTTGTGGTGCTGGCCCCAAGTGGCCATAAAAAACAATCAGAATCAGAAAACCTTAAATGTCCCGCAGACAGGGACATTCGTTTGTCACAGCAGCAACAGAATATTACAAAATAAGATAAAATAAGATAAAAGATTTAAAAAAAAAATCAAAAATAAACAATAAAGTTAAATTTAAAAAGGGAAGAAATAGAAATAGACATATGTACATATTCACATGATATAGTGCAGTTGTTCTTGTTTGGTTTGTTTGTAATAATATAATATTGAGTGAATAAATATGATTAAATATGACCAAATAGTGCAAAAACAGAAGTGACCTTAGTACAGACATGTTGCACAGTGCAGGGTACAGGATGAGGTCAGTAGTCTATTGGGAGCAGAGCTGATTGTAAAGTCTGACAGCAGCAGGAAGGAAGGACCTGGGGTACCTCTCCTTCGCACACTTAGGGTGCATCAGTGTGTTGCTGAAGGAGCTGCCCAGTGCTGTGAGAGTGACCCGCAGGGGGTGGGACTCCTGCACCAACAGGGATGACAGCTTGTCCATCATCCTGCTCTCTCCCACCAGATGAAGAGATCAGTCTCAGAGCTTTGCTAAAAGTGCTCCAAAATACAGGTGTGAACACTCCTTCGAGTGTCCTTGAACACATCACTGAACCACTGAATCCTTCCAGTGTTTCACAATGGGTCATACAAAACTGTTTTAAAGAGACAAATCAAATGTGTAACAAGTAAGGGAGATGGATAGACCGTACCATAGATATTCTTATGTAAATTAAGTAACATAAAGGTGTTTGTTGCACTGTGCAGACGTTTTTCCTGCTGTGGGGTTGTTGTTTTTTTTTGCAGGTGCAGCCTCGGGGACGCGCAAGACCGCGCGCTCCGGCTTCCCCCGGTACCTCCCACTTCTTCCCCCAGCTTGTTTAAGTGCTCGCCTCCTTCACTTCAATGAGCGCTATTGTTGAGAGAGTCTGTGCGCCTCCTGAACGCTGGCGGACCTGGTTCTCCTCTGACGGACGGACGGAGCGGACGGAGCGAGTGCGCCGCGGTCACAGAGAAACCTTTTGGTGTTCGTCGTGGACGCAAACTCTGCTGCATTGCTTTGCTCAAACAGGGGTTTGAACAGTTTTGGGGGGGTTTTGCGCGCAGAGACAAAGTGGATAAAAACTTTGGGAAGACGCGGCTCCAGCGCATTCCCGCGGACTTTGGATTACTTTACCAAGGTAAGCTCTCCCTGCGCCTCCCTCACACTTTAACGGTGGGTTTTAAAATAACAAGTCCATCTGCTCTTTAATTGAGATGAATCCACTTTGACTGCATTTATTATAAGAGAGCCCTTCCTCGCGTGTGACCTGTTGTGGATGCTGCGTTATCTATTAAAAGTTAATCAGTTCTCCTGTACACTTTGACTCGGAGAAGCCCTGATAATGGAGCTCCTTTAGTTCCTTTAGTGCCTCAGTCTCCTTCACGTGTGAAAGCTTCCCTTGTGGCCGGTGACTCGCATTCCTCTGCCGGCGCTCGGGTCACTATCTCGGGTCAGGATCTGCCGGACAGACGCGCTCAGAGGGAGGCACGGACAGGAGAGACACTGAGAGGAGTGTTTTTTCCTGCACGGATATGTGGAAACGGGATTAGCTCTTATCGTCCCCGTTGCCTTCAGACCGTGTTCGAGTCGAATGTGTGGGATTAGAGGTCGCTATCTGCGCCTCCACGGTTCCTCTCTCTCACTCCTGGCGTTTGTTTTCACCCCGGATGGGAGACTTTAATCTGTGTGATTGGCCGGTGATCCCCGGAGACCAATCAAAGGCATTCCCATTGGGATATAGAGAGGCTTTAAAGAGGTTACCTGTTGGTGTTCGAGGGTTTCTCCTGCAAGTTCAGTGTTAATGTAGAGAGTCAACTATTTCAATTCAATTTTATTTATAGTGTCAAATCATAACAGAAGTTATCTCAGGACACTTTACAGACTAGGTAAAGATCACACTTACACGCATTGATTCTTGCTGAAGTCATTTTTTAAGCAGAAATGTCAAATGTTCTGCTTACAACTTCTTTAATGTGGGGGATTTGTTACTTTCCTCTGTTTTATCGGCTTGTATAGCTTATTGAATATCTTGCTTTTATAAATCTATGATGTATTTTTTAACTGAAACACCAATAGTCACAGTGCTATTCTATTACTTAATAGTAGAATAGTTCCCTTAAGGGGCTGTATTGCAGCATCATCTTACTGTAAATTGGCGGACATTATAAGACAATTAAATCATTGTTCTGTTAAATTAAAACATTATGATCATAAATTAACAATTAAATCAAACAGTTGGCACTTCCAGCATGTCTAATGTGAGGAATAGGTGCTGTGAGTCAGAACATTCGGGGGTTTGGACTGTTGTTCGCACAGAACGAGGAGACTGAACACGTCACTTTGGGCTCTGGGAAGTTGAGATGGGCATTATAACACATTACTATGAAGATAAGCTGCAGCTCTAGCTGGTATATTTGCGTGTGCACATGCAGTCCTTGTCAAATCACATGCAGAAGAGAAGAAAGAACACATCTCAGTGATCTGAGATGCATGTAAACCTGCACCTTGCAGTATACAGTGGTAACACAAGAGCAATATGTGAGGGTGGGTTTGTAATACATAGAGAGTCTAAGAAATCTCTACAGTGAGATTTCTTTACCTTACATCGCAACTTGCTGCATTGTCTGCATTTGGTTACAGCAGGAGCTCTCCGAATCAATATTGGTCAGTGATGACAGGGAGAAAAATGAATTCAGCCCGGAGACTGAGTATGGGAAAAGCAAAGAAAGGTGGAGACAGAGGGATGGAGTGAAGTACGCACTGGAGAGAGGGAGAGCAAAGCAAACATTCCTGACTCGGTGTCTCAGCAATTTAATTAAGGTTTTTGTGAGATGCTGCAGCGAGCACCTCGAGGTAAAGGCTTAACCCCCCCACCCACCCGTTTCCACCTTGGACTAATCCCAAGGGTCAGCCAATAAGTGTCGGGGTCATGCCACCATGACAACTAAATAGGGGCGAACCCGAAGGGAAGCTCCCAATTCAGAGAGTTAATAACCCTATGAAGGAAGTTAAGAGCTACAAGGTGAAGAGAATGGAGTCGTGGATCGGATTGTGTATGTGTGTGTGTGTGTGTGTGTGTGTGTGTGTGTGTGTGTGTGTGTGTGTGTGTGTGTGTGTGTGTGTGTGTGTGTGTGTGTGTGTGTGTGTGTGTGTGTGTGTGTGTGTGTGTGTGTGTGTGTGTGTGTGTGTGTGTGTGTGTGTGTGTGTGTGTTTGTGTGTGTGTGTGTGTGTGGATGAGATTTTAGTTGATATCAGCTACACCGACTTAAAGCCCCTCCTCTTAGAGGGGTTTAAGTGTGCCCTGTGGTGCTGTGATGTTACGCGCGCACGCACGCACGCACGCACGCACGCACACACACACACACAAAGACACACACTCTGTCTCACACACATACAAACCCTCCCTTGAGGTCAGATTTTGGTCACTGTACCACTGGTCGGGTAGATTTTCATAGGAAAATAAAATCAATTACTCAACTGGCTGTTGTTATTCTCTGACACTTGTCACTACAGTCAGGCGTCGTTTCCATGTTGCCCTTTAAAATGTCCTGCAAAGTTTTTCTCGTCTTGAAGGAACAAAAAAAAACCTCCCTGCTGTTGTTTCATTAACATTGTATTCCACATCCACTGTGTGTAACGTGCATATGTGACACTTTCACCACTGCAGAGAGGCTCATTTCCAGCCTCACCCTTCTGCTCTCGTGTTCTGGTTTATGTTTGATCTGTTTTCCATCTTCCTTTTAGCCTCAACATGTTTTGTGGATTTCTCTTTTATGTGGAACAGGCTGCCACACTTACTCTCACTCGGATCATGGACATTGGATGATTCTGCAAAACTCTGGATTGCATTCAGTGACAGCTATTGTCTTGCTTTTAGTGACAACATTTTGAAAGTTTGTTCCTTTCTACAATCTCCGTGTATGGCAATTATCATGGTTAAGGTTAGGGAAAGGCCATGGATATAAGGCATGGTTAGGGCTGTGGAGGTCAGAGGCTGTGAAGCGTGTCTGACTTTCATGCTTTTTACTGCACTTAATGCTTGCATTGGCATTGGACGTTAATCTAGAGCTGCAAGATCTAGCCAACATATGAATGGAGAGGCCTTTGCACACCAGGGGAGAAACAAATGTGAAATGCGAAAATTTATACCGGTGATGTCTGCAGCTCCCAGGGCTGAGGCGAGACAGAGGCAGTAAGCTAGCAGCCTCGAACTCGAGAGCTAGCTAGCAGCTGCCATTAGCGAGGATGAGGCGGCTGCTAGCTAGCTAACTGCCTCATTTGGCTCCGATGTATCTCGGACTTCCACAACAAGTACTTTGCAGCAACAGTGGTTATCTCAGCCATGGCTGACGAGAGAAGGAAAATAGCGTGAGAAAATGTGGTGATATTGGTGGAAACGATGATCCTAATATGATCAAGTGATGCAACACTGGCGTGTCTTGCAACTAAATTGCAGTCTGAACGCAGCTTTAGGCTTTTATTGTGAAAGCGCAAGGAGTGGATTTGGTATACACTGCCTTTGTAAAGGTTGAAAGGAGTAAAGTTTGCTGTCTTGGGAGGGACTACGGAGCCTGCGTGTTGTTGCTTTATAATCCTCATGCATCATGTCTTATTCTCACAGTGCGAAATGTTAGAAAATAAAAAATAAAAACGCTGATTCATCATTGCATTGAATTCATGTTCAGTGTGGAAATACTGGTGACAAAAGCCACAGCTCGACAAAATATATTGACGTGTGAATTAAAAGCTCTCTCTTTCATGGACGAGGCCAAAGAAACAATACATCGTCAGTTGTTTGTGATTATGGCGTACAGGGTGCAATGACATCATTTAACCACAGGGAGTGCTGTTAAGTGTTTTCAAACCTTATATGATATACAGCATCAATTGGCATCTACAGCATCTTCACAGTACACATGCACACAATAACGGCATTATTTAATGTCACTGTGTGTAGGATTAGACTTGCTCTTACTTTGGGGCCCTCTGGTGGTAGTAACAAGAATGACGATGTAGTCGACAGCAAAGCTCGTCACAGATTTGGCTGAGACAGCACACAGACAACAGGTTTGGCTGAGACAGCACACAGACCGCACCAGTTTTCACTAGGATTATTATCATTGTTGAAAAATAACACAATACACATAGAAACTTTAATCAAAAAGGAATTTCCCCAATTGCTTTCTGTTTTTCCTATTTATTAAAAAGCCATTTTTCAAGCTCAGACAGGCTTGACATCGCTGGAGTTTCCATCATTTAGTTGTTAAGCACAAAATAAGCTGCACATAAAAACAGGTGGAAGAAATCGGGATCCCTCCCTCCTCTCGGTGCCGTGCAGATGTAAAAGGTGGGGTGGGCCCAGCCGCTTGTCAGCTCATTTGGGATCGTTTAAGGAAGCGGGGACCACGCAGATGGAGCGGACGTCCAGCATCAAGCCTCTGACTGCTGATAAATCATTCTGCTCAGCTCAGTCGTTATGCTGCTCTGGGCTGACTTCCCCCTCTCTGGAAGTCTGCAGCCATACTGAAACCATTTACAGTAACAAGCTAATTTTGATAATGCTGACGAGAGGTTTCCCTCCATTTTTTACTCAAGCGTTTGGCAAATGCATTTTTCCAAATTATCCAGTGCCCTGAACCCATAAATCTTCGAAGCATCTATAGGTGCAACTACCATTATTGATTACTAAAAAATACCAAAGGCGACATCTTTGATTTTCTTGTTTTATCCTAAAAAACGTTTAAAACACAAAGAGTTCCTTTGCACTGAAATAAAACAAAGAAAAGCTGAAAATACTCATGTTTGAAAAGCTGGAGCCAGAGATTGTTTGCCATTTATTCTTGATAAATTACTTCAATGACTATTTAATTGATTATTACTGAATATTGCCCCAATACATGTAAAGTTTGTCTGGTAATGGACGCTCCTCTCATGTTGCGTAACAAGAACTTGCTAAAAATACTATTATGCAAATGAGGGCAGTTGGGATATTGCTAAAGTTGGTTTCGGTTTTCAGGGACATAAAAAGACTCACATTTCATCTTTACAAGGTTCCTTGGCCCCAGAGGAATTCTAGACTCAAACCTACAACGGACTGAGTCTTAACACGCTCACCAGAGGGGAAGCTCTACTTTCCTAGAACTCGACCCCCCCGCCTCCACCCCTCCACCCCCAGGGAGGGTTTAGGGATTGCTACTCCTTTACTAACCCATGAAGCGTGTCTCTAAGTACCTTCCCCCCTCATCCTCACAGTGTGTTTTGTAAACATGGTGGTTCAGTAGGAAGGTAAAGAGCGTGACACATACAGACTCCTCGTAACATTCCTCTGAGGTACCAGGAGGCACCAGGGCAGAAAGATGCCTCCCGTGGCAGTTCTGTGGTCAGATTACCTGATGCAGAAAGACCAGGCTGAGATCAAACGATTGACCTTTTGATGTCAGCATATTCTCTCTTGGTCCCTAACAGTCTCCCTCAGTTCATATCCCTTAATGACGTGTAAAGGAAGTATGCTTCTTTTGCTGAATCTATTTAGACCAGTTGGATCATTGTCACACGTATTAAAAAACACAGGTTTGCAACATAGCTATGGACTGTTAGCATTAGATGCTTCAACTAAGTGAGGCAACCAGTTTAATAATATGTTTTAGCACAAACACAGCAGTAAAGTGCAGCGAGCTAATCTATAGCTATACTGTTACTAACCGGCTACAAACAGGGTACATCTGACAAACTCTTCTCTCATTTGATATGTCTGGCCCCTCTCCCATTCAGACATGTTTCCAGTTTTCCAATCACAGCTGTTTATCTCATGTAGGGCGGGTTTAAGACGATGACTGACAGCATTGCCGTCCAGTCTGCAGGTTCGTTTAGCGCAGTTTACCAGGGTCACGAAACTCAGATCAAACGTTCAAACTAGACAGCGCCGATCAGAAAGTTTGTGACTCGACCACCATTGATTTGCACGGAGCAAACACTGCGGTTTTGTTGCTGTGATTGGTTTTAGGTCTATCTGAATGAATTTAGGGCGCACTCACACTGTCCTTCTGTACCGGGCCAAAACCGTTTTTTCAGCTAAAGCCTAGTACCTTTAAGCAGTGTGAGTGCACCCATTCCGCGCATAACTGCGGACAGCGGGCCGTCCACTGCCGTGGGCTTTTGTAGAGCCGTTTGCACATGTACGAGCACGAGCGTGCGCACGTGTACGAGCACGAGCCCTACGGCGGTAGCGGTGTGTGCGCCTGTTCGGACATACAAAATAGAAGGATGGACCATGCACGGACATTTAACAACAACAACATTGGCGGCGAAAGTTTCACGTTGGTGTGATGCGGAGTTGGAGTTTTTACTGCAGATTTGGTCGGATGAAAATATTCAAAAACAGTCGACAAGACGCACAAAAACTCTGAGGTCTGTGGAAAGATTTGTAAACAAAGCCACGCATCGCCATGACGTCATCAATGCGTGTGACGTGTTACGGCGTGATGACGTATGGACAGCAAGAAGCATTTGCGCGAGGCCCAGGTAGTGTGAGTACAAACGGGCCTGGGGCGCGGGGGGAGAGGGAGGGGGGACAAGTACCCTAAAGCCCGGGGCGCGGTGCGGAAGTACAGTGTGAGTGCGCCCTAATATGCATTTGTGATTAGTCTGGTAAATCCAGTCTAAAGCAGGGTAACAATCTTTTTGTGCATGTTGTAATAACTCAGTTATCACAATGAAGACGTTTTATACACAATGCAAAAACTAAAAATGTGTGTCTAGGTCCACTTTCAACAGAGTTTTCAGAACTCTGGGACAAGACTATTGAAATCTTGGCCTCATTCTGCATAGTTAATACTTTTTTTCTTCAAGTCCTCGTCATTGAATTTACCTCATCCGACTTCATTTAACAAACTCTCTTTTTCTTTAGAAGTAGGACGGGACTGTTTATACAGAACGCTTTTATATTCTGACCTGACACCTAATCTGTCCAAAGTCTTAAAGATAACACATCCCTCCTCCTCCATACACTACCTGAGGGCGTGGGGATTTGTCAGTGTGTGAGTTGGTGTGGGGGGTGGGGTGATAGATTAGGGGAACCCCACTTTCCAGTTTTTCCTAAGCCCCTCTTTCTTTTTGTTTCCTGAGGGTACATAGTCTGGTTGTAGAGACACACACTCTTTCATCCCCATTCAACAGCCCTCATTCCCCTTACACCCCCCCCCCCCCCCCCCACCACCACACACACACACATACACACACACACACACACACACACAGAGGCTGGAAGTAGACCGTGGCCTGGGGGGGGCTTCAGGGCCTCACAAAGCACTTCAAAGGGCCGAGGTCTGGATGTATGATGTCCTCAACAGCTCAAAGGCACAACAGGTGAAGAGAGACGCCGCTTGACAAACTGAAGGTAACCGGCAGTGTTGGTTAACATGGACGCGTGTTGAACTCCGCGCTCGTGTGTAGCATGTCGTATGTGTCGGGACGTGTGAGAGATTATTGAGCCACAGTTGCCTCCGGTGTTGGTTCAGGGTGATGTGTTTTGTACTATTGTCTGTCTGCATTCAGATGCACTTGTAGTATCATGTCTCCTTTTCTTGTACAGTAAACCCTGCTTTTGTGTCTGTGCGCCAGATTATCATTGTAACTTTTAAAACTATTTTTGTAGGGACGTTAATGCAGAAATTTGCTTGGTTAATCTTCATTTTACCCGTTGTTTAGATGCATGAATAATCGGGGTACTGAAGGAGTTTTCTAGGTCTGTTAACCGGGGTATGAGAACTCTGTTTTTATCCAGGGTACGGTCTTTAAATGGTGTTTGAGAAACAGGAGTACTGCCTTAATCTGAATATAATCAGGTTTATATATAAACTGCATGCAAACGCACTGAGTGTTGATTCAAACGTGTTAAATTAATATATTTGAACATTCAGTTTGAACCTGCTTCACCCAGAAATCCAGCCTTTAAAATGCCGTTGGACCTGGACATCTATACATGTTATTACTTACAAATCAACCAGTGCTCACTTGAAATATTAACTATATCATGATGGAAATATATAGTCCAATTATAGAGAGGGGTGGTATAATGGATTTGGCTGTGGTCTTGAGAAAACATAGTAATGGATGGATTAAATTGGAGTCATTATAAAAATATGAGATACTAGTTAAAACTTGTGGGAGTGAACATATGAAATAAGCATCAGACTGAGCATAAATATGGGAAGAATGTGGAATGAAGTAACACTGAGGAGAAATAATAGTTTTATGTGAGGAGTGTCGAGGCGTGGTGGCCCTCCTGGTTCAAAAGTTCATAGTCTAGTTCTGTTTGGAGGAGTAGCAATGGAGGGGCATAAAGGAGCACTGAAATACAAGGCTGCGGAGAGACCATCACCACAAGAAGATACATTTCAAGATGAGTTCAAACGAAATTATAGGTTGCAAGATGTCATATTAATTGTTTGATAAGACGAGGTGTGTACAGTAATTGGCGTAACTGAGCACTGTCCAATCCTACGTTAGCAACCGTTACTAGGCCCAGGAGGCCTGTCAAGCTTCACGAGGTAGGGACCGGTGTGCATATGGAAGTCCAACAGCTGCTGCTTCCAAACAGCGGGGATAAGGAGTTAGGCTCCAGGTTGTTTTTCCCGTCCCACGTGATCAGCACATCAGGTGATGCTGTCGAATGTGCATTAGCATGTCGTTTGTGTTTCCATTCACATCTCCTACAACGGTGGAGCAACGCAGACACACCGCCCTCGTCTTATAAAGTTACCAGCCTGCCTGATCCCCGAAGTGAGGTTTCCCGCTCTGCCATTTTGTTTGCGCTCGCCAGAGTGGTGCTGACTCGCACACTAGCTTGTTATGCTAACCCAAGCACGTGTTGCTAACGGTGTACAGCTAGACCATTCGGACACTTCTGTCAGTAAGGACCTACGCCAAAATCATTGGAAAAATTCAAAGAACGGCAAGAGACGTGGTTGTTTTGGGACCAAATTTAGAACGGCCTTTCAGGCTTATATCAAATGGAGTGTCCAGTAAGTGAGAACACGTCTGACACAGGAATCTCCTGTTGTGCGCTACATGTTGGACTATGTCCGGACCTGATTCTCCTGACACTGTTTGGGGTTCATATGCGAAAACAGTTTGATTGTTGCATAGACAGTTTCTCTTTTCTCTATCAGACACACACACGCATGCACATACAATCAGAGTACTCCTTGGAGGCCTCGCTGCAGCTGGAAGGGGATTAAAAGGTCAGGAGTCAAAGGGGGGACCAGTCAAACCGCAGACTGCCACACGAAACTGACGAAGCAGAAGAAACACGGGCGAAGAGAGAGCGTTGAATCTGAGTCAACGTTACAATCCAGATGAGCCAAATGAGAAGAGATCGGTCCTCCTGATGTTCAGTGGTTCACCTTGTTTCAATTTGGCCCAAAGCCGACCGTCTGAGGACGCTTGGACCACCACAGAAAGACAGATTAAACCAGCATGTGCAGGCTTGTGCAAGATCTTCCACTGTTACTCGCTTGTTTATCATAATGAGAGCAGGTTAAGGTCACGATTTCAGCAGTCAGCTCGGCTATAAACGTCATTTTGAAAGTATGTCCTGAAGCCAGCAGCAATAAAAGATTGCCAAAATCATTGTTATTAGTGTAGGTAGTGATTTAGTACAGTAAGACAATTTATGAGCAATAACTTTTGCTGTTGCAGAATATTAGGTGTATTTGTTTCCCTGCCATTGAGTTAATTTGCACATCATACTGTGACATACGAAATATATTTCAACAACATTGGCCCCCACTGTTGCCACAGTGAGGCCACCGATGGCAAACTTTAAAAAAACAAAACAATAAATCTTGAGAGAGAGAGAAAAGGATAAAAGGGACACGCTAAGGGATGCATGTAATTCAAAGCATCCAAATAAAACTACTGTGGAAGTGAGAGTATTTCTGTTATTTGTCTGGTGTTGCATTGATACAAAGGCAACGGACAGGGCTCAGCTATGTTTGCGGGTGTCATTGCTGTTTGGCTCGCTGTAAAACAGGAACTCAAATATTGAAAGATGCTGAGAGCGGAGGATAATTATCCCGAGCAAATAACATCCACAGAAAACGTCAAACAGCTGTGAACGTTCAGTATAAACACTTTAGAGTCGTTTTGAGTCACAAGTGTAAAGAACTCTTCAGCAAAATCTGAACGCACATAGCTTTTAGTGCGGTCATGTACTTAGCATCAGGGTAAAAGAGCAAACAACAGAGTAACTTTTCAGGTTTTAACACTTCCTGCGGCCAACTAAGCCTCTATTAGAGTGTTTGGCTGAAGCATCGGTCTAAATATCTTTGCACTTGACACATCCTCTGCCCACTGAACCCAGTGTAGAAATCTGTGGCTGTGGGCGAGCCTGTGATATTTTTAACAAGTTGTTCACAGATGAGAACTCAAACCCACTTCAAAGAAGTGGCAAGCGGATCAAAAGTGACGCTGCAGCAGCTTTTAATGCACACTGGCAGTGAGAAGGGGTCAATAATGGAAGTGTGTGTTGCGTGTGGAAGTGTATAAAAAATGAAATAGACAACAACAGAAAACAACAACAGCGCGCACAAAAGTTAATATTAAGAACCCAGCAGGTATAAAGGGGGACATTCTGGGTAATTTGGTGCCTTCGACTGAACATAGTTGTTGCTAGTTTTTTCAGTCAGGGTTAGCATCTAGCTAACGCCTGTTTTTCATGCTTCAGGTGCCGTAAAACAACAGAATATATGTGAGATCGAATAAACGTTTTGAGTTCTCACACTCATTTCACAACATACTCTTTCAACTATACAGTTTTGATGCGACATTTGTTGCTTCATTTGTTTAGCGCTCTTAATTTAAAAATTTTTTTGGCAGGTTTTCAAGCCTTCATTATAAAGGACAGACAGGAAATGGGGTGAGAGAGAGGGGGAGACATGCAGTAAAGGGCCGCGGGTTCGACTCCGACCTGCGGCCCTTTGCTGCGACCACTGCCTCGAGGACCTTCAGCCTCTTTACATGGGTCGACTGCTCTAACCACTGTGCTACCGGCCGCCCCTGTTTAGCACTCTTTTGTCTACTATTTGCTTACAAGCACAAATGGGCTCATGCACAAATGGGGGTTAAATAATTCATTTAAGCGTCCATTACCGAAGCCTGGGTTTCTGTTACCTGCTGGACTCTTTTTTTTTAAGTTTCACAGAGGAGACAGTGTTTATTTATTTGTGTCTGCTATATGTAATGAACCAGTGCATTAGCAACGGCCGCTAGCTAAACCGAGACTCCGTAAACACAGACCAGACCAATACAAGTCCAAGACAAGCAGTCAGCAGGTCAGTCAGCTGCAGAACGCTCCTCCGTGCCTCTGATGAGGCCAAAACACACCAGGCTGTTACCCTCGTTGGAAACAGATGGGACACATTAAACAAAGTGAGGTAGCAAAGATTGATGGAGCAATTTCACAGCCTCATAGCAGAAAATTAACTTCATATATCTGTGTTGGGTTTGATTGGGTTGTTGGTCACTCCGGAGACTTCTGGCCTTCACTAAACTCCCTGCTCATTAAAATAGTGACTGCTGCCATTATTCAAAGGGATGGAAAGGGTTTTTTTTTAGTGCGTGGGTGTGATGGGCTTTAAGAGTCATTTGTTGCAATTTCTACAGTCATTTTAATGCTATATTACCAAATGTACTATTTATTTTACTTGTTGTTTAATATGGGTTTCCCTCATGTTATTGTTTCTGCTTCATTACAGAGACCACTTATTAAATTAAGTACGTTTGAATGAAGGGGAAACCGCATGAACTTGGGCTACAAGAACTCAAGCAGGCCTATTACGAAATCCACTTGTGTGCGCTAAAACGGAGTTCATTGCCGATGTAGTCGGGATCTAAAATGAAAGGACTTTGTGGACTAATTATTTGCAGAATTTCTCATCTCATCTCTCTCCGGGCTCGGGTCGCGGGGGCAGCAGCTTTAGCAGGGGACCCCAAACTTCTCTTTCCCGGGCCACATTAACCAGCTCTAACTGGGGGATCCCGAGGCGTTCCCAGGCCAGTGTGGAGATATAATCTCTCCACCTAGTCCTGGGTCTTCCCCGAGGCCTCCTCCCAGCTGGACGTGCCTGGAACACCTCCCTAGGGAGGCGCCCAGGGTTCATCCTTACTAGATGCCCGAACCACCTCAACTTTGTGTCCAATAAAATGGAATTTAAACGACAGGGTGAAGTGAATTTTAACCCATAAATAACAAAGATTCAGGGTGATTTTGCAGAAGGATTTGAGTTCATTTCTGTGGACTAGCTGTTGATCTGTGGTGAAATGTACGCGAGTGTATTCCCTCTTCTTTTTCTCATTATGTGCACGCATACTTGTGTCGTTCACTCTCAGCTGTTGTGATCGAAGCTAATGTGAGGAAATCAGTTCAGATCTGATTTCCATCTCCGATTAGATTTACACTTGCGATTAACACGGTCGGACTGCACATGCTTAGACATTGACCCCATGTTTGGTTTCCCTGTATGTTGGTGGGCGCAGCGTCAGTACGTTCTTCGACGGCTGACACTCCCGTCTTCCCATGAAATCACACCGAGCAGATATCATCTTTCAAAGGGATCTGAAAGGAGCATTACGTCGCAGTCACTGGCCCATTTTGGCTGCTTTGGAACTTATTAAAGTTGGGAAATACTTCAAACAGTCAAATTATATATCCAACTGATGGATGATTAAAAAACTCTTTGGGAACATTCTTGTAGCTTTTACAAATATTCTGTTTTCTGTCGGTTTCTACTGCACATTAAATATTCTTATTCTAAACAGCAAAGTTATCTTGAGTGTTTATAAAGGCAGGCATTATTTATGTATCAGTGCAAAATCAAACAAGGTCACTTGTGGCTTCTGTGGGAGTCGGGGTGTGTGTGTGTGTGTGTGTGTGTGTGTGTGTGTGTGTGTGTGTGTGTGTGTGTGTGTGTGTGTGTGTGTGTGTCGCACTCCATCTATCCACACAAACATAACATCATTTTTCCCCTCATTCCCTCTCAAAACATCCCTACAAGCCTCAGGGCTTTTTTTTTTTCTTTCTTTCCAGTCATGTGTCAGCACCCGTTCCTCAGTGGAGTGTGTTATTCGTCGTTCCGTCACATTTCTCTTCCTCAGAGTCCAGTTATGCTTCACAGATCCTCGTCCTTTTACGCACTAGCAAAAATGACAATCAAAAAGAAGCATCGCATTGCTTTGATGCAGCCCGCTCGCACAACTTTTTCACATTCACCCAACTGCTACAAGACTGACACAGTGAGGAGTACCAGTACCTGTTCTTGTGTTCCTCCATGAACCCAAAATTGAGTTAATTCCTTCAAATAAAACAGTAAAGTATTCAAATAAGAGAGAAAAATAAATCTCTAAATAAATCTCAGGGACAGAAAAAACCCCAAAAACCTAAATAGAAAATAAACAGAGAGAGCAAGACATAGTGTGGAACGACCTTCGACCCCGTTCAGCTAAATCACTTGTACGGTAATTTGAGCTGCAACAGTTGCACTTTAACACAATCCATTAGATTCACTGTCACTTTTCTCAGGACTTTGAATAAGTCGTCTCTTATTTGAGGTGAATGTTCACAAGTTTGGTGTTTGTCACAGCTGATAGGCAAGTGCAAACAGAGGGAGAGAGCCTGGTTTCTGTCCTGATTAGCGGTCCGCTGAGGAGATAAGCACTCTGACTATGGGTGCGTTTGTGTGTGTGTGTTATGGACTCGGTAAATGGACTTGTATTTATAAAGCGCTTTTCTAGTCTTCTGACTATTCAAGGCGCTTTCACAGTGTTTGTCACATTCACCCGTTCATTCACACTGATGGCGGTGGACATCTATATACCATCTAATGTAACCATTCACACCACGTTTACACACAAGTCACTGCACGGGAAGCAATTCAGGGTTCAGTGTCTTGCCCAAGGACACTTCGACATGTGGACCGGGGGAGGTGGGGATCGAACCGCCAATCTCTCAAGTGAAGGACAATCCACTCTGTCACTGAGCCACAGTCAGTGTGTGTGTGCGTGTGTGTGATGTCATCAGCGGTCTGAACCAATCCTTCCTTGTGAGTTTAGGTAAATAAACACTTCAACTTGGTTTGTGATTTTGAAATACCGTAGTTTTCTAAACGAAAGTAGAAAATGGTGCATCGACACTTTACCTGATTGCAGTGTGAAACCTGATTTTCTGGCAGTGACATGTCGCTCAAATAGCACAGAGTGAACTTTGTCCAAACTAAAATTAGTTCCGTATTTTCTGTCTCTTGTAAACACACAGGGGTCTCAGCAGAGTCGCCCTCCCAGGACACTTTTTTACGTGTCTGTAGCCGTACGTCTCAGACTGTGATAATAACGGCTGGACTCAGGTCTGGTGTTGTAAACTTGACAGCCTGGTGTGGCACTGAACAGCACCGCAAACAGTTAAAAAAGAAATCACATTTTTCTGTTCCTGTGTAAAAATGCTGCCTTTGTTTCTGGGTCATGAACCAGCCGAGGTCACCGGCTTTAACCGAGCCAAACAAACACACACGCGCTTCAGTTTGCACTAATTGATTCCCCTTCCAGCAGAGACAAGAATGAGTGTGTGTGTGTGTTTACTTTAAAGGATCTGTCAGGACTTTAAGTAAATAGATAAGTGACAGAGTAAACACCAATCCACACACACACACACACACACACACACACACACACACACACACACACACACACACACACACACACACACACACACACACACACACACACACACACACACACACACACACACACACACACACACACACACACACACACACACACACACACACACACACACACACACACACACACGGTTTGTGCCTCATATGAAAACATGGTTCTGTGCTGATCATTTCCCAAAGGTGAACCCATCTGTCAATTATAATCCAATTATAATTGTGTGTGTTGTGTGTGTGTGTGTGTGTGTGTGTGTGTGTGTGTGTGTGTGTGTGTGTGTGTGTGTGTGTGTGTGCGTGTCCTTGATGGCAGTTCCTATAGAAGTCCCTCAGCAGTAAATCTGTCCACACTCCCTGACCTAACACTGGGTTAATGAGGTGATCCAGCAGCAGGGGACGGTTGGTAGAGGTCTTTGGGTCTGTGTTGGTGTGTGTGCATGCATGTGGTTAAGGACTTAAGTGGTTGTAGCAGAGGCAGCGTTCATGGTGTAAAGGTGTGTTTGCATGAGACAAATACGATCCGGAGTTGTGTGAGTGTAAATAACTGCGCTGATTTTCCAGTGCGAGTCTGACATGCCTGTAAATCGCCAGCACAAATTACTTAGTAGGTTTTGGTGAAGTCCCATGAGAATGCCGAGCCGTGCAGTTTGTAGCTCACTGCTGAGGCTGTGGTATAGTCTAAAAGAAGCTCTGTGCAAAAGCATTTTGCATCTCATGTACTGCTTTAGATATGGTTATGTAATGTTTATCAACAGGCAAAGCCACAAATAATCCAGAGCAGGATGCTGAAAACATCCACAAATGACTTTTAAAAGCATGAAGCCTTGCATTCATAGAACCACTCAATGATAAAGTGGGTGTTAAGTGAAATTGTTAGAATGCATCAAACAAGATAAAAACATGTGCCTATAATTTGATTGATCACAGGCCGGCATGGGCTACACGGTGGTGTAGTGGTTAGCACTGTCGTCTCGCAGTGAGAAGGTCCCTGGTTCAAACTCTGTGTGGAGTTTGCATGTTCTCTCCGTGTCTGCATGGGTTTTCTCCGGGTTCTCCGGTTTCCTCCCACAATCCAAAAGACATGCACGTGTTAGGTTAATTGACGACTTTGCCCGTTGGGTAGAATTCGTCTCTATGTGCCCTGTGATAGACTGGCGTCCTGTCCAGGGTGGACCTCGCCTCACGCCCGATGTCAGCTGGGATCAGCTCCAGCCCCCCGCGACCCCGACAGGGACAAGCGGTTGAAGATGAATGAATGAACACACCGGCATTTTAACTGTAACCACGATTTTCCCAAGTGTTTCAGTCGTTATCCTCAATAGTGATTAGTCACCCTATCCTTAGTATCCATTAACCTGTCGATTCTTTTCTTGGTCAGTTGTCTTGTCCAGAAAGTGGTGAAAAAATGTCGCTCAGCGTTTCCCAAAGACGATGTCCTCAAATGTCTTGTTTGTTCCACAACTCAAGGATGTTCAGTTCACTCTCACAGAGGAGGAAAGAACCAAGAAAAAAGTCACATTGAAGAAGCAGGAGTCAGAGAATTTGGACATTTTTCTTAGTAAAATGACTCAAAATGATAAATGCATTATCAAAATAGCTGAGGATTAATAGTTGATAACTCCTAGATTAATAGACTAATTGTTGCAGCTTTAACCCAAAACCTTATTTTATTTGCCAGCTCCTTTAAAATAGTTCAGTGCAGAGAGTGTAGAGTGTTTGTGCAGATTGTGAGTGATAGACTGAGTGTGTAACTGTGCTCAGAGCAGCCAGGTGTTAGCTATTTGTCCAACGAACAGTTTAAGCAACAGTTTGCCTATTAACAAAGGCTCCTCAGGACCCAAGACAATGGCAATGCTTTGCTTGCTGACTGCTGCGGAAAGTCGAGGGGGTTAACCCTGACGTTCGCAACAACAACTCTCCTGTCCTTCCCAACCACGGTGAAGAAAGTAATTGAGAAATTGTTGATGTTGGACTGAAAAAAAGCCCCTTTGTGGAACATAACACATGGTTTTGAAGAACTGTCCGACATTGACATTCTAGGGTTGGACAGGCAGTCAAGTGAAGTTCACACAAGGCTTAAATCAAACTGACAAAAGACTATTTTACACCAGACTTTCACTGTTGTTTTCCCTTTATTTTTAAACATAATTGCCATCTTTAGTTTCAACTTGAAAATAGATGTTTTAAAATAAAGAGAGAGAGAGAGAGAGAAATCATTCAAATCCAGAACTGGGTCCAGTGATTGTTTAAGACAGATAAGCTGTTATGGTACAGTATCTGTCTAGACTTGTACAAACTGGAGGCGTCAGTACCGCCCCCACTCATCTCCCCACAGTCCAGCACAACCTGTACCCCGCCAGAGGCCAGGTTTTGGGAGCTGACAGCTGGGCTTAACAAGCAACAAGGGGCCCCTATTGGGTAAGAGTCTCGCAGGTGATCATCACTCAGTAATCAGGCCTGGAGGTGGGAGGATGGATGGATTCATGAATGAACAGTGACAAGTGGAGCGTAGTTGACTTAAAGCTGCAATGTTGGTAGGATGCATCAAGATTTGTAAATCCTGGCAGGGCAGGAATCGACGGATCCGAGAAGGAGAACTATTAATACACTGCGTCCAAGTTAAATGTTTAAGACTTTCATTCTAGAAAGCTTAAGATATTGAAACATACTTAAAATAAGTCTTTATCATGTACTTAAAATAGGTCTTTATGGACTCCAGCTTAGAGAATTGTGTGTCTTTGGCTTTAATAAGCACAAGTAGAACTTATTGGCTGAAGCCGTCTTAGATTTCCTCTCTAAATGTCAAAGCTCTTTAACCTGTACTCGTATTTCCAGAATCTAAATGTGTACTCTACTGCGGAGACTTATACTCAGAAAAGATGTCAAGGTAACTGTAGGAACTGTAACTTCCTCTCTGGGAGGATTAAACACATTTTTTACAAGCACTAAGAAGGTGAGGACAAGGAAAAGCGGAGACATGTTTGAGACCGTTTCTTCTATCGCCAGTTGCCCGTTGGCACACCTGCGTGGAGCTGAGCGCAGGTGCCAGCGTGAAGACACACACGACCTTTCGATTCGTGACTCTCCTGGAGACTGCGGTGGTTGTCAGTGCAGAAAGACTGACTGCTCGTGGCGCCTCATCCCTGGCACTGATACTTTTATCACCTCAGTGGAAAAACCGGTGTTGACAAAAGTCATCCTGGGTCAATCAGGGTGTGTGCCCAACTGTGCCACGAGTAAATACCAAAGTTAGCGTGCGTCTCTACTCTCTATTGTGTTGTCTCAGTTCTCTGCTGGCTCCGTGCAAGTCTGTTTACAATGTTGGTCCAATTGACATCAGCATGCATGTGTTGCACATTTACTGAATTGTAATAGGAAGAGATCAGAGCATAGAATAGAAATACTTTATTCATCCCAAGCTGGGATATTGCAGAACAGGTATCTGAGTTTATAATGGAGAAACAAGCATCTTGAGTGGACTTACAGTTAACCGTAGTCTCTAATGTACCACAGCTTTGTTAGATGTGAGTGGGAAAACCTGATGCCTGATATCAGACAGCATTGTTTCCAACTCCAGTCTGATATCACTTCCACGCCAAGTGATTTCTGTGGGGGAGGAGGATTGGATTTTCCTCATCCGGTGTCTAGAGACCAACATATCCGCCGAAATCAAATTTTAAGTCTACGCTGATGCGCAGTCGTGCCAACGTACAGATTTCACTGGGGTTTTAAAGGAAACCTCCCTTGTGTCATTGCAGCGTTGGCAGTTTGAGCATCAGCAAAAGTTTCTCTTCAGCGGAGAGGCCGTAACTACAGTAAAAACCTAAAAAGGTGCCGGAGCCCTGTGGCACTGAAATGCCACAATTAAATGCAGCAATTATCAGTGTTATCCGTTACACCTGTATCTCATAACAAGGCAACAGGTGAGAAAGGTCTGTTTGTGTGTCAAATCAAATGAAAATGTTTCAGATTGCACCACTAGTTGTAGACTCTCTATGTGCATTTACAGTTTAAATATCAGCATATATGAATAATACAATTTACAGTCTGCAACGACATCTATCGGGGTGTGAATGGTTGTCTGTCTCTGTTCGTCTCTATGTGCCCTGTGATAGACTGGCGTCCTGTCCAGGGTGTACCCCGCCTCACGCCCAATGTCAGCTGGGATCGACTCCAGCTCCCCTGCGACCACGACCCCGGGATAAGCGGTTGAAGATGAATGAATGACATCTATCGGCCTTTCTATTCAAATATACACACTGTCAACTGTCTTACTGTCTATGAAACTGCACTGCGCACTTTATACGAAACCTAAGCTTTCACAATTACTCGGGATAAATAAAGTTCTTATCTAATTCTACCTCAACCCTTACGGCGTGTCTAAACAGGAGGCATTGCAGCCGTGTTTATCAGCCGTCTCACATGCATCTGTGGAACGGATACACTTCTATTTTAATCAATCTATGTGTCTAAACAGGCTGCGTAACGGCTCGCTCTACACACAAGTCAACATCCCCCCCTTTCCAGGCTTCAAACTCAAATTGGTCACACACACACACACGCGCACACGCACACTCATTTAATGTGAGGTTCTTGTCACTGCAGTTCAGTTTGGAACGACTTCAGCAAGCAACCAAAATCTGTCAGTTGGCTTTTGCCCACAAATTCCTCAAGCTGAGCATGTACTGTGTACTCTTGTGGAAACAGGCAGGAGCTGGTATTTTACAGGGAGAGTGGTTGATCCCCTTACAGCAGCGCTCTAGAGGAGAGTCGAGATCCTGACATGCAGCAGCAGCACACCTTGAATGTCCCTTTGCGTTTCCAGCACAGCCGCAGCCGCAGCCGCAGCAGCAGCAGCATGCCTGCCATACCTGAGTCAGACATCACAACACCCGGGCGTCGCTAAGGCAGCTACGTGAGCCGCAAACAATCCACTGTGCTGGGCAAGGTGACACATTAATGAATTAATGGGTTAATCATGTCGTGTTATATGATTACCTTCCAAACAATTGCACTGTGGGTAACCAGGTTAAGGAGTGGTTAATAATTGCCCTTCTGATGTTTCATTTTGATAGTATGTTCACGCTACCTTTCCATGTCCCGCTGATTGCCATTAGCTCTAACCAAAAGTGGAATTGACTTTAACGTCCTTGTCTTTTTAAACAGTGCAACTTAAATAGAAGAGTTGGTAATTGGTTGCTTATGTTGTGAGGTTTTATTTGACCCTGTATTGTCTCAGCTCTGAAGTCAAGCGACTGTATCAACAAGCATTCACGTGGTTGTAGCATTCCTGTAGCAGACACTGGACCCTTACCCTGACCCTGACCTCCGCTCTCACCTCTGACTTCCACATGGAGGCTAAAGAAGTGTCGTACTGTGTGTTTGGAGCTATTTCTGGCTTTGACAAAGAGGTTGTCTGTTCATAAATCTAACAGCAAGCTGCCAGGGAAAGCAGGGAGCGAGCGAGCATAGGCAGAGAGAGCGAGCAGAGTCATTTGACAAAGTTAAGACAAGGCACAGAGTAAGGAGGACAGGCGGAGGGGCAGGAAAATACAGCAGGTACGGAACGATGGTGAAAGCCTGAAGAGGGAGGTGTAGTGTAGTGTCAAATAACAGGAGGAGATGTGCTGTCACACACCGTGTTATTAATTTGTTCCAGAGGTGACCTGTAATGCTCCGGTTGTGCGTGGGTGTGTCGAGTGAACTTATGACGCTTTAATGGATGACAATATTAAAAGGTCACATGTTTGCCACATCACAACTGTGAATAAGAGTTTGCTCTTAATTAAAGTTAAATAAAGTGAGATTTCCATGTTTTTTAAAAATAATAATAAAGCAGGTTGAGATGCTAAACAGTTTAAATACTGTGAAAGTGTCAAAACACTGAACCCACAGAGAAATGCACACAGCCTGTTTTCAGAAACTGTGACTTTAAACGAACCGTCAAGACTTCCTGTACGGTTGTGATGTCACAATTTTACTTTATAAAAAGGTAGAAAGTTCTGCTACGACAACGTTACAGCCATTCCCCGGGTGCAATGATGGTGCAGAGATACCAAGAGCGCAGATGTGGACAACCCATAAACCCTGACAAATCAGAGAAGCCTGGGCTTCTAGGGGGGGGACTCTTAAAGAGACAGGCGCTGAAACAGTTTCAGACAGATGGTGAACACAGGTATAGTTGGAGCCATTTGTTTATTGTTAGTAGTTAGTGCTGCTTAGTTTATAGTAAGTTTTGATTATTCCAAATCATCCATTCATTCACCTATCGGGGTCGCGGGGGGGCTGAGATCCCAGCTGACATCGGGCGTGAGGCGGGGTACACACTGGACAGGACGAAATCACAAATACTAGCATGAACCGCAGTCAATACCCATAATATTGGACCTTTTAGACATGTTAGGGCACAGAGAAGAAAAGACAAGCTTTTAATAGAGAAAGAAAATGACAGTACAGGAGATTAACATACATGTATTTGAGATTTATAGATTAAAATATAATATTAACGTACTGCTATTGTTTCAAAAGGTGTTTTGTCTTCGTGTGCCTCACAGTTCACTGGGATGTTATTGATTCCTGAACAAAGCTCCTTTCAATCATTTCCAGAACGATCAGCCTCCCTAAATAATCCTAATATAGACTCAATCACAGCTGTCACTGCCCAGTCTAGACAGCAGTTGTCCCCACTCAGGTGTTAACTGCTGCATCCAAGCTACGCTGCTGGGGATCTCTCATGGTCTCCGTTTAGTTCACATCATTAAAACATAAAAGCCGTTTCACACTAAACATCTCTTTGGACCGAGACATGGAAGCAAAGGCCAACAGAAATGGCTCTGTTGGCATCAGTACACCCTTTGTTTCATATATTTTCCCTAGTTTAGACCGACTGCGTGATGGATACTAAGTGTTCAGCAACAATTTTGTAGGGACGTAATAGCTCCCAGACAATGTGTCCTAATGACTGATGACTAATGGATGTTTGTGCCAAAGCAAAGCCCCACAGAGCTGCAAACATGGCTGGAGACTCCGGGCTCTTTGTCTGGTGCACAGGGGTTAAAGGTCAAGAGTTGTCACGTCAAAGCAAGTCAGGCCGCATTCACACTTCGATAAAGTGTTTGAGTTCAATTCAATTCAATTCAAAAAACTTTATTTGTCCCCGGGGGGCAATTCAGGGCACACAGAGCAGCAAATAACGACAGTGCAACTATACAAAAACATTTTAACCTATCAACAAGAATAAAGTGTAAAAGAAGAATAAGTGTCAGGATGTTAGTGTGTTAGTACAGGTTAGATACGGAGAACATTGTCGTCGTGAGATGTAGAAAAACAGAACTAAAAAGTAACAAATATATACATAAAACAAGTAGCAAAACGTAATAAATGCTAAATAACGCTAAAAGTTGCTCTGTGCGCCGACCGGTCGACCACACGAGCAGCGACCCGGAACCGGAAACCGCGTGTTGGTTTACTTATTTGCCGCACTGCATTGTATTGAACTGTAAGAACCAACCGAGTGATGGGAAGTTTGCTTGATTTGCCCCGAATGAAAAACAAGCGTAAACGGCGGCAGTAGCTCAGTCGGTAGGTGATTTGGCTGGGAACCGGAGGGTCGCTGGATTGAGTCCCTGTGTGGAGCATAAATGGAGCATGGACTGGTGGCTGGAGTGGCAGTAGTTAATCTCCTGGGCACTGTCGAGGTGCTGGTCACTGGCAGCCCCCCTCGCTCTAACATCTCTCCATCATTGCATGTATATAGGTCCTGTCTGTGCATGTGTGTGTATTTCGGGCCTGTGTGTGTGTGTGTGTGTGTGTGTGTGTGTGTGTGTGTATGTGCGTATGTGTGTGTAAAATGAAAATTAATAATAGAGTGAAAATTGAATTTCCCCATTGCGGGACAACTAAAGGAATTCTCCTTCTAAACACTGCTTGTTTGTGTTCAGGATTTAAGTGTTATTAAATCTTTACACATGCTTGTTTTTGCATATAACGGCGCAGCACCCACATCACTTGTTCCTGAACTTCTTACACAACAGCTTTTGGGGCTGAGAGCTTTAGAAATATTGAAGCCGTTAAACAGATTTCAGTGGTGAGCTTTTCAAGCATGAGGTAACGAGATATTCCACTCTGGGGAGTTTCGGGGGTGTGGGAGCCGGGGTAAGGTTTGTACCACTAACTCACATCCCCTTTTTTCTCTCCATGAAAATGAAGTAACCTCCCTGTAGACCAACTTTCTAACACAATTTACAATCTTCTCTCTCCTTTCTACCTTCATTCCCGACTCTACTGTCCCCCTCCTCCCTCCTTCACCTCTCCCACAATCTCTCCAAATCTTCCCTCGGCTCTTTTGCTTAAAGTGGTGATTCTAGACTTTAATATTAGCTGATTTTGGCTTCGACTCTGGTGATTAAAGGTAATTGCCGTAGTTATTTCACTTACCGCTGCACATCCTTGTCATTTCCTTTTCTACTGAGAGTTGAGCTTTCTGTAATGGTGCAGATATTACAGTGTCGGATATTGCTGCTCATGCAAGTTGTTTTTTTATTCTTAAAATGACTTCATGTGCACCAAAGCATGTTTGACACTAAGGGTGCACTCACACTGTCCTTCCGCACCACGACCCGGACTTTAGGGTACTTGTCCCCCCCTTCCTCTCCCCCCGCGCCCCAGCCCCGTTTGTACTCACACTGCCAGGGCCGGCCAATGCTTCTTGCTGTCCATACGTCATCACATCGTAACACGTCACACGCATTGATCACGTGTGTGAGGCTTTGTTTACAAATCTTTCCACAAACCTCTGGGTTTTTGTGCGTCTTGTCGACTGTTTTTGAATATTTTCATCCGACCAAATCTGCAGTAAACACTCCACCTCCGCATCACACCAACGTGAACCTTTCACCACCATTGCTGTCGTTGTTAAATGTCCGCGCATGGTCCCTCCTTCTATTTTCTATGTCCGAACAGGCGCACATAACGCTACTGCCGTAGGGCTCGTGCTCGTGCTCGTGCTCGTACACGTGCTCGTACATGTGCGCACGCTCGTGCTCGTACATGTGCAAACGGCTCCGCTAAAGCCCACCTCTTTCAAGCCATGGACGGCCCGCTGGCTGCAGTTATGCGCGGAGCGGGTGCACTCACACTGCTTAAAGGTACTAGGCTTTAGCTGAAAAAACGTTTTTGGCCCGGGACAGAAGGACAGTGTGAGTGCGCCCTAAAGACGCACCACATAGTAAAAAGAAAGTATAAGATCCATGTTCACTAAAGTGATAAACGACACTTGCACCTTTCACAACTGATCTACACAGCGCTGAGTTGTCTGCTCCCTTTGTTGCTCTTTTATTGCAGCCACTGTTTGTTTTTGTCATCAGTAACCAGTTTCCCTTAGTGACTTGTTTAATCTTCATACTGCTCCCCACTGGCACAAACAAAAGAAGAAGACAAAGCCTTTCCACCTGGCGAGGTTTAACCGCAGGAGTTGTGCTGCTTTCCTTTGATATCTTAGTACTCACTCAACAATACAATGAAGTTGGATGTTGTGCTGCTGCAGAAATACCACTAATTTAGTATGTTTGATGATGTTTGGGATGCATCAGACACGGTTTGAAGCATTGGATAGACTTCAAAAGAGCAATTCGACTTGAGTATTTTCAAACAGAAGTCATTTTAAAGGTATAATATACCACTGGGCGTGGCTTAGCCCACATATGGGTTTAACCGCCAGCCGATATAAGCGCACAGGCTGAGCAGCCCTGTGATTTCCAACTGACGCCCCTTCCCCTCAGCCTCAGATACTGAAGCACAGAGAACAAGGCAGACACAGGATGAACCTCTGCATTCAATTCATTTCAATTGAACCGCTGTGAAACAATCTAAAAACACTGTTTTATTCCTCTGATTCACTGATCTGTCCTCACTGAACGAAGCTCGCTCTCTCCACTCAGCCTGTTGCTCGCTCGACCATCAATTGAAAAATAGCACACCACATGGATGGTATAAATATACGTTCATATTTCATTTCATAAAACTGTGCAACTGTGTGAACGATGCGTTTTGCCGTAGTATACTGTGGAGTTGTTGACCTCTAACAGGCCATGGAGGGATGTTTTCACGTGTGTCCCTGTTTTGTTAGCTCCCATGTTTGCACATGAGTTGCACATGCACAATCCACATCGCTCCCGATAGTTTTCCACTGATCCACTGAATGACAGCAATATGCCAAGAAATGCATCAAAGTGCCAACAGACAGGGAAGAAGAAGACGACCGCCAGCAAGAAAACATGGATGTAAACAATGCAGGATTGAAAATCATTTAAAAATTAGCTTTTTAAATGTTGTATGAGAAAGTAAATTCATTCAACATGTTAGACCTTGAGGACAAACACTGGATGTAAACATAACTGTTGTGTGTTTACGCTAAACCCTACAGAGCCCCTTTAATAAACACAAACTGGTAAAGCATATTCACACTCAGCCCCTGGCGTACGACGGTTCACTTTGGATCAGGAACACAATTGTTTGATGGAGCACTTTTAGTCATGTCGAAGGAGAATTGCACAACTTTTCGGATTCTCTGACTTCCTTTTAGTGATGTTGCCACTTCCCAAAACACAATGGTTACACTACAACAAGTTTAGGAATCACGACTACACTTGCAAAAATAGTATCCAAGTTGTAATCAAGCAGACGTATTGCTTAATTCTTCTAAAGTAGAAGTTAGTCCGATAGCAGCATTTGTGCTTGAACAAGAGTTTGTGGGACTCCCTTCACCTCAGTTTAAGAGAATACACAACATTGTCATATCTGGCTTCTTTCATGCACTTTAGGTTTCGGGGAGTCTGGCTTTGTTTACAGCAGAGTTTGGATGAAAGGAGGCAGTTGTCAGCTACCAGCTATTAAGACACCGATGTCTCTGGGTTTACCTCTCACACTCATTGCCTATTAGTTTCCCTCTTTCTTTTCTCTCTCTCTCTCTCTCTCTCTCTCTCTCTACCTTTCTCTTATCACGGGGGAGGACAAAGGTTTATGTGGGCCTTTCATTCTGTCCCACTGTGAGAAATAGCTGCAATGTATTATGGGTAACAGAATCCAGCTGTGTTGTAGACTCTGTCTGTGTGTGCGTGTATTGGTGTGAACATGTGCAGGAATGTGTGTGTGTGTGTGTGTGTGTGTGTGTGTGTGTGTGTGTGTGTGTGTGTGTGTGTGTGTGTGTGTGTGTGTGTGTGTGTGTGTGTGTGTGTGTGTGTGTGTGTGTGTGTGTGTGTGTGTGTGTGTGTGTTTCCATGGCTGTGTGCAGGCCCTGTGTGCGCATTGACCTGTTTCGTGTCATTTTGACGGCGATTTTTCACTTTCATCATGCGGCCTTATCTGCGCCCAGACAAATAGCTGAGGATATGCTGCGTGCCGCGAAGTCTTAACAGCCGAATACTCTGTCACATTCGATCATGACTTTATGGAAGAGCGAACCGAACTGGTTTTGCAACTCCAAGTTATGTGAACGCAGGAAGAGAAAGCTCCCCGTGTTCTGACTGCTGTGGTTATTATGGTACGTGGCAGATTCTTGGCTCCGTGATGTGGGCACCCGGTCAATATCAAACTGCAGAAGGGGGCCAAGATAGATAACAAAAGAGAGAAGTACTTGTGCGCAGATTGAGCTGTTAGCTTTTACATCTTGCATCCTCGTTTCCCTCCCACTTATTCTGTCATTCCTGTGAAAAGATGAGTGGAATAGAGGCGGCGTCCAAGCAGCTGTGAGATGTTTCCCTGCGAGTTCTTTGAAAATATGGCGTTACAGACCTCTCTGCCTGACCAATTTGTTGTGTGATGCTTGTCTAAAGAGATTTAAACGTCCAGCTTGTTTCTGTTACATGGCTGAACTGAACACGGAGGACTCAAACAACAAGGATGTTCCAAGCACAGCATATGCATTTGTCCAGAAATCTGCTACATATACTTCTACTAACAATAAGTGTAATAAGGGTCTGGTCAAACATCTACACAGACAAAATATTACTCCGCCGTGTAGCTGAATTGCAGAGAAACGTGAAAATAAAACATTATTCCAATGAAGCTGCATCGACGATAGCCACAGCTGGAAGAGGAGCTGATTATGTTAATGGTATCGACACAAGGAGATGCCATCACCTCTGGCAACACGAGACTAAACGCCACTCAGATGAGAAGATCCTTTCTGAACTTGGAAGGAAGACTGTCCTCGCCCACAGGGAGGTCAGAGGTCAGGTTCAGCTACGGAGCAGCAGCCCTGAAGTGTGAAGGGATTCAGTTTCTTAAACAGGGATGCCCCAGCAGGGTGGATGCTTGCTGTCAGGAAGGTTTGAATCCCTACCCTCTGTGGTTCTAGGTGTTTCTACTTTACCACCCACCTGCATGTACTGTAGCACAGAGTGTGTTTCTCTGAATTAGACTTGCAGAAAGGCTGCGACTGACACATCCTGTCAAGAGGTTTTAACCGCTGTGCATGTCCTGACACAGGGCTTTTGGAACAGCCGAGCTGCAAGACATATACACAGTTCACTTGATTGGATTTGAGGTTGTAGACAAGTGTTTGACTATATTCTCTTATGCTCTCTCTTATACAGAGTTGTGCAAAGTGTACGGTAACTTTAATGTCGATATGCAAACTGTACAGATTTTAATATTAGTTTCTCTTTTCTCTCTCGACTCTGAAACACTCATTTCATTCATTCCTATTCACCTCTGTCATGCAATAATTCACTTGGCCAGTGTGTCAGCAGCAGCACCCTTAAAGGAATGATGAGCAGCTCCTATTATAACCTGTTACTGTTCTATAAACAGTGTGTGACTGCACACAAAGAGAGATCCGGATTCCAGAGCAGAGCGTGTCCTTGATCTTAGACATGCACCTTAACAAAAGAAGTAGAATGCCTTTTCATGGTAATGACAAGTAATACTTTGTCACTGGTGGGGCATGCTGACAGAGCTTCATTGTGTGCATATGTGTATTAAGGTGTGCATTAAGGTGTGCATTGTTGTTTGCATGGTTCTCAGTGAGAATAATGGTGGTGATAACAGTTCTTTTTCTTCTGGCTGATGTGACAAAGTGGTTTGGCGACTTTGCCACCTCCACTCATGACCTCACGCAGGATAAAAGTAACACCGTCACGCTAGTAACAGTAACGTTTGACCGACATAAGTTCAGTTGCATCTGAATTGCAGACGAACATGTGAGAGACAGTATCTCATTCTGCAAATAGTCGAGCACATACAAGCAAGACTGATCCATCAGTGTGGGACACGCCCATTTCCACCTACAGTAAACACACGTTCCCGCCATTTTCACATTTTTGGCCCAAACACAGATAAACTGCACCAACAAGTATTAACGGAAGAACAAATTGCACTTGGAAGCAGATTTATACAACTTAAGAGCTTGGCAAAGATCAGACATCACTCTGTGGTTTACAACAAGACAAGGCAGATTTAGAGAGATTTATTCTACACACTCACAACCCATTGTATTCCACGTCCATCTGTTTGCCTTCTTTCCACCCATTTGTTAGTGGCATTAGTTACAAATAGAGAAAAAGATTAGAAACAACTAATAAAGTAGTTTCTCTAAGGAGCAACAAATTAAAGTGTGTGTCACCGAGGTCAACCACAACATTGGCAGCTTCTGGTTTTATATAGCTGCTTTAAAAGTCCCAATTTTGGTTAAAAAAAAACCCCAAAATAAACGTTTGAGTCTTGTTTATGCCATTACAAGATATCAATGCTCTTTCTGTCAATTGTCATGTTTTTAACGTCTCTTTTCCTCCCTCCTACTCCACTTACCATACTTCCCTTTCCCTCCCCTCCTTTTGTGCTTAATAAAGACAAATTTGAGAGAATATTGCAAATTCCTGCCAAGCTGACAGGCTCTGACCTTGTATGTTATGAGGGGAGAGGGATAAATGGAGGAGGCAGAGGGGGAACGGAGGCATGGGGCCAGAGGTGCGCCCCTGACTTTAATAAAACATCTTAGGTTTCTCCTCAACTTCCACCTCAGGAGTCCTGGAAAGGAGAGTCCCAGAGTTTGCTTACACAGACCAAGTCTGAGGGATGGGATGAGAGGACAAAGGGAAGAAAAAGGGGTGAAGCAGAAATATGTACTGCATTTTTTGGCAACAGGTAAAATGCAATAGATGCAGCCCATTGCACATGGAACAAAAGATCCAACATACGCCATGTCATTTAACCTTATATTATATTTGTATTCCTCAAATAGAAATGTCGAAGTCTCTTGATTTCCATTCCCAGTTCAGATCTTGTTGCCAAGATCACTCAAGTTTCAGTCTTTGTGACTCTTGGACTGTTTCACAGCACAGTGACCCATCCAGAATAAGCCTGATGAAATCACACAGCAAAACAGCCTTTTTGGGGCTTCGAGTGGTCTGGCAGGGTTTGCACTCATCTCATATATACTTTGCGTGAACATACGTCCCATATTACCTGAGGCTACATCTGAAACGAAAACAACCTTTAGGTCATACGGTTAAAAGAGAGTTTCTCCCGAGACCCCAGGGAAAGAGAGAAAAAATATCCGCCATGTGTACAATACTTGGACAAAAGGAAATTATTCAAATAAAGTGGGTAGAAACACACGGACAGTTTACTTATGAAACTTCACTTGTATATTCTTAGAAGTGTGTTCATTTTTCCTACTTGCACTTCGGTGATGCTCACCCAGTCAAAGCAACACCATAAGACCTGCGGCAGAGCAGATTAGTACGGATAGGGCTAATACCAGCGAACGGCGTCCGACTGGTGACACATTCCCCTATACGTTGTGTTGTAAGATTAATTAAATTTAGCTTGCGCCAAAAATCCAGTCACAACACCCTGCTCTGCTTTAACGTTAACTAACATTAAGATGTAAAAATAAATATATTCTTAAAAACAAACAAACAACAAACAAGAAACATGAATATGTTGCCAGGGCAACCATAGGGGATTCGAATGAGTGTTGTCTATACCTATTCTGTAAAGTGCCCTGAGATAACTTTTGTTATGATTTGGCACTATAAATAAAATTGAATTGAATTGAATTGAACTTATGGAGTGGAGTCACAATGCCAGACAAGGAAAGGACAAGAAACAAAATACAAATTCTGTAGAAGTCAGACTTGTTGGTTTATCCTCTTGCAGATTGACATGAATCATATCCTTCATTACTCTGAGGAGGCTTGAGGAGGAGGATGCCACTAAATATAGACTGCAGAGATACAACTTTAAGTGAGATTTAGTTGGAAAAGAAGGAGAAGAGGCAGGGAAAGTTTGGAGGTTTGACCCACTTATCTCTTTAAGATCATCTCTAATCGGGACTCTTAAACCTTCAGTCAAAGTCATGTGGTCTAGGCGCTATTATTGTTTCTGGAAGAGGAAGACTTAGAGTTTTTAGGTTTTTAGCATTCATATCATATCACATTCATTGTGTGGTCTCAGTTGGATCTGGATTTTCATAAGTGTGATTGTTTGACACACACACACACAATATTATGTACCATGATTACGCAAGTATGTCAAAAGGTGTCTGTGTCTGTGCCAACACTCTCACAGCGTATTTACCTTGGATATGTTTGTACGCAGTTGCCTTGTGGTGCTGTGAGTGTTGAGCTGCATTACTGCATTACTGCAGACTTGGCTTCACGGGCTAAGGACCGTGTCATAAACACAGGGAAGTGGCTGAATGGGTCTCTCACTTACTCCAGGAAGGGTCACCCTGGGTGGGCTGTGGTAACCTGTCGCCTCGGCCTGTGGGTCCTGATCCCTGGGGTGTCTGTTCGCCAATGATAGAAAACAGCAAATTCACTATGATTGAGCAGTCAGTGTTACTGTTTGTTTATATGCATGTGTGTGTGTAGAAGGTTTGTTCACTGGGTAAAGTGTGCTTTTATCCGTTGCAATGTACTATACTGCATGTCTGTGGGCTTGAATGCATTTGTGGAAGGGATAAAGACAAAATTCCTCTGGCATTTATTTGTGAGCAAATAGAATTAAGGCTTTAGGAATTAGATTGAGTAAAAGACTTGCATAACTTTCATTTATTCCTCAGTAATGATGCCTTTAACAGCCTATCTATTGACAGTATTTTATGTCTGAATTTGTTTCTTACTGTAAAGCCTTTCTTTTTCATTGTGACCAGCTTAGTAAGCGAATGAGGATTAACGCCAACCATTTTCTCTTTCTTATGTCTTTCAGGTCAGGCCTGACGTCACCATGCTGCCTTACTTCCTGCTCGTCTTCCTCTCATCTGGTCTGGTATTAGCTTTCGACATCCCAGCAGACTGTACCTGTCCTGTTCCTGACTCGATATTCTGCATCAATCGAAAGTCCAGCACTGTGCCTCGTGTGCCCACCACCACCCAAAATCTTTACATCTTCCAGAACGGCATTGACACTTTGTCTCAAGATGACTTCAAAGGCCTGGGGGAGCTGGAGCTGCTAGATCTGAGCCAGAATGAGCTGGTTGAGATTCCAGATGGTGTGTTTGAGATGCTGTCAAAGCTGAAGAACTTAGACCTGTCCTCTAACCACATTATCCACATTTCCAAATACAGTTTTTCTGGGTTGGTCCAACTGGAGAGACTGTATCTCCATGCAAACCGCATCCAGAGCATCCATTTGGAAGCTTTTGATGGTTTAGAGATGCTACTGGAACTCAAGCTCCAAGGAAACCAGCTCACCGCTCTGCCATCCCTTACTCTCCCCAGGCTTCTGCTCTTAGACCTCAGCTACAACAACATCCCAACCCTTGGACCCTCAGACCTCCAGACTCCCCACCTGGAGGCGCTTAAGGTGGCCTCTCTGGGGCTTACCACTGTGGATGAGGATCTCATCGCCTCCCTGGGGAACCTCCATGAGCTTGACATCTCCACAAACCAGTTAACTGAGGTGCCCCAGGCCCTTAAACAGGACTCCCTCAAGGGGTTGATCAAGCTCAGCCTTGCTGCCAACCCATTGGGCGAGCTCAGGGTGGAGGATTTTCAGAAACTGAGTGTACTTCAAGAACTGGATCTCAGTGGACTTAATCTCCAGGGATTTTCACAGAGTTTCTTCCAGACCTTCCCAAGGTTGATGCAACTGACAGCGGCTGAGAACCCATTTAACTGTTTGTGTCCATTAGCCTGGTTCCCCGTTTGGCTAAAAGAGAAGGAAGTGAATCTTGGAAGACCTGAGGAAACCAGATGTCACTTCCCTCTAGTTAATGCTGGGAAGATGCTCTCAGCACTGGAGCACAAAGACTTTGGGTGTCCACCTACCACAACAGTGATGATTGGCTCGCCCATCGGAAGTACTCCTGTTCCCCAGATGCCCACCACATCTCCAGCAACCATCCATACCAATGCTATTCCTCCTCCTCCTCCACCCAGTGAGGAAACTGTCTCCTCAAAAACAGACCGCCCTCTTTCACCAGAACCTCCAGTCTCCCCAAGCTCCACCAGTGGGGAGATAGGGGAGCATATCTGCCCACCAAACATCTGCCTTAATGGGGGTACTTGTAATTTTGACCCACTTGGTCAACTCAGCTGTATGTGTCCATCAGGAACTTCTGGCCTCTACTGTGAAAATGTGGATGAGGTTCCTGAGCCACCAAAACCTTCAGCAACAGAAGTTTTTGTAGCCCCTGTGATGCCCGCTGAACTTGATGCCATCAGTTCACGGCAGGTCACCTCCACATCTATCCTTCTCGACCTGCACCGTTTCATTGAGACACGGCCACACATCCGTGGCATCCGATTGACCTACCGTAACCTGTCAGGCCCTGACCGCCGCCCCATTATCCTGAGTGTACCGGCATCCTACCCAGAGTACACTTTGCGTGGTTTGAGACCCAACTGTACCTACTCAGTCTGTGCCAGTCCCCTGGGTGAAAGAATCAACTCCAGGGCCAACAGCTCTGTAGAAACAGGGTCGTGCACTGAGGCTCGCACCGAAGGGGTTCCACAGTCATCCTCAGAGTCTAGGGTGGAGAAACAGAGCCCGCTGACATACACTCTCATTCCTGCCTTAGCTGCATTGGCACTGGTGCTGGGGTTGGCCGTGGTGGCTGGGACAATCGTCTGTGTCCGAAAAAGGAGGCAGGCCAAGGCAGGAATGGAGCTGGAGCTTGGCCCAGCAGATCTTGATCCCATGGAACTGGAGGGGATAAAGACCTGCATTGAGAATGGGGGAAATGGTACACTACCCCACAAACAGCCAGAGATTGACCGATGTCACACTCCTCAGTCGCCTCAGGCCTTGCAACAAAATGGGGGTTTGGACTATGATGTACCCTTGATGCAAGGACACTGCCCGTCAAACAACAATCTAGCATCCTTAAAGCCATCTTATTTCTAAGATGCAATAAAATACAAACACTTGGGAAGATTTTGGAGACAGTGGGCTTGCCCATCAAGAGATCCTGCTATTGCTCACTTAGTGGTTAAAAATCTAAATTTCATTCCAACTTCAGATAAACAATTTGAAAAGTGGCACTTACTATCCTTTGTTGTCCAAATGATAAACATACACGATACACTGATTGGATTATCTATTTTAGAGATACTGAATGATGAATTTAAGATTATAGCATATTGGAAATGTGCTAAACCACTGTGGGGCTATGATCAGGATGTGGTTTAAAGTCATCTAGCAGAGTCTGGTGGTGGTGAAACCTAACCAAGTGATTAAACTAAGTGCAATTGACTAGAAGGGTCTTAGTAGCAGACTGAAAACGGAAGTGCCTTTTCGCATTGACACAACTGTAACCAGCGGCTCGTTTAAATAAATGTATTTGTTTATATAAAAGAAACTATCTGAATGAGCTGTAATCCTGTTGCTGGATTGGGGAGATACAGTCTGGAGAAGAGTGCCCGAGTGTTTGGGCTAAAGAACTGAAGGAAGAGACAGTGGTTTAAATCAAAATAGCGATGCAGATGTGTGATTCCCCGAACTACACGTCCCAGTACAAAATGGATTTGTTGACCAACTACAACCGCTCCGCTCCATGGGGATTATTATAAAAAGAACTTGCACTGAAAAGAAATTTGTCTTTTCCTTTCCAGTTTCCCGGCCATGAACTGCCACAAGACTGATGATGGTCACATCAAGAAATGCAATAACACAAAAAAGACTTTGAAAGCTCGTAACAGGTTGATGACCGTAAAGCTGTCTAATCTTCCTATGTTGCTGTCGACAGTTAGAACCTGAAACAAACCTTCAAGTTCACATGTGGAGTTGGGTTTTTCAGTGTCAGCAGATCTACCCATAATTCCCTCCGCACATCCTGAAGCTCTTCGCTCACTGGGAGATGAATTAGCTGTGAAAGATAAATGGACTGAATGAAGAGCCATTGAGAATGGACTTACATTGTTTTTAGCTGTGACGGGAGGGCTGTTCTGTCTATCTTATACCATGATATTTTGTTTTTGTTTTTTGTATTATGATCATGTTTGTTGCTGTTGGTGTCCATTCAGTATTGCTATGGTTTCTAGTTGAAACATTATTGTTCTCCCTTAAAAAAAAGTCTGCTTAAGTCATGGATTCTGTGATTTCCTATTTGCATCTTAGAACAGTGCAGAGTAAATACTAGCTTAGGCCCTTGAGCTAAAAACACTAAAAAAACATCAACTATCACATATCTATTTAAGCTTCAATTAAAAGATTAAATTAACAGTCATCTTTACATCGTGCACAGAATGCTTTTGTATGAGGTTCACCAAAATATGTCTGAGGAACTCCCCTCAAGTGAATCTAACTATGAAGTGTCAGACACTTTATTTCCTCTGCCACGTCTGCCAACCCTACATGAAAGGACAAGCCACAGACGGCCATATTTGACAGCCAAAGCTCCCAAAATTATGTTCAAAGGCCTCTCGCCACAGAACCCACTCCTATAAAGTCGTACACGCGTGCTGAGAAAAGAGAGCAAATCGAAAAAGAAAGAAAGACAATTACCGAGTGTCAGTGAGTTTATCGACACTATAGTTTCCCCTTGGCGCTGCTGAGCGAACCGTTTTCTGAGATACGGTCTAGACAGTGTTCCCCCTATAGCTGTTTGTTCTCAGACAACCTCTCGCTGGCTCTCTGTGCCTCCGCGTTAACCACCCAGCGTGTTTTGGTCAGCAAGCATTATTGGCATGTGTTTGGAGACCGTTTTGCTTGTTTACGGCCAACCAGACTGTGAAATGCACAGGCTAAGTGCACCGTTCTGAGGTATGTGATCTCTATTTCTGAGAACGTCCCGAGCATTTTAGTGTTTTACTTTTCTTTTCTATTTTAATATAGTTTTCCCTTCAATGAGAAAGAATCTTAAATGGCAAAGTATAACTGGGTTACAGAAATGTGCCTGAGAGCGTTCGTGCAGAGCCTTACTGACATCTCGTAGTGTCATATTACATGCTGATGTGTGTTTCAACAAAAGGCCCTTTATTTTGCCTCGCCAGACGTTGCGTTATATTACATTAAAAACTCAAATTGAAGATGCATGAAATGTAATGTAATCAGTTTTTAAAAAGACCTTCCTCAGTTCTTGGTTTATCTACAGTAACAGCAGAGAGTTTGGATGACTGGGTTTTATCAGTTAATTCGTGTGTGTGTCCGTGTGTGTGTGTGTGTGTGTGTGTGTGTTTTCTGCTTACACTTCTACAGTTGGATATCGGCTTTATAATTGAGTCCATGCACTACACTCCAGCGCTGTCCAAAATCAACGTACCGTTCTCTGGCTCCTCCACTTTCTTCTTTCTGTCAATATTCCAGTATAAACACAGACACAGATGCTCATATATCTGCTCTCCCCCAATACATCAACTGGAAGACTTTGTATTGCTTTGGACGGTGAGAGGGGCAGGAAATGTTTGAGATATTTTCAACATGCTCGTTACAGAACCTTCCCTGTTTATTTAGGGAAGTCTCTTTTCTTATTGTTTTATGTTCGTCAATTATGTCAATGATGTTTATTGCGGGGTTCGCCGTCCGGAGAAGCAATGCTGAGAAGAAGAACAGTATTAAAGAGATTTAATGTCAAATCTGCCTGTGATTCTGTGTCTTGGTTGAATGGTGTTGGCTTCACGACTCGACTCGCTTTTATATGCCTTTATAATGGTGCGGTAATGTACGCGTTCATGTGTTTTCCTCTTCCCTGTGGATTTGAGGAATTTGGGCCCCGTTGACGCTGCGCATTTGTTCTGAATGTTGCCATAAAGCAAAGTTAAACAGAAACACGGAGAAGGGATTTCCAGTAACAACAGAAGCTGATTACACACACTCTGTATCTCTCAGTACCTCATTACACTCGTACACTCGCACATTCCAACTAACCTCAACCACAACGTGATTGCTCCGTGACGTTATGTTGGTTTGTGGATGGAGGTCACTTTCTGTTTTTTCCACTAATAGCCGAGAACAGATGCCAGTGGAAAATATTACAAAATAACACAAATAACAGACACGGCACTGCTGATTTCTGCCTTGTTGACTCAGCATTTTGGAGTCTTACCCTGCAACGAAAACAGGATAAAAGTCCCCTCCTACATCAGGATTACAAAATGCAACATTTAAGAGTAGTACATTGTGTTTATTTATCTCCTTTAGTGGAAGTTAAGATTAATAATCCAGCTCTAAACAAACAGGGAGCTCTGGTTCAGTTCTGATCAGTATCTATGGCAAACAAATTGAAACAATAGTGACTTCACTGTTCAGGTATTTCTGCTCTCACGTGTAAATAATGGAGCTGCGGTCCACACTGGAGCGTTCAAAGTGAAGAAAGACAGACTTGCCTTTATTTAACCCATTTGTGCCTGCAACTGGAATTTTGATTTTCCCCTTTGGTGGAAGTGTTCCCTGAGCTAGAAGCACAAATCTAAAGACATTAGGGGCGGCAGTAGTTCAGTCCATAGGTGACTTGGCTGGGAACCGGAGAGTTGCCGGTTCGAGTCTCTGTATGGAGTGTGGACAGGTGGCTGGAGAGGTGCCAGTTCATCTCCTGGGCACGGAGGAGGTGCTGTTGAGCAAGGCACCGAACCCCCAACTGGTCGCTGGCAGCCCCCTCGCTCTAACATCTCTCCATTAATTGCATGTATATAGGTCCTGTGTGTGTGTGTGTGTGCGTGCGTGTGTGTGTGTGTGTGTGTGTGTGTGCGTCCGTGTGTGTGTGTGTGTAATGAATAATAATAATAGAGTGAAAAAAGTGTAATTTCCCCGTTGCGGGACTAATAAAGGAATTCTTCTTCTTCTTTCAAAATTGGTCAAACATTAAAAAGTGAGTTTTAAAAATGCTGTTTTTTTTCTATATATAAATATCACTATATTTTAATAGTAGCCCCATGCATCCAAAGACTAAATATAGTATGATAAGAAAATGGACGTTTACAGTATTTGGCATCTACAAACAAATAGGTTGAATATGAAAGATATGGACACATAGGCAGTGTAATTAAAAAAACTCATATGAAAGATATTTAATAAACAACAATGTGTGTGTGTTTTTCAAAAATTCCTGACATTCACTATTCATAAACTGGTGATTTTCCATGTGATCTAAACATTTCAACGTTAATTTGTGAAAGCGGGGAAAGCACAGGTGTGACAAATTACATTATGTACGACTACATTCTATTTACATGCCATGACCTCGAGCCAGCACGTAAAAACGCCAGATTCCTGGAATCACACACCTGAATAGCGTGCAACTATGTTATTAATTATACACCAGCTGTAAAGTTTCTGCTGTGCAAGTCTCAGAGGGCAGAACCTTCAGTATAATCAATCCCTGCGTCCTAATTTGCAACTATTTAGTACAGTATGTTCACATTGCATGGAGTAAAGCACAACCACATGATTTTTCAATGTGATACTATTGTCTAGCAATGCAAAACGCTGCCACAAAACTCTTGACTGTCAACATTAGTACAGTACTTATAGGCTCGATGGTATTTGGAAAAGAGCAGATCTTATTCTGAGGCCTTCTCAGATGTATCCTTATTAAAATAACATGTTGTTGAGCAAGTTTCAATCAGACAGACACAGAATAAATGCGTTCAGAGGACACGACTTAAACAACTCTATACTGAACTCTGAATCTGTTAGTTTGCGAGTTCAGCATTCAATTCAATTCAATTCAAAAAACTTTATTAGTTCCCGGGGGGCAATTCAGGGCACACAGAGCAGCAAATAACGACAGTGCAACTATACAAAAACATTTTAACCTAACAACAAGAATAAAGTGTAAGAGAAGAATAAGTGTCAGAGAAAACCAGTGCACAGAAAACCAGTAAGGAGTTGATACAGAAACACAAATACCTAATTATATACATTCACAGACTGGATTACACCCTTTCAGTTTCTAATGAAAAGGAGATTAAAATTAAGGGGATTCTTTTAAGGAGCTGCCGGACTGACAGCAGCCACTGTGGCTCGGAGAGAGCGGGTTTTTTTAAGATGATCCTTCCTTAAAATTACTAGGAGAATAAACATTTTTGTTGTGTGTTTGCTATAACAAGAAGCACTTTTGAAGGGTGTGACCTCAGATGGCATCTATAACTATGGCAGTAAGGAGGGAGAAATCTTTTTTAGGAGTTTGTAGTGTACACAAAAGTCAAATTCAACCTAATAAAATGTCACAAGTGCAGAGAGTGATATAAAAAGGAAGCGAAATTGAGCCACTTGGAGCACGTTTGGGACCGCCTGAAATATTCTCGGTCGACTCCTTGGATCAGCTTCTTAGTGAGAGAAATGAGTGAGAATTTATTTCCCATGGTTTGATTCTTTACGGCCAAATAAACCTTGAGAAAAACCCAGAATCATCAGCTGTCTCTCACGGTCGATCATAGATAGTGGTACTATGTGGTCATTCTTAAATGTGGTGTCAATTTGACAGGTTGTAGAGAATAAAGTAAAAGAAAGAATGTCATAATACCACAGAGACAGTCTGTTTAATTTCAGATTTTAAACTTGGAGGGGGGCGATGCTTGAAAAGCCGTCCGGACCAAACTTACTTTGCTGATGAGAGATCGCTGTCTGTGACAATGTGTTACCCAATAAACATAACAGACATCAACGCAACGCTAGGATGCCATTCGATGCCGTGCTGTCTAAACCTGTCTAAGACGTGGATATGAGCGATGTGTTGTGATGAGCTGGGAAAAGACATCTTCAGTGTTTAGGCGACAGTAACAGGCCCAACAGATGAGATCAGTTGGTAGCTAAGCAGCAGCTACGGTAGCGAGTCTATGCTTAAGTCATTTTGGGATACTGCAAGGCAAGCCACGGAAATGTTAAGTCTGGCATTGTGGCATGAAAGATAATCATTCATTTGTTCAGCAGGATCATTCAAAATGGAAAAAACATTGTGAATGTCAGTTGGAAAAAGTGAAAAAAACGTCTATCATTACTATCCTTGTTACAAACTAGATGTTAATAATGGAAAACATAGCCAAGTTAGTACTGTAAGCCAGGTAGCTAGCTAACCCTATGTATAATAACTAAGTATGTGATATTTTAGACACAGCCAACATTGACTTTTTTCCCCATCTGATAAGCAGTTGGCTAATGTCTAGCTCGGGATCAGGGCTGAATGCATGCAATTGTTCCAAAATAACATTTTCCCATCCCAGCACTATATTTACCAGTACCTTTGGTGCAGTTTAGGCATTAAACTTAACATGTTCTTCCATACACATGCGCTGGCTCGGCTTGGCTTGAGTCTCTCAACTCATGTTTGGCGTGGTTCAGGTCGCTAAAACTAGTAATTGAAACGTCAGTCAGAGCAGCATGGTTTGCTCTAACTTTCTTAGGGTGCGTTAACTTTCTTAGGGTGCTTTCACACCTGTAGTTTGGTAGACTTGGTGCAATCTGGAGGTAATGTTGCTCGTCTATTGGACAGAATGTCTGAGTCAACCTCGCAAATACTTCCTGGTTTATGCTGCCTTGGGTTTTCTTTTTTTGCGTTGGTGTTTCTAATACGAACAAACAAAAAGACAGCAAGTTGTCGAGCATTTCTCTCTTCGAACGAGACTTCGAGAAAAGTACGGTCATAATAAATGTTCAGTTGTATGGTCCGCACCAGAGTTTGAATCCCCTCTCACACCACCTCAAGTCAACTTGAGTATCGCAAACAAGTTGCTCAGGTGTGAAAAACCCTCTCAAATCTATGGTTTTTACCAGCTTGAGCCAACACACCTACTCAATATAGAGAGTCAACGCATGCACAACATGCAATGGAGCCACAAATAGTCCCTAAATCAAAACAAACCCAACTTCACAGTCCATCACCCTCATTAGCCCTAAAATGTGCTTCTCATTGAAAGACTTTTCCCCCTTAGTGCTGCAGGGTGCTGAGAGAAAAGAAAGAGACAGACAGAGAAAAAAGAAAGCAGAGGAGTATGGGGGGGGGGGGTGATTTATTTGAACAATCTGGTTGTAATGAAAGCAGTCAGGACTTGCTGGGGGTGGATAGATGGAGTGTGCAGAGAGAAGAGTGGGGAGGAAAGAGTGAATGGGGTGAAATACAACTGCAGACAGATCGTTGGACTTGATAATGGTTTAAACAGACCCTGCTAGCCTCTGAAACCCTCCGGCCCAATGTGTGTGTGCACACATACTTCTGTGCATACACTGCACTTACCATATTACAACCGCGAATTCCATATGAAACCAATTTGTGCTGCAATATATCTCCTTATCAATGCTGACATACCTGTATAATATATATGGCCCAATGAGAGATAGAGAGAGAATGTTTACCACAAGCTGCCAGCACACTAAAAGCATGGTTAATGTCTTTTGGACGTTGATGCATTTTGAAGAGCAAATTCTGGCACAAAGAGTTTGGATGTCTCGGATAAAAGGGAACCACATACTTCATAGTGTTTGAAATTATTTATGAATGCACTAAACCTTTTGGCATTAATTCATAACGCAGATCTGTGGTTCTTCTTCAAGAATGCATTTCTAATCTTTTAAAGGGTATTTTTGAACTAAAGTTTTATGTCCCGGTGATTCATCTTGGATCAGGTCCCTCTGAATCCTCCGACAAGTCCTGCAAATCCAGCAACCGAATAGGTCATTCATCAGTGCCGTCTAGATCGACGCATAGAAGTGTTTTTTGATCCAACGCCCCTACTGTATCCACAAAATTATTATTTGTCTGTGCCTTCTGAAACCATTTTATGCAAACGTTAAGGTATGGTAGGGTTAGGGAAACATGGTTGGTGGCTAGGATACTTGGGGGACTTACGTTGGTTAGTCATGGTTACAATAATAATACTTGGTTAAGGTTAGGGGACAGCCGCGGTCAGGGTTAAACACATTGTTTAAAACTGGTTGGAAACAGGAAATGAACAGCTGTCTCTGGTAAAGTCAGAAGCAGTCTAAGTCCATTTATCATCAGAAAAATGTCTGAGAACAATGCTCTTGTGCTTCAAATAAATGGCCCAGATGTGGTCATCGAACAGGCCCGGGCAGTCTGGCACTGTGTAGTTCTGAGAGCACCAGCAGATAAGCGTCTTGCCCAAGGACACTTCGACACATGGATGTGGAGCCAGGGAACAAACTGGCAACCCTGTTGTCAGTGGACACAGAGCGGATAATATTCAATATTTTTCTTACTGTCAACAAATCTCAAACCCAGCAAAGAAACGTGACCTACAACCGTACGGCTGAGCAACACAAGGTGCGGTACTTGGTCCATTTTGAAGCAGGAATAAAACTGTAGACTTGACGCGATTGGACAGACCTAAAAGCAATCAGAGAAATTAAATGTGTGACGTGTGACTTTTCAAATTTGGACCTGTGGGTGATGCTCCTTTGTGATTGACCCGCCAAGGTTCTGGTCTATCATCTTTCAGATCTCATGGAACATGAGTTTGGCAGGATCGTCCGGTTCCCGGGCCAGCTGAGAGCCATAGGGGGGTCCAAAAGTATTTAGAAGCAAATGAATGCATTTGGTCTTTTCTTAGGTTAGTTATGGGTGAGGTATGGAAACGATAAAATTATGACACATCCTGACAGGCCTTGCATAGCCAAACAGTTTGGATATTTAACCAGTATGTCAGTGAATCTGTCATTAATGGTCAACATTTAGAGCTGTACTGGCACTTTGACTTGCAAGACCTAAAACAAGTCCGGTTCAGGTTGAATTTAATCACCCAATAAGAGAATTGACAAGCAAAATGTCTTTCTTTATCTAAATGTTCAGTTTTGTGAATCCTACCTTTGAGATTGCAGGGGAACAGACTGAACGCAGAAGGTCATTTAAGTGTTTACATCACTGCTTTTAGACTAAATGAATCACTTAAAGAGCCAATCAAGATCGTGCAGGCTCACTTTGTAGTTCCTTCCAAAATGGCTCCCCACACTGTGTGGGTTAAGAGCTCAAGTTCCTTATTCTCATGAGAAAAACCGTGGCTAAAGCTGCGGATGGCTCTTTTCCTCTCTGAAATGCAATACAGTGTTTAATTGAATTAGCTTTAATTGCCATTCATTTGCCCATGGACCAAAGGTCTCGTCTTACCCAGGGCCTTTAATGACTTCCATGTTCTCTGGGGCAGAATTTTAAGTTAAATGAAAAAGTCTTCAACATAACACGACTCAGGACCCCCGAGCTCTCACAGATCGTTGAAACTAAGCTAGCTAAAAACATTTTCCAAAAGTATGTGGCGTGGAGTTCTTGTCATCTTGTGAACTAGTGAAAGAAAGGAAATGTGATGATGAAGAATGACAGAGAAGAGGAAGGAATTTGAATATTTCCGTGGTGAGTCAATTATATAGGAAATTCATACTGTACATCAGGCGTAGTCTCAATGTGCTAAATTATGACAAAAGTATGTACGATGAGAAGGTATTACATAACAAAAACACATAAGATAAGAAGGTTATATTATTCTAAGAAAGGGAATAACAATACTGGCTTTAAAATAACCTGTTAACCACACACCCAACACCTTTTAGTTTCCCTTCAAGCCATTCATAGATTTAAAAACCATAAGATAAAATCAATTCTTTGTTTTAAAGGGAGCCAGTGAAGAGATACGAGCGTGGTGTTCAAATCTTTTGGGTTTGTCGTAATAATCAGAACTTGTTTGTGTTACAATGAATCGTTTTGAAAAGCCTTTCTCATGAAAAGAAGAAGCAACAAAGTCTGTAAACTATACTAGAATCTCAGCAGTCAGCAGAAGTAACATGCAGGTAGATGAGGAGATGAGTTGTGTGAACTCGGGGGCCTCGGAGCAGCAGCTGAGGGTTTATTGGGCTCCAGTATTTTTGCGGCACAACAATAGGCCTTCAGGGCCAGGCAGGGTCATATTGTGATAGGAGATGAGATGACTGCACAGAGCAGGGATTACCATGGACCCGCACCTTTTTTTAGGGCTTCACTGCAAAGCATAACAGACAAGACTAATACTACACCATCGGGGCATACATGCCTGTAAATCATATGCTGTAAACATGCACACAATGTGCAAACGGCATAAATCATGCATGAGCATTAAGGCGCATTCATGCGTGCTCACGTCTGACACAGATGCAGAGAGATAGCGATAGAGAGCGAAAATGCTTGTTCAAGTATAGTTTGTTCAATCCATGATTTCTTGCCCATGAAAGGTGGTCAATGAAACCCTTTTAAACACTTAAAAGATAAGATATTTACTTTACTGAAAAACTCAAACTAAAGTGCATCCTACTCAAGATAAAAAAAACACCATTGATTTGATTTGATAACGGCTGTGGCTCAGTCTGGTCACTGAAGAGCTGTCAGGGTCAAGCAACAGAAAAGAACTGAGTTAATGTTAGGGAACGATTGCGGTTACACGTTAATAAAAAGGCAAACGTTAACTGGTTTGTTGTAAACTCCACAAGTCCTCTAAAAGAAAGTATGACACGTTACATACCCATCCTCATCGACCTCCAGACCCTTATTATCCACCTCGCAGAACACTACGTCCTGCGCTAGCACTGTCTGTGGACGTAAATCATCAGGTGCAGAATTGTTTTGTATGAACATAATTTGCAGGACACCGGGCTGTCTCATAGCTCAAAGCTCGGATGTAGCACATATATTGATTTATTTATTTATCGAAGCAGCGATGGATTCAAACATGCTGCACAACAGGAGAGATGCTCGACGACGCACGTGCCAAAGCTTCATTATCACCCCATTAAGTAATCAGCCTCATAGTCATGGCTTAGAAAGTATCTACAACTACTGTACCAGATGGTTCAGAAGGCAGATATCATCTATTCACTTGGTAACATTCGATGTTAGGACCCCTTGGCATCACTTTAACTTCATCTCATCTCAGCTTCAACTGCTTATCCGGGGTCGGGTCGCGGGGGCAGCAGCTTTAGCAGGGGACCCCAAACTTCCCTTTCACGGGCCACATTAACCAGCTCTAACTGGGGGATCCTGAGGCGTTCCCAGGCCAGTGTGGAGATCTAATCTCTCCACCTGGTCCTGGGTCTTCCCCGAGGCCTCCTCCCAGCTGGACGTGCCTGGAACACCTCCCTAGGGAGGCGCCCAGGGTTCATCCTTACTAGATGCCCGAACCACCTCAACTGGCTCCTTTCAACGCAAAGGAGCAGCGGCTCTACTCCGAGTTCCTCACGGATGCTGAACTTCTCACCCTCTCTCTAAGGGAGACTCCAGCCACCCTCCTGAGAAAACCCATTTATCACTTTAACTTAGTAAACTTAACTCTTGGGTGAAAGTCCCACCTTCCCCCTTATGCACAGCTTTAGATTTCTGGATACTCCTTACTCCTTGGTGAAGCACTTGAGAGCGACACGGACGGGAGATCAAGCTCACCGATAGACTATAATAATGACATGATAATGACATACTTACCAAAGAGCAGAGGGGGGGGGGGGGGCATACCACTTCATATCTATGGTAATGATTAGCAACTGAGAACGCCCATTCAATCATCTGACAATGGGCCAATCAGCATTTTTATGCAGCAGTGATGTAAGAATTTTATATGGCAGGTTTACTCATTTATATATTCGCATAAATCCATTGTATGGGCTCTAAATCAAAGCTAACTACAGCTGCTTCCCTCCCCAGGGTGATTCAAAACCCCTTTGCTTTGCATCGAGGTTCTGAATCCCCCCGTCAGGGTTTAAATTCACAATAATAACCCTCACCCTCATTATCCCACACGTATCCGACTGCTGCACTCAGAACTTCTCTTGATGTTCTTGCGGTCTCTGCGTCGTCGCTCTATTGTACAAAGCTCCACTCTAAACTCTCGACTGCTGCGGGGCTCCTTCCCCTTGACCTTTCACCTCTGAACAGGTGACCTTTGATCTCGGGCAGGAATAGACCATGGTCAGCCTCTTTATGCCCACTTATAGCAACAAGGAAGGGTGTGTTTTGGAGTGTTTTTCAGTAACTCATCCCACCCCCTTGTCAGCTTTAACAACTTGCTTTCTTTCCCTCTTCTCCTCCTCGACTCTCCCCCCTTCTGCTGCTTTTAATTATCTCTCCCACTCGTCATTTCACTCTGCATGTTCTTACTTCATTTTATGAGACATTCTTTAAATCTTGCTCATTCTCAGGCAGTGTGACACAAAACTTACACCAAAATTGTATCAATGTTTCTCCATTTTCATTTCCTACCTCTCCATCCCCTCCCTCACTCAGTTTCTTCCTCTTGCAGGAAATACCTGGTAAGGCTCTGGGCTTTTCCCCCCTCCCCTCATCAAATTGATACCAATTAAGTCATTTAATTGCCACCCCCTATAACAAAGGGCCCTGTTTTATTGGTGTTTGTCAGGCCAGATGTGAAGCAGGTTTTGACATGACAGGACAGGAAGGAGAAGGGGAAGGGGGCGAGGAATCAAAGGAGAAAGAGGAAAGAGAGTATGAGGACAACATCAGTCGTGTTGTTTTTCCGTTTGACATGGTATTTGCTTTGTGTGCTTGACTAATTGTTTACTGTAGCTAAGGCAACCCCCTGATCCAATGAATTGGTTTTGTGACGCACTTGGCCAGAGTAATACTTTAGGACTTTAAAGTCAGATGCATCGACAAGAATGACGCTTTTCACCGGACTGAGACATTAATTATGTTTCACTGAAAAACTAGGCTCGTAGTTGAAGACTAAAATGAATTAAGAGTTGAACCCTTTTTTAGCCCGTTATTGTCCCATAACGTTGATTTGAACAGTTTTTCTGTGGCGTCATTACAACCGCTGTTGCGATCGAATACTGGCCAAATGTCCAACCTATGGAACAGAGGACTGACTGGGGCTCGATTTATCTCCCTATTAACACCAGCAAAACCAAAATTCACTAACTTTAGTTAAGGTTTTTGGATTTTAAATATCCAAAAAACACTCTAGAATTGATACAATATGATCAGAAAACAGCATTGGATTAGCATAAAGTAGGCATGACTTTAAAGGGGAGACAATTGCGCCATTTTCATTCAGATATCTCCCAAAATGGCCATGCCAGTTTTTTTCTTGCCAATTTATACTCTGGAGCGATATTTAGACCCCTTCTGACAGGCTAGCAGGACATGGCTGGCCCCACTGTATTCCTTAGGTCGTCTAGTTTCATTCATTCATTCATCTTCAACCGCTTGTCCCTGTCGGGGTCGCGGGGGACTGGAGGCAATCCCAGCTGACATCGGGCGTGAGGCGAGGTACACCCTGGACAGGACGCCAGTCTATCACAGGACACATAGAGACGAACAGAGACAGACACCCATTCACACCTACGGGTGATTTAGAGTCATCAATGAACCGAACACCTGCACGTCTTTGGACTGTGGGAGGAAACCGGAGAACCCGGAGAAAACCCACGCAGACACGGGGAGAACATGCAAACTCCACACAGAAGGGCCCCAGCCCGGATTCGAACCCTCACGCTGTGAGGATACAGTGAGATACCAAAATCTTTTATTACTTGTAAAACTTAAATAAAATAATGTCAGCCAAAATCGATCACTGGGGGTCCTGCAAATAACTTAATGTGGGGGCCAATGGAAACAGCCCTGTCATTACAAGACAGCAGTCAATTAGATTAGCTTAGCAACGACTAGCCTAGCTCTGCCCAGAGGTAAGAAAATCCACCTACTAGTAACAGATTCTGTATTCAGATTTGATCAGCGCTGCCGAGTTTGACAGTTTGATCTTTGTTTTTGTGAGCCTGGTAAGTGGCGCTGCATGGAGAATGATGTCATCATTTAAACCCGCCCCACAGAAGATAAACAGTTATAATTGGCCCAACAGATCTAAGCTGCTGGAATAAGAGGGGGAGCAGAAATACCTACCCGAGCAAATGAAGCATGAGTTTGGCAGGTTTGTCTGTTTCCCAGGCTAAGACAGTTTGTTTTATTATGCTAATGAAAAACATAATGTTGCAACCACAAGATAAAAAAAAACCTTCATTTTCCATTCATGACACATGTTAAAGGAGTCCAAGAATAAAGTGCAGTCTTGTTTTATCTTATTGGTCACTACAAAATCAATAAATTGACCTGAAAACAAAAGGGCGTATGGCTTTATAAAGTGATATTTCTTTATTTAGGCCTCAGGGTTGACATTTTGAGGAGGTTGCAGAACCGTCTAACCTCGTTCTGTCCAAAGTTTACACAATCCACCTACCAGCACCTCTAAAACTCACTAATTAACACGTTAAATCCTATTAATCAATCAGTTTTGGATTTGCAGGTGGTTATGTGTCGGACCATTTCTCGCCTGGGCACAGTAGTTATTTCCTGGAGTCTTGCTGTCACCGCTAGGTTGCCAGGCAACCAGCAGAGACCACTCCTGGCAAATAATACTATTTTTACCTTTGAACTTCAGACACGATTGAGGACTTCTTGCCCATGACCAAATCAATTCTGTCACATGAAAACTGTCAAAACCTAACTCCAGTCCCTGGTCCTGAAAAAATACTCTAAACACAGTAAATAAATGTAATGGTTGATAAACAAGCACTTTACACTGTCACTTTATATCACCACTACATCACTTTATTTTGTGGTACTGTAACTTACTGCTGCTACACTTCACTGTGCTTTACTGTAACCTAGTTCTGTAGGAAGTGCTGCTACATTTCACTGTGGTTTACTGTAACGTATTAGTAAAATGCTGCTACACTTCACTGTGCTTTACTGCAACCTAGTTCTGTAGGAAGTGCTACTGCACTCCACTGTGCTTTACTGTAACCTAGTTCTGTAGGAAGTGCTGCTACACTTCACTGTGCTTTACTGTAACCTAGTTCTGTAGGAAGTGCTGCTGCACTTCACTGTGCTTTACTGTAACCTAGTTCTGTAGGAAGTGCTGCTGCACTTCACTGTGCTTTACTGTAACCTAGTTCTGTAAGAAATGCTGCTACACTTCACTGTGCTTTACTGTAACCTAGTTCTGTAGGAAATGCTGCTACACTTCACTGTGCTTTACTGTAACGTATCTCAGTAAAATGCTGCTACACTGTACTTTACTTTAACTTACTGTCACTTACTTCAGTAAGAAATGCTGCTACACTTCACTGTGTCATACTGTCACTTAGTTCTGCAGGAAATGCTGCTACATTTTTAACACTGTTATCACTTATCGCTCCTTATCACTTACTTAGTTTGTACTTATTTTATTTCAATCTGCTGCTAAACTGCACAGTGCGTATTGTTGTATATTGTATAAACCTACGTTTAACCACAGTGTCTGTTGCACTCTGTCACACTTAGTTCATTGCTTGATTTATTTTACGTTAGCTTTATTTTGATTTGATTATGTTTTTATGATTATTGTTACTCTGATCCTTTCCCACCTTTGTAATGAAACTGTTGCACAATCATTTCCCTCGGGATAAATAAAGCTTCTTGAATCTTGAATCTTGACAACAAAGCAGATGTTTTTCTTGCTAAGCTAAGCTAAGCTAACCATTTCCTTACAAATATAAAGCTAAACTTTACATTTTCATTAGACAAATATGAGATATGATATCGATCTTCTAAAATAACTCTGCAAAAACGCAGATGTCAAGTTTTAAATGTCAGCAGTTTGTTCTCATAACTTCCTGTCAGGAGTTTGACGCACGTTAGACTTTCCAGCCGCCTGTGAGACGGGGCGACCATCATAATCCCTACTTGTTTTTGACATAGAGAGGATTATGTTTTTTCAGTGCGGTTTCTCCAACCAAATGTTGCGTATGTCTCCTGCAGATTCACAGTTTCCTACTGGACGGTTACGGATGAATCATACCTCAAAATGCCATCCGGTGTGCAGACGTTGTGTACTTTGAGCAGAAGCAGGAAATGTCAGGTTTCACATTGGGTGGAGTGTGTGTCGTGTCTCCAATATAAATCATAAAACCCGTGTTGTTCCCTGCACTTTTATGAGCATCCTGTGCTCTGTTACGCTTTCTTATTAAATTTAAAATAGTTTTTCATTTCTCCACGGAGGAGAAAAAGAGCTCTTTCCTGCTTTGAATCCAATATGTCTTAACTATGATGAAAGGGGCGTTGAGAGCACTTAGAGAGCTGCACCAAGATGAGAATGCAATTACCTTTTTGTACACATTCATTTCACGTCTGCACTTTCCTCATGTGAGGCTTCTTTAAGCTTATTGACTGACAAACATCAGCTCGCTTCCTTTCGCATAGAAACGTCCCCAAGAGCCCCCTGAACAAATGCGTGACCTCCACTCACAGTTATGAGTTTTCCCCCTCAAACAAAAGACATTGTGTCCGTCTCTATTGAAACGAGCGAGCGTGATGAAATATTTAATCTCGTCAGACTCTCGCAGAGCAGCCCCAGTTAGCAGGTGCGGGGCCGGCGAGCGCACAATGACTTCACCTCGGAGACCAGACAGACAAGGTCAGCTATGCTCCCATTGTGAGAGAAACACACACAACATATAAGAAAGCACACACAATGAATACGCACATACATATTTATGTTCTTTTGTGTCACTATGTTCTCATTTATGTTCCCATATGAGGGCAGAATGAATGCCATGTTAAAATACTGACTACTTATAGTACTACAGTCGGAAGAGTTATCCATTTATCCACTGATGAATCATGGACCATTTAAAGTTAGGGTTCTTCAGCACCCAGAAGTCCCTAAAATTATGTTTGTATACAACTAAATTGGCTTTTTAAGATACAATATGGAGAAACTAACACCAAACCAGTCAGTTTTATCCAAAAAAGGGCAATGCGACTTATAAATAAAGCTGGATATAGGGAACACACAAATACACTTTTCAACCGAAAAAAAAGCTTTGAAATTCAAGGACTTGGTTTACTTTCGAACGGCACAATTTATGTTTAAAATAAAGAATAATCAATCCCCCGTTCTGATTCAGAGCCTGTTTCAGGAAAGGGAAAGGAGCCGTCTGCTGAGAGGACGAGACGTGCTAAAAAAAGCCCGCTGTTAGAACTAATGCAAAAATGTGTTTCTGTTGTTGGAGTGAATGTTTGGGACGATTTGGCCGTAGATTTAAAAGACTTCAGAACATTAATTCATTTTAAAACTGTTCTCAAGAGGAACATTATTCAAACATACGTTGATTGTGTTTTCTGACAGCAGGAATAAATTAATTATCAGTCATTTTCTTTTTGACCTGTGTGTAGCAGCTACCTAAGTTTATGTATTTTAAAGCGTCAGGCGTTATAAGCTTTAGCTTCTGCCTATTCCCTTTTTCAGACCTTATACTTTTTTTTGTGTTTGTCATAAAATGTCTTTGTCTGAAATGTCTGAAAATAAACTGAACTGAACTGAGGATATCTGAGGGCTAAGTTATGGTCTTGTGTTTCGTTAGATTTAGGTGAGATAACACATCTTTAAGGTTAGTTTGTTTCAGGATGTCGCCAAAACCATGATCTTTTTTCTAAGCTTCACCAACATAACAATAAAAACATTAATAATTCTTACATTGGCCCATTTAAGGACACTGCAGAGGAAAATAAATGAGAGCAGACATTTTGCAGATGATATTATTTTTTTGTGGTGTGGTGGTCAGCTCTGTCGCCTCACAGCGAGAGGTTCCTGGTTCAAATCCCGGCCTGGGCCCTTCTGTGTGGAGTTTGCCTGTCCTCCCCGTGTCTGCGTGGGTTTTCTCCGGGTTCTCCGGTTTCCTCCCACAGTCCAAAGACGTGCAGGTGTTCGGTTCATTGATGACTCTAAATCACCCGTAGGTGTGAATGGTTGTCTGTCTCTGTTCGTCTCTATGTGCCCTGCGATAGACTGGCGTCCTGTCCAGGGTGTACCCCGCCTCACGCCCAATGTCAGCTGGGATCGGCTCCAGCACCCCTGAAGACGAATGAATGAATGAATAAAAAGGTTGGCCTGGCGTCACTTGTGTATTAGTCTGGAACCTCACAGTTAATTTTTTTCGATTTCCAGGTGGTGTTATCGCTGCACGCTAAAACGCCTCTGGAAGCAACTGGATGAACCTACAACCAACCACAGCAATGAAACGACGTCATGCTTGGTCCATTTTGAAGCAGGAAAAAATGGCAACCGGATAACAAACTCTCAAATACCAGTGTGGCTCAATACCAGAGTGGATCGTCCTCCATTCGAGAGATTGGCGGTTCGATCCCCACCTCCTTGGGCAAGACACTGAAACCCCAATTGCTCCCCGTGCTGCGCTTGGGTGTGTAAATTTGGTGTGAATGGTTAGATTAGATGGTATTTAGATGTCCACTGCCATCAGTGTGAATGTCTGTGTGAATGGTTGAATGTGACAAACACTGTGAAAGCGCCTTGAGTAGTCAGAAGACTAGAAAGGAGCTATATAAGTACAAGTCCATTTACCAAATTCAAGCTGAACGGGATGCTAAAATGTGTTTCTGAAAACATTTTATGCAGGAAAAAGGCAAAACATTAACAGAATCTTGATTTCAATTTTGATCACTGCTGCCTAGTTTGCATTTGCCTGGTGAGTTGCACTGGACGGGGATTGATGTGATCATCTTAAACCCGCCCCACATAAGATAAACAGTTATAATTGGCTCAACAGATCTAAGCTGCTTGAGATCTATCTGAATAAGAGGGGGAGCAGAGTCACCTGCCAGAGCAAATGACACATGCGTTTGGCAGGTTTGCCTGTTTCCCAGGCTAATACAATGGGTTTTCTTTATTATGTTGATGAAAAACATAATGTTGCAACCACAAGAAAAACCCGCAAAACATGTGACAAATGTTGGAGGAGTTCAACAATGACGTGTAAATGTGTCTTGTTTTATCTTATTTGGTTACTGAAAAAAAAAATCCATAAACTGACATGAAAAGTTCAAAGATTTATAAAATTCAAGATTCAAGAAGCTTCATTAATCCCGAGAAAAATGATTGTGCAACAGTTTCAATACAAAGGTGGGAAAGGATCAGAGTGACAATAAGCATAAAAACATAAATCAAATCAAAATAAAGCATAAAACATGAAATAAATCAAACAATTAACTAAGTTTGTCAGAGTGCAACGGACATTGTGGTTAAACGCAGGTTTATACAAAATACAACAATACGCAGCGGGCAGTTTAGCAGCATGTTGAAATAAAATAAGTACAAACTAAATAAGTGATAAGTAGTGATAAGTGATAACAGTGTTAAAAGTGCAGCAGCATTTCCTACTGAACTAAGTCACAGTAAAGTACAGTCAAGTGTAGCAGCATTTCAAGTTACAGTACAACTAGATGAAGTGATGCAGTGATGATTTAAAGTGATATAAAGTGACAAAGTGACATTTGCTCAGGACACAGTGTCTCCACTGTTCCTTAACTGACCCGGGGGAGACGAATTGTAGAGTTTTGTTGCATCAGGAAGAAAAGACTTCCTCCGGCGTTCAGTGTTACACCGGACTAAACACTAAATAACACTGGGCTGGGCCTGGGGTTGACATTTTAGGGTGGTTGTAGATGTCACAAGTAAATCCAAAAAGAACAGTTTAGTTTAGAAGTTAGAACAAAAACACAGATGACTGAAATGAAAACATTTTTCAACTGTTAAGGAAATTTAATAACATTTTCTAACGTCATTGAGCTTTGCTAATGCAATGAATCTTCGGAGTCTTCAATACAAACTGATCTCACACACACACACACACACACACACACACACACGCACACGCACACGCACACACGCTCCCCGAGCAAACTAATCACATTGCCCCTCTCTCCCTCCTAACACACAGGGAGATTAGGATTGTGTGGGATCAGCAGTGAACTGTGTGAACAATGCAAAGCTCACAGGTGGGAGATTGAATATTAAAACTCAGCAGCGGGCTGTGTGGAGCTCGCTGAGAGGACATATGAGGGGGTTGTCTCACTGAAAAACAACCAGACCTCATGTGTCGCTGAGATCCGTGTGTGTGGATCTGCGAGGAAATGTTTGTGCAGCACACAGATGTGTTTGCAAAGAGTGTGTTTGTGGGTGGATGCATTTAAAATAGTCATTGTACTAATTATAGCTGAACCTCATCTAAAGCCACGTGTGGGTTTCTGTGTGACCTTGACTGTTTCCTCGCCCTGCCCGAGCTGCAGCATCCTGCCAGCCTCGTGTAAACATGTTAGAGGTCTAAAAAGAAACCTCTGCTGATCGCCCGCCTGCCATTTTCAATACGCTGAACCTGCGTGATTCAACTGTGACAGACGGGTGGAAGAAACCAAAGCAGTCAAACAGGACAAACAGCGATGTGTTCCAACAAACGGAGGCTAAAACCAGAACTATGTTAACAACCTAATCTTAAGGCTCATGGCAAAGCTCAGTGGAAATCTCCCGCTTCTTCTTTGGAAGTCAAGCTGTCTGGCAGTGATTTCAACACGAGCAATTTGGCGTGCATGAAGACACACAAAGCAGACGTCCGTCATGTTTTCAATCCACGGTTCCTTTCCTTTGTGCTGCTACCACAGCTTTGCCACAGTTATAATTTTGTGCTGTATAATCGTGTTTACAAATTGATAAATCTATGTTTCATTATCTGGAAAATACCCAAACCCTTCGGAAAGCTCCCCCAGAGCCACAGAGCGCATTATACGACTGTTTCCGCAAGCTCAGCAAAACTCCTAAATAGTAGACTAAACTTCACGTGTAAGTTCGGCAGAATTTCAACAGTTAAAACATTTGTTTTTTCCGTCAAACGTTACTATTTGCGTCACTAAAACAGATATTGACATTCTGCCAGTGTGCTCCGTTCGCCAGCAACCGTCTGGTTTCACCGCAAAACAAGCCGTTCCTATAAAATGTGACATTTACTTCATTGTTCTCAGTAGGCAAAGATCTCCTAAACATCTACCTTTGTATAACAGTTCAGATGTGTTGCGTAACATTTTAATTAGGTTAGGAAATTACATTATGAATAGCTGGATTAGAGCATTATTGAGGAACATGAGCCAGTGTTGCACAAAGCCAGCTAATCAAGACCACGGCTGCTGCCAAAGAAACTATTAACTCTATAAAACATCAAACCGATCAGACTCATATGCCTGGCCTTTATTCTTGTCTTGTCTTACTAATTGGAAAACTGTGCCACACTGTATCTGTATATTAGCAAGTCTGGTCCACAGTGGTCTTTCTGTTCAGGGCCTCAGGACTCAAAGCAACCAACTGGGGACCGGAGCTTTGGTGCGACGTTATTCTGAAAACAGGTACATGAAATACATTTTTAAGGCAAATGATAATGGATAATGCAAGTACACCATATTATTATTAAGCATCTTGATTCTGCTTGTGTCGTAATCTGGTTTACAGGATGTACAGTGCTGGGATAAGGCCTGAAACCCTTGTGTGAATGACGGCTGATCCGATGCGTCTGTGAAACAACCCGTCTGAGTCAGGATAAGAATGATGAGTCGGTAAAGTTAGACAGCGCTGTTGAGATTGGTCTGGCAATATGTGAGACTACCCACACTGTTATCAGATCTCAATTTGCAAATGAGTTAGGTCAGGTGAAGCAAAGCAATGTTAAAGATGGTTGCCATTCATTTTAAGTCTGTTTTTGTGAGGGAAATCTTGCTCGGGTTAGGGTACTGCTAGGGTCATCCTTATTCCCCGGTCGCATAAGTCTCTGCCTCCGCTGATTTCATTTAACATTTTGTTAAGGTCAGGGTTAGGGGGTATTGTTAGGGTCTACATAAGCCTATTTACCTGGGAATTCAGCACTGATTGTGGAAAAAATAACAGCCCAAGCAACATAGGACCATTTCTGTGACAAGCCATTAAAACTGTTAAACATGTGCTCCGTGACATCTTTTTGTTCCTCGGAGCGTGGTTTACATTTGCCTATGAGGTCGATACACTGTGAGTAATGTCCTTGTGGCTAAGACCCTTATCTGGTTTTCTCATTCAGTGTCCGCGTCTTTCCTCCTCTGAGATACACGAGCACTGACTGTTGCACTGAGTGCTGACTGACGGCTGGAATTAAGAATGTGCAAACGCTCTGGCAACGCTCCCCGCAGTACCTCATAACGTTTAATCAAAACCATGCCCGCCACTTGCCCCCGACTTTCTAGCTCCTCCAGGATTCTTAAACAGAAATGAAAGTAGTCCCGTTTTTCCTTGTTGATCTTATTTCATACAGTGGAAAGTTTACACAAAGGCGAGCCTTATCCCTGGAGCCTGCTTCTCTCTCCTTTCCAAATACCTGCAGGATGAAATCAAACCCCCTTTTGAAAATTACATTAGAAGTCTCCCTCTCTCTTTCCTTCTTTCTCTCTCTTTCCCTCAGAGCTTGTCAGATCATTCCAGCTTCCCCACTCTCCAGGAGAGGATCAGCCATCATTCTGTGGGCGTCAGACGTCCGTGCCGGTCTTAATTAATGCAAGGGGATTTCATGAGAAGAGGGCTGAGGCGATGAAGGCTTTGGCCAGAGAAAACACAGGAAGCTGGAACAGGTAAGGTACTGTTAGGATGTATGAACGAGTGCATTCTTAAGAGATGAAGCAAGACACTCAACCAAACTCCTTGGCAGCCGCCTTCCCCAAGCCATACGGTCAAAGGTTGTGATAAAAGACCAGATAAGTGTACACATCCTTAAATCAACTTGCAAAGGAAAATATAAAATGTCTCAGGTCTTTTATGATGTCCTTGAGCCATGTGTGTCTCTGTTTATTGTACATTTGAAGAGCTCTTTTCCAAAACGAGTTTGAGTTAGAGCCACTTTGCTGTATACAGAACCTTTTCACTGCTTCATCAGTGTTTCACGCCAAATCTCTATATTTCCTTGTTTAAAATGGTCTCAAGATGCAGTTCCTTTCCAAACCGCGACCAGCGCAAAACCTATTTTTAGCCTAAATGCGATACGTCCTCTGGACCAATCAGAATTCAGGGAGCGTTCTATGCGATCCAACATGGCGGCGCTCTGAAGCGGGAGAGTTTTTTTGTGTCGTCCGTCCGTTCAACACGTTCAGACTGAACCATAAAACATTTTGACAAGATACATTGAATATTAACCCAATGTGTGGGTCTGGGTAAAATATTTAATTTTCCTGAAAACTATTAAAATGGATTTATAGCGTTCTGGAAAAGAGCTCCTCATTTGTAAGTGGTCAGTTTGTTTTGCATTAAAGTTGCACATGACTGGGGACAATTAAAAAGCAGTAAGCTGCAGAGGAGCTCTGGACCTTTACTCTGAAGTAGTCGCCCTCGAACCGAGACACAACTGAGATCAACAGATCAATACCCTTCTAATGGCTGTGAGTTAAAGGACTAGTTAGACATGTACAGGTATTACAGTTGGCTTGTCCTTTAATTATGTAGCTGGGTGACCAGTTAGCTTAGCTTAGCTTCAGCATAAAAACTGGAAATGGTGGGAAACCGCTAGCCTAGCTCTGTTCGAAGGTAACAAAATCTGCTTTTCCACCACATCTAAAGCTCATTAGTTATTAGTTCAGTACATGAACAGACTGAAGAGACAGTGTTAAACAAAAATGCAACACAGTGCAACAAAGGCCTTTGTGACTGTGCGATTATCATGCTGTCTTATCAGCCTCTTGATATGCCACAGCTGCCAGGTGAATGGATTATATTGGCAAAGGAGAAGTGCTGACTAACACAGATTTCAAAGAATTTGTGAACAAAATTTCAAGAAACAGGCCTTTTGTGTACAGAGAAAAAGACTTGGCTCTTTGACAGTACAGTACAGACCAAACGTTTGGACACACCTCATTCAATGAGTTTCCTTTCTTTTCATGACCATTGACATCGTAGATTCACACTGAAGGCGTCAAAACTATGAATGAACACATTTGGAAATATCTCATCTCATCTCATCTTCATCCGCTTATCCGGGGTCGGGTCGCGGGGGAAGCAGCTTTAGCAGGGGACCCCAAACTTCCCTTTCCCGGGCCACATTAACCAGCTCTAACTGGGGGATCCTGAGGCGTTCCCAGGCCAGTGTGGAGATATAATCTCTCCACCTAGTCCTGGGTCTTCCCCGAGGCCTCCTCCCAGCTGGACGTGCCTGGAACACCTCTCTGGGGGGGCGCCCAGGGGGCACCCTTACTAGATGATCCTGAACCACCTCAACTGGCTCCTTTCAACACAAAGGAGCAGCGGCTCTACTCCGAGTTCCTCACGGATGGCTGAACTTCTCCCCCTCTCTCTAAGGGAGACTCCAGCCACCCTCCTGAGAAAACCCATTTCGGCCGCTTGTACCCGTGACCTCGTTCTTTCGGTCATGACCCAACTTTCATGACCACAGGTGAGGGTAGGAACGAAAATTGACCTGTAGATCCAGAGCTTTGCCTTCCGGCTCAGCTCTCTTTTCGTCAAAACGGTGCGATAGAGCGACTGCAACACCGCCCCCGCTGCTCCGACTTGAACTCCTTCACTTGTGGAAATATGAACTTAACAAAAAAGTGTAAAACGACTGAAAATACGTCTTATATTCTAGTTTCTTCAGAGTAGCTACCTTTTGCTTTGATGACTGCTTCGCACACACTCTGCGTTCTCTTGATGAGCTTCAAGAGGTCGTCACCTGAAATGGCTTCCACTCCACAGGTGTGCCCTGTCGGGTTCAGTAAGTGGGATTTCTTGCCTTATAAATGGGGTTGGCACCATCAGTTGTGTTGTGCAGAAGTCAGGTGGATACACAGCTGATAGTGCCACTGAACACACTGTTAGAATTTGTATTATGGCAGAAAAAGCAGCTAAGTAAAGAAAAACGAGCGGCCGTCATTACTTTAAGAAATGAAGGTCAGTCAGTCCGAAACATTGGGAAAGCTTTTGAAAGTGTCCCCAAGTGCATCTACGATTTTCATAGTCATGAAGATAAAGAAAACTCTTTGAATGAGACGGTGTGTCCAAACTTTTGGTCTGTACTGTATATGTATATGCAGTGACCTTGGCCGAAGTGACCAGCCAAGAAAAGGTCTCAGGAGCTTTACAGAGACAGGCTACAGTTACTATTTCCCCATTTCAGGTCTTTGTGCAAAGCTAACCAGCTGCAGGTTCTAGCCATGTAATATATACAGTATTTGCTAATGTTATATATTCACAGCAGTAGTAGTGTCAATCTTCTCATCCAACTCTGGGGATGAGAGCGAATAACCTTGGCCATGGTGCCGTCTGAAGACAATCAAAGAAAATGGGATATTAAAACTAGCGTATACTATTACACCTCACAGAAAATACCACAAATATCTGGACATTCATCTTCAACCGCTTGTCCCGGGGTCGGGGTCGCAAGGTGGTGCTGGAGCCGATCCCAGCTGACATCGGGCGTGAGGCGGGGTCCACCCTGGACAGGACGCCAGTCTATCACAGGACACATAGAGACGAACAGAGACAGACAACCATTCACACCTACGGGCAATTTAGAGTCATCAATGAACCGAACACCTGCACGTCTTTGGACTGTGGGAGGAAACCGGAGAACCCGGAGAAAACCCACGCAGACACGGGGAGAACATACAAACTCCACACAGAAGGGCCCAGGCGGGATGCGAACCTGGACAGTACTATCCAAAATCTGTGCTGGATACTTATGAGGAAAATAAGGACACCCACAAATATAATTGTTACTTCTAGTTCCCTTCGGCCCCGGTAACACGTTGCCCATACAAAATTTGTCCAAAAACTCTGCAGTTTCCTTGTCTACCGTAGTCACATGATGGATGTGGAACTTCCTCTCTTCGCACAGTATGGGGTATTAGTTCATTCATTCATCTTCAACCGCTTATCCCGGGGTCGGGGTCGCGGGGGGGCTGGAGCCGATCCCAGCCGACATCGGGCGTGAGGCGGGGTACACCCTGGACAGGACGCCAGTCTATCGCAGTATCGCATTAGTGTGACTATGCATTATTCAGTTAAGGATTTGGACGGATGAGAGATCGAAACAAGGCATCTTAAAGGTCTAAATGTGTATAAACTGCTTAAAACAGACAGTTAAAACGTGCAGGAAACCTTCCTCAGGTTAATAACATAAAAAGAGGGAGTTCACAGGACACTGTTATGGATGGAGTGAGGAGGTTTTCCACTGAGAGTTTCCTGCAGTAAATCTGAGGTGTGGAGGCTGATGGATTTACTGCGGCCCTGCCCGGTGATCCAAGGCTCTTCTCATAATTTGTTCATCCGTCTGAAGGTTTTATTCAGAGATGACGAAACAATTCCAGGGCTCCGCAGCCTATTCCTGTTAAATTTATACCCCGTAATCTAAAACTCATATTTCTGTTTCCTTCAAGTTCATATCCATTCGTTTTTTTTTTTCGGGCTTCTTTGGGGCTGGGCCTTTTTTCCCTGTTGGATTTCATTTTGAAATGTTTCCCTCCTAAATCCCGTGGCAACCTTTCAAGTTCGGGGAGCTTCCTGTAATTCACGTTAAGTGTTTGCGCAAAGAGAGGAAAAAAAAGATGGCAACATTTCCGTCATTGGCTGAGTATGAGTTCGTGTACATGCAGCATTACTGTATACATAAACAGGCTCAGCCCTGATAGAGCCTGAGGGTGCGTCCGTGTGTGATTTAAAGTCAGAGAGAGAAGAGGAAAGTCACAAAAAGGGGAAAAAAGCTGCAGAATAGACAAGGATTCATTTTTTTCCAGCTATATATGAAGAAGATGAAGAAGGAGAATAATTCCTTTATTAGTCCCGCAACGGGAAATTTGATCTCTACACTTTATTATTGTTATTTATGTTACACACACAGGCCTGAAACACACACACACATGCACAGACAGGACCTATATACATGCAATTAATGGAGAGATGTCAGAGCGAGGGGGCTGCCTCCAGTCATCCATGGACTGAGCTACTGCCGCCCTGGATCAATTGGTAGAGAGAACAACCAGTGTTGAGCTACTCATCATGCATTACAAGTGATCACACTATCTTACTGCTTATTAGCTGTGCTTGTTTCTACTATTCTGTTGTATTAACTGTCTTAACATATATGTCATATTAACATTACTATAGATATTATTATAGTTACTGTTGGGCTTTGCTTGCTTGCATCTCAGGAAGTTTGTCTGTCTGTCTCTCTCTGTCCATCTGTGTGTCTTTTCTCTCTTTCTCTCTCCTTCTCTTCCTCTCTCCGGTGCAGACAGATGTCCGTCCTCCACAGAGCTGGGTCTGTCTGACGTTCCTGTCTGTTATAGTGAAGGTTTTCAACGCCACCGTACTCTACGGGGGAATTGTTGGGTCTATGTTAATCATAAATAAGTCATAGAGTGTGGTCTTTACCTACTCTGTAAAGTGTCCTGAGATAACTTCTGTTATGATTCGACACTATAAATAAAATTTAATTGAATTGAATAATTTGACGGTAGAAGTAAAATATGCATTACTTTTCACAGTACCTTTTCTAACTCAGCCCAACTCCATTAAATCTGACCTCTTTCATACAGAGTTGACCAAGAATCATAAAGTGAAGTGGTGTGAACTTAGCATAGCTCTAAGCTTCTTTTCCCTATAAGCAGCATTCACAGACCTTTACCTTCCTTTTTATTTCTTTAAAAAATAAATAAATCAGAAATCATCTACTTAATTTGCAACATGCATGCTGACATTTGTAACGTGAGATAATGTCTCTCATTTCAAAACAAATGCCATACTTGTGATTCATCTGGCATTTCCAGGCACGACGCAAATAGTTTTTTGTTTCGAAGCCCATAAATATATTATCTGTGTAATTATGATTTAACCATCTATGAATTATATGTGTTCAGGCATTGAAAGTGCACTAAATACCACCCATCTAACTTGTTCTATGTAGAAAAAGAACTGGAACGTCCAAAGCCCCAAATAACTCCAACAATTTCCAACTCTGAATGGTTTCAGTAAAGTCGACATTTTACCTCCTCCCTTAAAAGGTATTTGCATATGCACGGACGTAGCACTGGAATTAGAAAACACTTATCACCAAAAAACCCTCTCAGTATCATAACATCCATTTAAACTTTGCTGAATCCCCGTAGGTGTGAATGGTTGTCTGTCTCTGTTCGTCTCTATGTGCCCTGCGATAGACTGGCGTCCTGTCCAGGGTGGACCCCGCCTCACGCCCGATGTCAGCTGGGATCGGCTCCAGCCCCCCGCGACCCCGACCCCGGGATAAGCGGTTGAAGATGAATGAATGAATGAATGAATGAATACATTGGTTGAGAAAATAGTCTTTTCTGAGGGCTCTCAAAATGGTTTAGTCCGCCCATCACGACTCAGCATGAGAATCTGTCAGCTAATCTACTGACCAGTTAGGTCCTCCCTCAAGAGAGCGAGAGACTGCTTCTGTATTGGGCCCAGAATGTGGTACTACACTCTTAACTATATAATACCAGAGTTAGTATTGAGCACTGTACCAAATAACATGCAGATTAGAAACTAGAGACCATCTTGTGATAGGATCACACCAACTGCAACGCCAAATCAGGCCAGGAGCATAAACTAGGGTGGGGGGTGCAATGGCCCTTTACCTACCCCCATTTCCAGCAGTCTTGCTAGAATCACACCCATCTATAATCACGAACCCGACCTTCATGGTGAGTTCAACTACAGGCCTGTAAAGTTTCGTGACTGTACGGTTTCACGGTTGTGATCCTACAGCGATAAATCTGTCCACAGACAAACTCTTGGCAAAATCCTCAAAACAGCCTCTGGGGTAGTTCTTGATACAGTAGGTGTGTCCAGGACCACATTTGGCCATGATGACACACACACACACACACACACACACACACACCAGTACCAATACCAGTGTTGCTGTCGCGGCTGGTAATAAATAATGAAACTGTTCAAATGTGTATAATTTTCAAGAACTTGTTCAGACCTGGAAACAGAAATTAGAGAAACAGTAATTGAGAAAGACGGAAGACAATCACGGTGGAGAGGGGTGAGGGGGGAAAGTTGAGTAGGGAGCTGTGTGTGTGTGTGTGTGTGTGTGTGTGTGTGTGTGTGTGTGTGTGTGTGTGTGTGTGTGTGTGTGTGTGTCACATGACCCTGACAACCTGAATTAGACCGGCAGTTTGACGAACAGCCGCCCCTCACCACTAAACAGCACCTCTGTCCCGTCTCTGACAGGACCCCCACACAGGCCCACCCACCTAAAAAGACTGAACCCCCATTTCACAGAACCTTTCACACAGGAGCCAATGTGTCTGCCACATAAAGCATGTGTTTATGTGTACAGGCATGTATGGGTTAGGTAAGTGGGGACAACAGCACTGAACCACTCTCATGTCAATGCATGAAGTATGGAACTAGCGTCAGGAGACGTTTAGGTTAGCTTAGCATAAAGACGGGAAGAGGGGGATGTGTTTATAAAAGCAGCAAAGTCTTCGCATGTTCAGGAGGTCGGCAACCGCTTCATGATTCAATTCAATTCTATTTAGTGTCAAATCATAACAAGACACATATAGAGGAGGTCTAGACCACACTCTATTACTTATTCATGATTTACAGAGACCTAACAATTCCTCCATGAGCAGCAGCAAGTCACTATATCTAAAATAATAATAAATATATAGTATTTATCCAGCAATCTTCTGCACACAGTGGCATCGAAAACCTTCCTTAACAGGCAGGAATGTCGAACAGACCCAGCTCTATGGAGGATGGATATCTGTCTTGACCGGTTGGGAGTCAAAACTGCTTCCCCTCTGCTGCTGCTCCCCCATAGAAATGACTGGATGGGGCAAGTTGACGGTGTGAAAGCAGCTTAAAGCTTACAAAGGTTATGATAGTAAAATTTTTTCAACTGATGGATGAAAGTCACTGGGCTTTATTCACTAACCGTTCTTAGGAAAAAGCTTGTTATGACGATTGCGACAAATGCTTCTTATTTGGGACTTGCTTTTAGCTGTTTTCTTCAATTCTTCAGTTGTTTTTAATATTATAGGATTTAAATTACAATATCCATCCATCCATCTTCAATCGCTTGTTCCTATCAGGGTCGCCGGGGGGCTGACATTGGACGTGAGTCGGGGTACACCCTTGACACCAGTCTATCACAGTGCACATAGAGACAAACAGAGACAGACAACCATTCACACTCCAAAAACACTTACGGGTAATTTAGGGCGCACTCACACTGTCCATCCTCACCGTGCCCAGTGCTTTAGGGAACTTGCCCCCGCCCTCTCCCCCCGTACCCCAGGACCGTTTGTAACCACACTACCTGGACTTTGACGCAAACTCTTCTTGCCTGTCCATACGTCATCACGCCGTAACACGTCACATGCATTGATTGACGTCATCGTGATGCATCGCTTTGTTTACAAAAGTGCGCGGCCTTTTGGCCACATAATGGAAAGTAGCGCAGAAAACACGGTAACGTTTTTGGCTTTGTGATCGTTTTGGACTCATTGTGATGCAGCACAACCCCGTTTAGTCGACGTTGCAAGGCGACAACATTGTTTTAAATGTCCGCGCATGGTCCGTCCTTCTTATCCGAACAGGCGCACATAAAGTGACTGCAGAACCGCCGTAGGCCTCGTGCTCGTACACATGCGCACGCTCGTGCTCGTAAATGTGCAAACATGCTTTACAAAAGCCCACCTCACCCAAACGGGTCGTGGTCGGCAAGCCTAGGCGCGGTACGGTTGCACTCACACTGTTCAAACGAACTAGACTTTAGCCGTGAAACATGCTCGGGCATGGTACGGATGGACAGTGTGTGTGCGCCCTTAGAGTCATCAATTACCCTAACACATGTCTTTGGACTGTGGGAGGAAGACAGAGAACCCAGAGATAATAACAGTATTTTTATAATTCATAATGTTTTTTAAATAAGTATTTTCTTTATTTTACAAAGCATTATCTTAAATAATAAAAAATGCTACACTGACATTTTAATTGACAGTGTCTATTGTAATTGAAAACCATGCCACCCATTAATAAGTGATTGATTGCACTATTTACAGGCCCAAAGTAGTTAGATTTCTGCAACCTCAGCCTACTAACAATGAAGGATTTACTGCTGCTGCCAGATGTGGCAGATTGTTCCCCGAGGAGCGAAGGATCTTCCAGGACCATATATCTGCAGAGTGCAAATATGACAGCTCATTTGGCATTCTTACCCTGCAGTAAAACATGCAGTTTATTTATTTTTTAACATTTAGAGTCTGGTGTCAGACCTTTGTTTGGGCATTCTTGACTTAACTCACTCAGCTATTCTTTATTCAGTTTGTGTGTGTGAATACTGGCACATGCTTTGAATTCATGAGGACGACAATTCTGCTGTTTAGGAACACATCATGACTCTGACTTTGACTTTAAGGACTCAAGAATAGATGTGAGGGAATTTAGGAAGATATTGGTGAATTAAGCTCATTGAGTATATATATATATACGCACACACACTATAGGAGTGTATATGTGAAGGTGTGAATTGAAAGCCCGCAGCAATAAGGACAGAAAAAAATAAACCTGACTTTTTATTGGTTGCTGTTAATGATGAAGACTCCCACTGCGGTCAGTCGTGTCACGCCTCGTCTGCAACTCAGAATGTTGCTGCTGCAGTGAGACTGTAACGTGCTCCCCTTCCCACACACAGGAGGTCACAGGTCTCTCACACACACACACACACACACACACACACACACACACACACACACACACACACACACACACACACACACACACACACACACACACACACACACACACACACACACACACACACACACACACACACACACACACACACACACACACACACACACACACACACACACACACACACACACACACACACACACACACACACACACACACACACACACACACACACGCTTCATCACTCTTGCTCGGCTAATTACACTCACTATTCAAATATCAGCGTCCTGCCAAAACATCTCAAGACGAACTTGTTAAACATCGTACACTTGAAGCCAAATCAAGAGTTCAAGTGTTCAAACTGACTAGGAAACCCTGTCTTAGTGCGTCGTGCACCTCACACAGCTGTGACCAACACATTTGAAAAGTTTACAGCAATAACAGTTAAACTATGAGCCCGGCCGTGCTGGTGCAACACTCATAAACAATATTCCCTTTATGACGTTTCTTCTCACGCAAGGGTGAGCATTTGAGAGCGTATTTTACATCCTACAAATCAATGCGCTGCCTGTTTTCAGAGGGGTCGGGCGTGAGTATTTTACGAAATAGATGAAGTATGTGTTGTTTGTTTCAGCCTAAGGTTATTCTGCTAATACACAGTCCTTTAAGGGAATTCTTTGGTAGATTTTCGGTGGTAAAGCCAAGCATAAATTGACATTTTCATGGGTGTCACAAGAAAGCGTTAGTTAAAGGTTGAATGGGTAGAATCTTTATTAAAAGCTATATTTTTAATAAAGTAATTCACCTACGGGGCATTTTGAGGGGTACAGAATGAAAGTATTGCCTTTCCCTGTCTTAATAATTATTTTAAATTTGTTTTGATGGGTTTGAAAATGACTTCCTGTCACGTTCTGTTTACATTGTAGCAGCCAATAGCGGTCGGCATTGCGGGTTGCCAGGGTTGTCTGTTGTTGGGTGCAGCTACCAAGGGTGACACTGGGTGAAATGGAGCGAAGGGGGCGTCATTTGTTCCAGCAGCTGAGTGACCAGAGAAGGGACAATTTGAGACTCAATATAGGCCAAGCATTCACTCCATGGACTGAGATAAAGGAGTTCAACGGAATTAAAACACACGCCCACATGGCTACGTTTCTCCTTGATCGTTAGGCTAACTTTCATGTTTACTTAGCTTTAACGCTAACAGCTAACATAACTGTCAAACTCCTCTGCAATACTTGTTTTTATGGTGCGTTTTGCCAGAGGGGACGGGTTCAAACGGGCTCAAACTGACTCTGGTCTTGCAACCAGACTGCTGGAATTATTTTTTGTTGTTGCCACTACGTCATTAGGGACAAAGCCAAAGCTCATTTCATCCTTTCTTCCTGCAGTGTTGGAAAAGTCACTTTATATGCACATAACCTCACATGCCACAGGATCCGTGATACTCTATTACCATCACAGAAAGAGAACACAGTTCACTAAAGTGTGATTGTCTAAACGTTCGCATGCATCCCACCCCGCCCAGCTGTCACTGGCAGGTCTTAAAGTGTTTCGAGGCAGGTCTATTGTGGGAGTGAAGGCCCAGGAGGTTTACTGTGATTGTATTCATGCAGACAAACTGCAAGAGAGTACACAGCACAGATGAGAGAGGATACTTATGAGCCACATGTTCCCTGAAAATGAATCAATTATCTTCAGACTTCATTTACGGATCCGTCTGTAGTCTCCGCTGCATCTTTACTAAAACAAGAATATACACTATGTGCTGCAGCAATGGAAAAACAAATAGTCTCTCTACTTTGTTGTTTTTTATCTGGTTCAAGCTTTGCATAAGGCGCACATTTCAACACCTCGTACTTCAAACTATGGTGAGACCCTCTCTCAATAAAAACTTTGCAGGGTAATCATTCTGGACTTATTTCTTGCCAAGTCAGCATGCAGCCTTGATTAAGGACACGTTCAAGTGTTTTTCTGTTTTTTCTTCTCTTACTGGTGGAGTCATTCCTAAAAGCAAATAGCTGTTTGTTGCACTTCTCCAAAGCTTTGAGGATATACGCTGTGGTGGAAATCCTCAGCCTCACAGACACACTGATTTTGCAGAAAGCACATATTTGCTAATGGTCATTTTTTCCTTCTGACTTGGATTGCAATTAAATCTATTTAAGGTCGTTTATTAGATGCGATGACAGTGGTGTCATTTCTTTGATTTGTGGTTTTCATGGCTTTAATTTTGTGAGACGATGCGGCAGAGAGAGGCGCACACACTCGTCTCTGCCCCTATACTTGTGAGAACCTCTAACCATAACCTCAAACATTACAAACGCCAAACCTCACACTGATTTAACCAAAACTCAACCCTTCAACAATATTGAAGAAAAGTTGGCAGGATAAAATGCCCTCACTTTCCAAAACTGTCCTAATTTTCGTGTGTAAAACCCAAGTTGGTCCTCATAAAGATAGAATAATGCAGTCTAATACAGCAGACATACATCAAACCCACATTCATGGAGGTACTAATGATCATGTTTTAGAAAGGTGTTGATTAAACTCGGTCATTGTTGGCTGTAGTTTGAGATGTTGAATGTATTGTGTTACACTTAAAGGTGTCTCTAATATTTTGGCCACCCCATTCATATAAATGAGGATAGACTAAATATTAGAATATTATTTGAATGTTCTCTATCAGTGTTTTGAGTATTTAGTGAACCATTACTGATATATTTCAGATGGGGTGGACAGAATATAAGAAACACCTCTCACTATAACACAATGAAATGCAACAGCATGCAAATACTCTGGCTTGTTTTGTATTTCTTCTTCTTGGATTACTTCTACCACACAATCACAACGATTGTGAAACTTTGGCGTTGTGATTGGTAGATTAGAATTGGGTAGTGGAGAAGGGGAGGAGATTGTCAGGTTTTATATTCATATATATATATATATATATATATATATATATATATATATATATATATATATATATATATATATATATATATCTACTGAAGGAAACAAGCTGTATTATAAGAGGAAACATATACATGTTTGTAGAATACGAACTGTAAACTGACAAAGCACCAGACGGTCTCAAGTGTTTTCCATAACCCTTTCCCGCTGCTACGAACAGCTGAGAGGTTGAGGACATACCACCTGCAGGGTGTAGTACGACTCTAAAAAAGGATCAAAAGGTGAGGCGGGTTGGGGGCGTCTACATGTAGAATAAGGAGGAAAAAACAACAATCCTCTATTTTTATCTTTTGAAAACAAACTGGACAGCAGAATAGTTGAAGTGGAAACACGCTTTAAAAAACATCAATCTGACAAACCCGTCAACCTTCATACTCCCTAACCATCGTCTGAGCCCATCTGCTGCACTGCTGCAAAAACAACAGAGCCCCTAAAATTAGGTTTAACTCGATAAATTGGCAACATTACTGCAATGGCCCCTAAAATTAGGACAATTGTGGGGAAACAGTCAGGGCTAAAATTACCTAAAGACATCAATGAATTTGCCATTGGTGGTTTTGTTTTGATTTAGGGGCTTTACGCCACACAGGGAAATCATGGCTCAGCTTTCACAAGAGGGAACAATAATCATGAAAGATCAGTGACAAGGAACGTTCATTGTTACCAGGAATAGTTACATGTTGGAGATCGATCTAATGTTACTCCTAAAGAAATAGTTTGATATTTACTTCTTGCTAAGAGTTAGATGAGATGATTGATATCATGTGTGCGGAGTTAGTAGCCGATGAAGCTAACATTACAGCCAGTTAGCTTGGCTTAGCATAAGCACTGGAAACAGAGGGGCAAGGTAACAAAATCCATTAAGCAGCAAAACACATAAAAACAAAGTATTAATCATACAGCCAGATTTTGTTCCCTTTGGACAGAGCCAAGTAGCGGATTCCCCCCGTTTTCAGTCTTTATGCTAAGCTAAGCTAAGCTAACCGGCTGCAGGCTATAGCTTTATATTCCTTTTTAGCTTGATAGACAGACGTGAGAGTGGTAACAATCTTCTTATCTAACTCTCAGCAAGAAAGTCAATGCACGTCAAACTATTCCTTTACTTGCCTCATCCCAGGCCAGACTTTAATGCTATGAAGGGTGCGTCTGACTCTGCTGAAGTGCTCGTGAGCAAGATACAGAGTAGGATGCTCTTCTGTAGCTGTGCGATCAGAACGGCTTTCATGTGCCCAGAATTAGGGTCATGAGAGTTTCTCATCACATGAAAGAATAGCGATTTTATTAATTGCAAGTAAAAACATGACAATGATAACTTAAGCGGGCTGCGTCCCAACACAGACAAAACAGACGTCCTCACACCCGCTTTGGCTTATTAGTGTTTTAGAAGAAGAACAATACCATGAGAAGAGGATGGGAACAGCAAGACGATGACAGTTTTTTGGTTTCATCTCTTCTTTATTTCATCCTGCATCTGTACTTTAATGGGATTGGGCTGTCAGAGCACTTCAACGTGGTTTCAAACACACAAATGTTCAAAAACAGCGCCGCAACAGACATTCGACTGTATGGATGGACTGATGAGATAAAGATAACGAGACTGGTGATTGACTCGTGGGTTATGTGTCTGGAAAGGAGAAGCAAAGAACAAAAGGTAAGGAAAGATGCGGGGAGGATCATTTTGCAAAGTCTTGCAGAAAACATGGAAAGAAAAGATAAAGGAAAGGGGAAGAGGAAGACTGTGCTGAAATGAGTATGCAGAGAGACAAAAAAGGGAAAGGGGATGAGAGAGAATTCAGGCCTCCTGGAAACACCTGAATATGAGCTTTCAAGTCATTGAAACACCTTGAAATTGATTTTGAAAAATTACCAAATATTCTTGAAATGGCATAATTACTAAATGTTAACTATCCCTGAAATCTGGTTGGCCGCCCCAGGTGCCACCTCAGTCAGAGACCCTTTGGGGTCGTCTTTAAGAGGATCTAACAGGGTCTAGCTTAAAGTTAGAGTGCATATATTGATATAAGAAGTTAAATGATATGAAGAATTCATCTGTACATGCCACCTCATGCTTGGTTGTCTGGAAGACGGACAAATAACCTTCCTAAGTTAGGCTAAATGTTGGCAAGGGAAAAACTGGCATATCTAATTTTTAAGCGGTTTGCTGACCTCTGACCTCAAGATATCAGAATAAAAATGGGGTCTGTGTATACCTGTGAGTCTCCTCTTTACAGACATGCCCTTTTTTATGAAAATCCCAGACAGTTTGCTCCTAATCAATCCACAAGTGCACTGACTGAACTAAAGTACTGCAGGGAAGTTAAAAGAAAATAGGTCCATGGAAAACAGAAATACTGGATGGATTTGAACACCACATGTTGATATAAGAGTATCTGAGATCTGGATGAGAATAAAAACAGTAGCTGTCTTTGTGCAGTGCAGATGAAACATGCTTCACACACTGACAGTAGATGAATGTAATCCGTCAACCTCGCCTGCTGTGTTCTTTACAACTATACAGAGATGTGTCAATAAATGGCAGCCTCGGGGCATCACAGTGGGTCAGGTTTCTTTCATCTCCGCTCTGGAATGAAACGAGTATGTTTTTCCCACATACAGCACAAAATGGAGAGACCACCAATGTTGTTTAACTTGGCTTCCTTTCAATATGTCACAATCTTTAACAAAATAGGACGCACAAACCTCCACGTTCGGGATCGTTTCCCCTGTAAAGATCCACTGGATTTCTGTATGGTTGTGTTTCACAAGCTGCAAAAGATTTTCAGATGTGTGTGTTGCTCGCTAACAGGATACTGACAAGTGGAGAGTGACAGGGAAACAATGCATGCAACAGCCAGAGATTCACATTTGTTGAAAAGATGTTTTAGATCTGCCTCGGAGGGAGCGCTGTGGTTTCTGGGTGAAGTACAGACGGTTCCGAATCATTGTACATTGTACCAGACTGTGTTCAAATATGCAAACAACCATGAACATAAATCTGCATAGATTAAAATGATCATGAAGTCACATCAAACAAGAGCAACAGCTGTTTGACAAAAAAAACAACCTTGAACTCAAAAACGAAGCGGCATCATCAGGACTGCGATCACCTTTTCCTTTTGTTTCACAGACCCATCTGAGAAGCTCTCATTGGAAACTGTTTAGTAAGGGCAGGCGCTTTAAACAAAGTAACTGTGACGTGTGATTGGACAAACCATCTGTCTGTCAAACTCAAGTGTGGAAAAACTAACTGAAGACAGTTAGTAGAGCAGAGGAAGACATCGTCTTACAATCAAGAAAAGCCATCAGTGCCGTTCTTTGCTAGCATGCTGATTGGTCAAAACTGCTTGGGGTTCGGACACAAACGCATTATTTAAAGTAAGATGCACAGGATGTATTTGAGTGATCTTGCGATATCGAGAATCCAGCTGCCGTGCAGGGTAAGGTACAAGTGGCCAAACACTTCACAGATGCCCAACTGAGCACACAATCTCCAAAGTCCGACATATTTTGCATCCATCCCTTCATCAGTTTGTATGCCACAGAAACCCCACGGCCATGTTTAAACAAAGTTATTGCCCCAGAGAAGAGCTCGATATATTTGCATCCACTTGACAGCTGCCGACCCGGAGTCATTAGGTGATTCAATTAGATGATACTAAAAGGTCAGGGGCAGTTTTCACAAAACATCTTAAAGTGGGCAAATGCACTTATCAAACACGCCATCGAGACAATTTTTTTTAGTGCATCAACAACTAACGGCAAATCCGGACCAGTCTCTACGGCCAAATGCGACAATCAAGGATTAGCTTGGGGCGGCGAGTTGAACGCATTAAAATGGCTTTTTTAACCACAAATACTGCTCCAATAACACCAAACCTCTGCAGTAGCATGATGAGACACCACCAACGTAGTTAGTGACATCAGATTTTATTAAAAGAGTGCTTTGAAAGACTTACCTACTCGACCGGTAGAAAGCTCCTCCCGTAGTAAAGTCCATTCAAGTAGATTATCAATACAATCCAAAAGGAAAGAGCCCATTGATGATTTCTTCCAGGAAAATACGTAAACGTTGTGGTTTGATAATTTGGAAAAGGACTCTTCTTATGCTACTGCAGAGCTTTGGTGTTATTTGGAGCCATATTAGTGGTTAAAAAAAGCTGTTTTAATGCGTTCAACTCGCCGCCCGAGCTAATCTCTGTTAGCCGTATTTTGCTGCAAGCAACTTTTAGCGACTGTCCCAGATCTTTCCGTTAGTTGTTCGTGCATGAAAAAAAGACAATTCTTTTCATGCACGCACAACTAATGCAGAGATCTTTTTGCCTAAAAAGACCCTGTGATGATTTTACACCGGAATTTCCCTTTAAGGCCAAGGTCCTAACTTGCTGATTTAGGAGTAACTCCATTTGATTCTAACCATCAAACGCTTGTACACAGACAAACGTAATGAAGTATATTTGTGTTGCCATGCTTTCTGCAGGATTCTTGATGATTTTTATTGCTAAATCATCCAGTTCACATCCCCTCTATGTGATTTTCTTAAGAGAATGGTTTGACATTATGGGGATTATGTTCATTCGCTTTCTTACCGAGAGTTAGAAAATAAGATTGATACCACTGTCATATCTGTAGGCTAGGTAAATATGAATCTATATGAAGCCAAATGCACAAAGAATAACATACAAAAAAATGCATAAATGACGGTGGATCTCTGATGCGTAACCTGTTATAACTTCAGCTCTTGCCTCTTTTTCCATCCAACCCTTTCACATATTATTCTTTCCTCTGTACTCTTCACCACCTCCTTTATCTCCTCCATCTTCTTATGTGGTCTCCATCAACAGACCTGGTATATTTTTCTGACTCAGCTCAGTCTCTGCTCCGCTCACTTCAGTCAAGACTCTGTGTCCTGAGGTTGTTGATGCTGACGGGTAATGGCTTCTCCAGGCTGAGCATTATCCTCAATGTGCTGTGAAACCACAGGCCAAAGACAACAATGGGCCCTACAAGCTTCCTAAATAATCACTTTGATCATAGCGAGGGCCGGTCTCAATGCCTACTAAATGCTAGTGGGGAAAACTTTTGGCATCAGGCCGACAGTTTGATCCTTGCAGGAGCGGTCAACCCGAATCTTTTGGACCGAGAAGCAATGGTGTTTTAACCATTTCTTTTAGCTGAGTATATACAGTAAGCTTGTTTTAACGCCACATTGCTTCATGCAGTTTGATGAAACTTGGTTGTTGCAGGCTAAACTTCTGCTCTGGAGAAACTGAAGGTCAAAAGGGAATTTTCCACCATTGCAGACTCTTGAAGGGTCCCATAAGATTGATTCTAATAGCTACTTTGTAATACTTTCTGTAATTAACCTTTCTGGTGCAGCCGCTCCACCTGTTTCCACTTAAAGGTTGTGATTTCCTCCATATTCCAGAAAACTCTCAACACTTTTGGATGTGAACTTGATGCTGAAAACTAGCTGTTGATTACCTGTAAGCAGAGGGAGTAATAGGAATTGTTCCACTCGATGCCCTACGCTCGATCTAAATGTCCTGTGGGTGCATTTCATTCAGGGATATTAAACTTACTTTTGGCAGAGAGAGGGTCGAGGCTTATTTTCTCTCGCACAACGGAAAAGATTTCTCCCCTTAATCCTGTTTCTTCCTTGCAAGTGCAGGACAGATGCGCTGTAGAGTTCCAATGTGTGTTCGATATGTAAGTACATGATGAGAGACGTTTGCTCGCTATAAAATAAGAAATCTCCTTTTGACTGAGACAAAAAAACTCACTTGTTCCATGCAGAAATAAAGAATGAAGATATAAATGGTGATTGTGTAACTGCTTCTTCAACAGATGTTTGCTCTTTGTTGGTTCTGATACCATACGGACAACATGATGATGATTTAGATTACATATTTTTCCGCCCTGAGCCTTTCTAGTCTCATTTCTATGTTGAAAATGCAGCACAGTTACATTACATTGCAGACGGTTATCCTGCCTGAATGTAAAGAGTGATAGAATATTTTACTCATACTGTTATTTTAAAGATATGTTGCTCATGTAGCCAACAAGTAAATTTACACACCTCACTGAAGGAAAACAGTCCTAAGTGCAAGGAGAAATCGCTGCTGGAGGATCCAGTAAAGCATTTTAGCATTTAGCATGCTAGCTAACTAGATCCAGCATGCACCTGTTGGTGACGCGACATCATAGGCGTGTTAGATTTTTGGCGCTTTGCCGATTCTTCTCCGCTGTGGCTGTTTATTTCTAACCATTCTTTTCCTCTATTCTCAAAGTTTATCAAGACTTTTTTAAAAGCTGTTGTTTTGTACTTGAGTAAAGGTAAAATTACTTATTTTTAAAAATAGTCAAAAAGGACACAAAAAAATATCTGTTACAGTAATGACAGAAAATGTAATTAGATACTTCTACCCCAAGCCCAAACCACAGCTACGCCCTGGTCCATCCAATAAGGAAGTACCAATAACTGCAGTTCTCCGAGTGTCCACTAGGAGCAGTTTGCACTATAGAGCGGTTTCTCATTGACCCCCATGTTAAACAGGCTGTTTTCACAGCATATTTAAACCTGTTTAAGGCCTGGTACAAAAAAACATTCTAGTCTGTGTGTTTAGGCAGAATTTTTTTGGACCAGGCTAGTTTTTATTTTATTGGAGGTTAACGTTTATGAATAATTAGGGGCGTGGTCTCAAGTGACAGCTAGACGGTGGCCCTCACTCCAACTCTGAGTTATCCGTCAGCCAGATGGACGTATCTCCCTCCCCCCAACGTCACATACATGCCCTTTTTTGGTAAGAGAAAATGAGCGTAGTCAAAGTCTGACAAGATGGCGACTCCCGTAGGCGAGTACGGTTGGATCAAATTGAGAGAACGGACCCCGACGGGTATGCTACGTCCATTTTTATACAGTCTATGTTCCTCCCCTGCAAACATGTTAGCAAATGTTACCGATTTACACGTCCTGCAGACACAGAGCAACATTTGCACTCATGTTTGTGACCACCTAACAAATGTATATGTATAATATTTACCCTCCGTTTGCTGTTTTGCTGCTCCACCAACTCCTCAGAAAAAGGTATGTGACTTTGTCTGGCTGCTGTTTGGTGCAGGACAGTAAGTGTCCTGTCTGAGGTTGATGAGAGCAGGGAGACTGAATCAAAGTGGTTAAACTGTGGACTGTTAAACCAAAACAATGAACTAAAAGGCACTTATCATTTTTTCAATTATTAATATATAAAGACTGATCAGTTCAGCTTTAAGAGCTTCACCCAATAGTGCAACCTTCCAGCAATAAGCTCTCTAGTCTTCTTATTTATCTACCTTTTGGCTGACCTGAAAAATACTCATCAAACGTGTGTATTTCTTGGATCAACTCAGTAAAAGCAGCACAGACTGGATGGGGATCAGCTTGAGATCAACACACAACTTGAACTTGTTGAGCAAACCCACAGTAAGAAGTGGACGTCGTGAGCCAGCACTGGACACATGTGAGCAGTTAAATAGCTTTTGGCAGCTCACATGTGTGAGTGCAGTGACTGAAAACCAAACAGCAGAGAGAGAGAGTGAGAAAGAGACTTCATAAAAGGAAAAGTGCTGAGCAAGGCCAGGGAGTGAAAGGGTATTGAATTGTCAAAGAGCAATCTGAGAAGTGAGACTGGAATTCAATTTATTTCTCCTCACAGTGACCTCTTCATCTTTCCTGAATCCTGTTTATCCTCCGCTCTCCTCCACCACTCCTCGAACACTCAACACAACTTCAACTCAAATCCAACTTCTCTACCTCTTGCCAATTTCTTTTTTCCCTCCCTCTGCCAGCCGTCCACTTTCTGTCACTGCTGGTAAAACGTGAATAATGCTTAAGCAACTCCCTTCCATTAGTAATTTGCTTCATTCATAGAGTGTTAGGGTGTGTGTGTGTGTGTGTGTGTGTGTGTGTGTTCCAGCAGTCATCAGCTGCATTTCAACACGTCCGTCCAAAGTGAGCTATGTGACAACTAATGGATGGATTACCATGAAATTTAGCAAATACATTCATTGTCCCAAGACGATAAATGACTAAGAATGACTGAAAGATGCTTTGAAATACAGTATACTCTTCTAATCCTCCTGATGAAAACTAGATTTATTCTATATTGGATGACCTCACTGTAGACTTACTGTAGAGATATTACACAGTTAGCTGTATATTTAGCAGTTGCTGACAAGAGAAGGTACAAATCATCACAACCACCGAGAGAAAACTCTGCAGTCAAGAATTAAGGCAGACAGGGGAGGCTCCTGTTGTTCCCACTCTCTACTGATTCTGACCACAGCATTCCCATTTCACAACCGACCGGTAGTTTCTCTGTATTGACATGGGAAAGTTGTGGGGGAGATGTGCAGAGATATCCAGAGGCTTGGACAAAGTCTCGTAAATATATCGTATCTAATGGGATCTTGTTGAAACAGGGTTCTTCCAGCAGTGAGCAGGACCCCAGTTCAAGGTTAAAAAAAGGGGACTGGAGCGCAGGTATATTTTCCAATGGAGAAGGTTCATCTCATCTCATCTTCAACCTCTTATCAGGTGTTGAGTCGCAGAGGCAGCAGCTTTAGCAGGGGACCCCAAACTTCCCTTTCCCGGGCCACATTAACCAGCTCTAACTGGGGGATCCTGAGGTGTTCCCAGGTCAGTGTGGAGATCTAATCTCTCCACCTGGTCCTGGGTCTTCCCCGAGGCCTCCTCCCAGCTGGACGTGCCTGGAACACCTCCCTAGGGAGGCGCCCCAGGGTTCATCCTTACTAGATGATCCTGAACCACCTCAACTGGCTCCTTTCAACACAAAGGAGCAGCGGCTCTACTCCGAGTTCCTCACGGATGCTGAACTTCTCCCCCTCTCTCTAAGGGAGACTCCAGCCCCCCTCCTGAGAAAACCCATTTCGGCCGCTTGTACCTGCGACCTCGTTCTTTCGGTCATGCGGAGAAGGTTGAATACTGTTTTTATTTTAAGGTAAAGGGTTGGGTTAGGCAACACTGTGACCACGCAATAACATCCATTTTGAATGACCCAGTAAAATCCTTGTAGCTAAAACAAATGTGGTCAAAAGGCCTGTGACGAGACTCAATCAGTTGTCTCTTGCTTGAAAGTCAGATGTGCTCGCCTGTTCTCATTCCAAGGGGCGTCAAATACTGATGCTTTTTCACGGCTTTCAGTATTTGATACCGACGAGGCACCCTTGAGCGTCGGATTTTCAACTGTAAACTCATCTGCAGTGATATTAGACACTCACAGCAAGTGCTGGTTTGGGTGGGGGAAGGACTTTCACTCTTGAGACTGCAGTCCATGTCCCAACGGGTTGCACATCCTTACCCAGGGTTCTTACAGGTGCTTGAAATCCTTTGGAAACCATGCATTTTAAGGTTGTGTTTTTAAGGTTTAAAAAGTGCTTGAAGTTTGGATAAAGTGCTAGAAAATGCTTGAAATTGTATCTGAATTCCATTTATTTCACAACAAATAGCTATAGAATATAACTTTAATTTAATTTCTTATCCTTCTGTTGTTACAAAACACAATTTTAGTTGTTTATAGCACAGCACCATCTCTGTTAAGGGGATTAAAAAAGGTGAAATAATCATTTTTAAAATGTATTTGTAGAAATATGTAATTCATCAGAGCCCTAAGGTGCTGGAAAAGCTTGAAAATGGACCTTAAAAGTGCTTGAATATGATCTTGTACGAACCCTGCTTACTATCTGCCTTGTCATGTGAGGGGCACACTACTTCCTGCATTGGAGGTTGGCACTTGTCATAACATCGTGAGGTGCTGAATCATCCACTGTGGACATAATAGGTATAATGTGCTGGGTTAGGTTTGTGTAAACATCCAGGATATGAATGGAAAACAATACAATATCCTCAGAGTTTATGTAGAACTAAAGTAAAAGCACTTGTAGCTTGATTTGTTTCAACTTCTACTGAACACTATAGTTTCATGACAGGATAGAAACAACTTGTTGCCTCACCACCTCCCTTTGCGATAAAATGTGTATTCAAAAACGATGACTACACCTTATTTCAAATCTTTTGGGATGTTAAAAATATAAAAAAGTAAAAGATTCACGGAAATCACGGCTTAGATTACAGATCTCCTCTTTCCCGTTTGCTTCCTCTATAAGCGTCTTCTTCTCCTCTTTGCAGAACAAAAGCGCAAAGTCAAAGGAAATAATAATATTAAAGTCAAAGTTCTGCTCCTGATCGTGTGCGGTTTGTTTTCTCAGTCACTCCCGTTCGGTGAGGTCATCACTCTGCGTCAGGTTGGCGGCGCGCTGGGTGCCGTCCCACAGCTGTGGAGCATCAGGCTGGAAATCCCCTCATCCTCAGTCCTGGGCCTCAGAGTGTGTACATAATGGACATGTAGGGAGGTGTGTGTGTGTGTGTGTGTGTGTGTGTGTGTGTGTGTGTGTGTGTGTGTGTGTGTGTGTGTGTGTGTGTGTGTGTGTGTGTGTGTGTGTGTGTGTGTGTGTGTGTGTGTGTGTTGAGCTTGGCTGCCAGTGTGTGTAATTAGCTGCTGGCTTTTGTGGACGAGAACTTGTGTTTTTATTTTTGTGCATGTTTGAGTGTGTGTGTGTGTGTGTGTGTGTGTGTGTGTGTGTGTGTGTGTGTGTGTGTGTGTGTGTGTGTGTGTGTGTGGGTCGGCTTGTTTGTGTGTGTAGGAGGATGGTTTGAATTCTGCTGGACTCTCTCAGCACATGTGGGCCCGGCATGTGGTTTGTGTGTGGCCGACTGAGAGGAGGCGTGTGGCATGAGATGTGTGTGTTACATGAGAGAGAGAGAGAAAGAAACCATAAGCGTACAAAGCCTGTGTGTTATCTTTTTCTACCTCCCCTGTGAGAGAGAGAGAGAGCGAGAGAGAGCGAGAGAGAGAGAGAGAGAGAGAGAGAGAGAGAGAGAGAGAGAGAGAGAGAGAGAGAGAGAGAATGAGGATAAGGCCTGTTTGTATAATAAACTTTCATAACTTTCTTTTTCTGCTTCCTTCCCTCCATCATCTCGGTTTCACCCCAGCGCCCCCGCACACGTTCATACACTGGCTCAATGTTTACACTTGGACCCATGGAGCCAGTTTCCCCTCCGTTTCTCTCTCACCTCCCAACCCCTCCCTTTCTCTCTCTCTCTCTCTCTCTCTCTCTCTCTCCATCTCCTCCTTTTCCTTCACTTTTGCCCTCGTTTTCTCCTCTCCCTCTAAACTTCGGTACACTCCCCTGGAAAGTTGTCCCACTCCCCTCAAGCTCAGGCGCCCACGCTTTCCCCACCGCACATTCACACAGAAATGATCCACACACACGCACACACACACACACACACACACGCACAGCAGAAAGCATTTGTCTCTAGTTAGCGGTGTTGTTTTCTGCCTCTCTGCTGCTCTTCTCAGCCACCTCTCTCTGTGATTCAGAACAGTGGATGAATGGCACAGAGCGACGGTGAAAAAGGAAATGGAGCAGAGAGGGTTTCCACAGGATGTCGTCTTTCACATTCAAATGGTTTTTATAAAGTGGCGCTCCATAATAGGCCCATTTGTTAGTCAATCCCCATCACTGGTGCCAGATCCTCCTTGTTGTCGCACTGCACTTCCCATAAGTCGACCACTTGTCAATCAAACACCGTGGGTGGTAATGGGACATCTCACTCCTCTTGTATGAGTGTCTGAACAGCCATGATGGTTATTGCTGCTCAAGTTACTTCAAGAAATTAGCAGGCATAATATATTAAATGCAAATTTCATTCATTCATCTTCAACCGCTTGTCCCTGTCGGGGTCGCAGGGGGCTGGAGCCGATCCCAGCTGACATCGGGCGTGAGGCAGGGTCCACCCTGGACAGGATGCCAGTCTATCACAGGGCACATAGAGACAAACAGAGACAGACAACCATTCACACCTACGGGTGATTTAGAGTCATCAATGAACCAAACACCTGCACGTCTTTGGACGGTGGGAGGAAACCGGAGCACCCGGAGAAAACCCACGCAGACACGGGGAGAACATGCAAACTCTACACAGAAGGGCCTGGAACCTTCTCGCTGTGAGGCGACAGTGCTAACCACTACACCACCGCAAATTTATGTGAGAATATTGAGGATTATTACTTGATGAGTGCATTTGTTTAAAGCCCTGGGTTGTTTTGCAGAGCCTCAACACGTTTAAAGACTTCCATCCTTTTGTGAGTGGTACTTTTTGTGTATAATGCAAATTATAACTGTACTGTTTAGGAGAAGGACAAACACATATTTCAGCTTGTGAACAACTCTTTTTGGATTCAGTTATTGGGTAACTACTTGTATATGTCAAATTAAACCATATACCAGAGATGTGGACTTGGTGTTTGTGTTCATTTGACCTTTTTCAGCTTAAATATTAAAGATGTTGAGCATTGTCAATGTTGGCATCACTAGGCTTTGCTTACGTCAGCCTGATAATTGATATCTAATCAACCAATTGCAAGAATAAAATACTGGCATTTTGATTAAGGATCCCGGTTAGAGGTTGAAGATGAGCGAGTGAGTGAGAAATGAAGTTATTTGTCTTTTGTTCGATCACATTTATCTCACTGAATATCAATAATTATAGGTCAAATTCAATGTCATACAACACGTTGGATAAGTTAACCAATGATGAATCATTGTTAGACAGGCACTAATACTTTGTCTCTTCTCTTTATAAAGTACAGATACTGCATTTAAGTGATCTAACTCGACTAAGAAAAAATGCCTTACTTGAAACCAAATGACTCGATTCACACGTCTGCAATATTGTAACCGTTAATGATACACGTGACTCGTTCATTTCCTCTCTAGCTCACTTCATTGAAAACAGCTGTCCCAGCTCACTCGTTTATCCCTCCCTTTCTTTCATCATTATTTTCATCTCAGTCTCAGTTCTCACCTCTGCCCCTCACACCGAAGCTTCCTGTTCAAATCTCCACAGAAACAGGCTGGTTTCACGGAGCATTCGTACATAGAACAACGAAAAAGTAGTGTGCAGTAGTCTGAGTGTATTCCCTACAGTGAAAGCATGTGACGTAGTATAAGACTGCAAGTCACCACATAAGAGTGGCAGGTTGGGGGGATGGCTGGCACGTGACCCTGAGTTCTTCCATGCAGGGGAGCGGGGTTCAATTCCTGGCTTTACTGAACCAATCCCCACCTTTTTTCTAATCCTAAAAGAGTGTTTTTAATGCCTACCCCTAACCGTCACCTTTTGTTGTTCATCTCTCATCTTCAACCTCTTATCCGGGGTCGGGTCGTGGGGGCAGAAGCTTTAGCAGGGGGACCCCAAACTTCCCTTTTCCCGGGCCACATTAACCAGCTCTAACTGGGGGATCCTGAGGCGTTCCCAGGCCAGTGTGGAGATATAATCTCTCCACCTGGTCCTGGGTCTTCCCCGAGGCCTCCTCCCAGCTGGACGTGCCTGGAACACCTCCCTAGGGAGGCGCCCAGGGTTCATCCTTACCAGGTGATCCTGAACCACCTCAACTGGCTCCTTTCAACGCAAAGGAGCAGCGGCTCTACTCCGAGTTCCTCACGGATGCTGAACTTCTCCCCCTCTCTCAAAGGGAGACTCCAGCCCCCCTCCTGAGAAAACACATTTCGGCCGCTTGTACCCGAGACCTCGTTCTTTCGGTCATGACCCAGCTTTCATGACCATAGGTGAGGGTAGGAACGAAGATTGGCCGGTAGATCGAGAGCTTTGCCTTCCAGCTCAGCTCTCTTTCGTGCAAAAATCTGTATTTTGTGTGAGTTGTTGCACTTCCAGTGTTGCGTTTTTTGTCTTCTGAGTCGGCCCTGTGGTCCGGCTTTGTGTTTACTCGCACCAGTTATACAAATTTCTGTGCATAACTTTTCGTAGGATTTGCTTTGAACATGTTCAGGAGAACACTCTGACAGAAATGCATCATGGGTTTCTTTACAGTCAAACTTCTCAACACGTCAGCAGGGTAATGTGCTGCTGTTATGGCAGCTTCATATCCCTGTTTCCTTGCTGAACAAACCACCATGGAGCCAATACTTGACCCCCAAAACTATGACGCAGTTTACCCTCTGCTGTGCTAAGTGTCCATGCTCATACAGAGGAACATACTGGAGAGTGACAAATATTATGTAAGTGGAAAATGACTGATGGAGTTCAGCAGGGTTACGCCTGAGCAGTTGTGGAGAGCCTTCTTCCTGCTTTCCTTCTTGACTCCCTGATGAATGTGACTCTCCCTGCAGCCTGGGGGGCAACGTGCTTCAGTACTGGGATTTGATATGGGTTAATGGACATTTGAATACTGTATTCGTCTTAATGATAACATCTTTTCAACTGTATTATCTCATTTTTCATTAGACAGTTTAATATTTTGTAAGAACTGTACAGTAACTGAAAGTCTACATCAGGCAGAGAACAAGCCGATGAGAATACTTTATAAACACTTGGATTTGCTCAAAACTGTGGAGTTGTGTTACATTTTAAAACCAGCAGAGTTGCTGCTGCTTTAATAGGCTTCTTTACATAAAGAGGACATTGCTTTTTTATTATTTATTGACCCAGATAAACAAATCCTTACACTAAAACACACATAATGTAAGAGAGGGGGGGGGGGGGGGGTGCCTTCCTTTACTCTATCTAAATATAGAGTGTACATGTTTTTTTTTTACTCCATCTTATTCTATTTATCTATTTATTTTTGTTTTCAGGCAGGGGTATCTTCCCACGATCTATCTGGGATGGAGCCAGGAGGACAGAGATCTGCGTCTGACAGAAGGGGGTTGGGGGTGGGGGCGGTTGGCGCGAGCGTCACCCTTGCACACACACTAACTGCACACACACTAACTGCACACACACTAACTGCACACACACTAACTGCACACACGCAAACACTTGTGAACCCCCCCCCCCCCCCCCCAGACACTGACAGTAAGCTAGTGGCTTCACACAGCCAAGTACTAACTGTCTCCAACTCATCACCCCTTCACCCCGTCTGAATGATGATGCTGATATGTACGCCAAGTCACTTAAAAAGGGTATGACATAAGATATTACATAATATTTGACATAATAAATGACATAATGAGCTACTAGTAAATAGACACGTGCTTTATCAACGTTCTAAACGTCACTGCCCTCATGCTTTAATGCGTCCTTTACGTTGGAATGGACGTTGAGCAAAATATCCTCTAGAGGGCATCGTTCGGATTCAAAAGTTACTCCAATAAGGTTTAAAAACAAAAAAAAAGTTGGTGGTGGTCTGTGAAACTGACAAATGCATCAGTCATTCGTGTTACACATGAGAGAAACCGCAGACGAACGTCACTTTCAGTATTTCAGGATGTCCGTCGGGGCTTTTGATGACTCGCTCGCTCATGATATTTACGGCACTTTTTGTGTACAATGCTCGACACTGCCCCCACGATTCCCAGTAGTACTGCAACGTTCGGTCCGTATCGGTACGCATCCGTAAGCTTGCAGAAAGACGGACAAAAAGTATGTCAGAGTACAGACAGAAGGGTCCGTCCGTATGCATCTAACATAGAGCATAAATGAGCCTTTAGGGTTAGGCATGAAAACCACTTGGTCAGGATTGGAGAATAGTCTCAGTTTGGTGAAGTATGTCCTGGAGATTAACTATATTACACTACGTGTCCTGCTGCTTTCAATGCGTGGAATACACACAAATCACAGTGCATTGCTTATTTCAGTTACAAAAACAAAAACGTGTAATACACACAGAATAAATATGTGGAAAATGCACAAATAACTGTGCATTACCTTTCGTTGTTGATGTACGAAAACTTGTATGTACGAGAGCAGCCTGATGCTCATGAGATATTTGTATGTAGTGTGTGAGACGGAGCAGCGTCACTGCTAAAGAACAAGAGGGGTGGAAAAGTTAAGATAGCGAGGAAGAAAATGTATTTAACATTATTAGATAGCAACTTCTGCTGCTGCATATATAAAGTCAGACAGAACACCATGTAGAATTATGAGGTTTTAAATAAGAGTGTGTAAGACGTGAGATGTCTCTTGTGACCTTTACACACGACATGGTCCTGGGAATGAACTAGAAGGTCAGGAGTCAGAACTTTTCACCCATGAACCCACTGTTCACCACAGCTGCTCGACATCACTCAGATGTGTTCAAGTTCTCGGTCACTTTTGCTCTAATCTGAGCTACAGTAAGACGTCAGCTGTCCATTGGGTGGCAAACAATCTTGCCCCGAAACCGAGTCAAGCCAGCGTTTATTTGCGTTTCAGCAGACCTCAGGGTGACTTTCAGCTTCCTATTGTTGTGCTAGAGCCCACAGAGGAAACACTTGGATATTTACTGAGGCCGACAGGTTAAGTGCTTCTCGCTGTCCAGTAGCTGAAATGAGCCTGACTAACACTGACTAAGAGGGCTGCGATGCAAACCACTGGAAACTGACTGCATTTCTCCACAGCGTGTTGCTTTTGGAACAAGAAAACTCTGGCCGAGGCGCAGGAAAGAAGCAGACTATCCCTTGGTTAAATGAGTTAGTTGGCGTGCAGCTCGAACCTGCTGAGCTCATGAGGTGAGATCTGACTGATTCCTGCTAAGGTTTGAGCTGACATGTTCTGGTTTTTAGACTGGGAATTGGAGCATTTCACAGCAGCGACACATGGAAGGATTTTTACTGTATTCCACTTACTGTATCCTATAGGTCTGAGATTAAAAACACAACAGTTTGACCAGCATGAACCAAGTGTGAGGGTGACTGAGGCTCAGTGGCAGAGTGGGTCGTCCTCCATTCGAGAGATTGGCGGTTCTACCCCCACTTCCCCCGGTCCACATGTCGAAGTGTCCTTGGGCAAGACACTGAACCCCGTATTGCTTGTGTGTAAATGTTGTGTGAATGGTCAGATTAGATTAGATGGTATGTAGATGTCCACTGCCATCAGTGTGAATGTGACAAACACCATATATTGCAACCAAGACATTTGGTAGCACTCATTCATTCATTCATCTTCAACCTCTTGTCCCTGTCGGGGTCGCGGGGGGGGGTGGAGCCGATCCCAGCTGACATCGGGCGTGAGGCGGGGTCCACCCTGGACAGGACGCCAGTCTATCACAGGACACATAGAGACGAACAGAGACAGACAACCATTCACACCTACGGGTGATTTAGAGTCATCAATGAACCGAACACCTGCACGTCTTTGGACTGTGGGAGGAAACCGGAGAACCCGGAGAAAACCAACGCAGACACGGGGAGAACATGCATTGGTAGCACTCATCAGTTTTTAAATAAACATTGCATGTTTTTGGTTGAGTCTGACTGATACACGTATTAAAACTGGTTATAGCTCTAAACCTGCAGATAATGAATGAGCTATGAGGGAGAAAAATGACGAAAAGGTGGAAAGATCGAGTGGAGAAGATTGTGTGGGTGGAAAAGAGGCGTCCAAATCCAGAAGGGAGATTTATCATAAACCACGACTGCGTTTGGAGCGAAGCAGGAGAACGAGGGAAAGTCCCAAAAAGGTGGAGATGAAGAGAGAGGACGAGGCAGGAAGGAGTGAGTCAAGGCCTGGCCTTATTATTGTTGGAAAGGGAGAAGGGGAGAGATTGGGAGCAAAGTGTGTTTCAGATTGTGTGTGAGTGCGGTGGTGCATGAATGAATACCTGATACTATCTGCATTTACTTTAAGCTGTAAATCCCACGCATCTGGCAGTATAAGTAGACTGGAAACCTAAAAACAATAGCAATTTGACACAAAACTCTGGAAGATATCTTAAAAACGGTGACTAGTTTTAATATCGTAGGAGTAATATTTTACATGTCATTGTTATTTATGTGAGCACGGTCTCAGTCCAGACTACGGATCAAGTCATTCTGTCTTCCAGCCATCATCATCATCCATAGTTGCAAAAAGTAATGCTTTCTTTGCAACAGCGCGGGCATCGAACCATGGAAAAACGTGGACATCGTTTTGCAAATGACGAAAAATTCCATCATCTAATCACAACATCCCTGTGCTCCATCACTCACAGTAAAAACAGTCTGCTTCTCAACTAAACATTCAATGGCAATGATTTGTAAGCCTCAGTGAAGCAACATAGTGAAGATCCGACACCCTCTGTGGGGGACGCATGTTTTTGTGGGGACAATATATACCAATGCACCACCCTGCAGCCTTATTATAGAGAAGTTGCAAGGCAGCTGAACAGGAGCTCAGGGACACTGGGATGCCATTAAAACTGTAAAAATGTCAAAAAACCTGTTGGATGATTGTATTCTTAACTACAGCTTTATCATTTTAACAACATTCTTTAAAATCATTAACTCATTTTGTTGTTTTCGTCAGTGAAGCAACACACTTTATGATGTTACGTAATTATCTGGATAAAAAACCTTCTTAAGGATGTTTCGGACGTTATCGCTATATGGTATAGACGTAAGTAGTGGTTATCAGCCTCGTAATCATGGGTTAGAAGTTAAAGCTACACATGCAGAAATGTTCTTCAATGCATGAACAAGAAGAATGTTACTTGTCGAGGTTTAGGCAACAAAACTCTGTGGTTAGGTTTAGGAAAATATCTTGTTTTGGTTTAAGAAACTTAAGGACGTTTTTTTAAGAAGGTTAACTTAAGAAGTCGGGCGACACGGTGGTGTAGTGGTTAGCACTGAGAAGGTTCCAGGTTCTCCTGTGTCCTGTGCATGTTCTCCCGTGTCTGCGTGGGTTTTCTCCGGGTTCTCCGGTTTCCTCGCACAGTCCAAAGACGTGCACGTGTTAGGTTCAGTGATGACTCTTAAATCACCCGTAGGTGTGAATGGTTGTCTGTCTCCGTTTGTCTCTGTGTGCCCTGTGATAGACTGGCGTCCTGTCCAGGGTGGACCCCGCCTCACGCCCGATGTCAGCTGGGATCGGCTCCAGCCCCCCGCGACCCCGACAGGGACAAGCGGTTGAAGATGAATGAATGAATGAATAACTTAATAAGTCTCTGTTGACTTTTAGTCTCACATGGGACGAGAATTCTGGTCTCCCTTGTGAAAGTCCTGTGTGTTTGCCCCAACACTGCACCAACCTTTGTCCTGATGTCGTCGCTCTCAATACTACGTCATCTTCCAGCACCGTGGTCAAGCAGTTGTAGCGACGTGGATGAAGGATTCAGCTAACCAACAGAAAAGATGATAATGACCAATAGGAGGTAGAGTAGGGCCATACCGCATCATAGTTATGGTGTGGTGTGTGTGTGTGTGCGTGTGTGCGTGTGTGTGTGTGTGTGTGTGTGTGTGTGTGTGTGTGTGTGTGTGTGTGTGTGTGTGTGTGTGTGTATTGAGCAAGTGAGCTGATGTAAGATCCAGACTGTATTTCTTCCTAAGCTGCTAAAAATACCTGTTCTTATGAGAGCGGGTGGTCTGCGCTGCTGTTAGTGCGGCCGCTTTTCTCACTGGTGTTGTCTTTCAACAGTTGGCACACACAGAGACACACACACACACACCCCACCCCCGGAGTAGACCACCGTTCTCATGCTGCTGAATCGCTGTAGTGCTGTTACTAACATCAGTGACAGCATGAGGTGGATGTTGAGATTAATGTGAAGCATCTTCATGATATTTGGACTTATCATATATGAACACAGGTGAAACTTATTACGTCAGAGTGAGAGTGTTAGTGAGTGAGCATGCACCATTACAGCAAACATTCAAACATCAATTACACCTGTGCTTGTCCGACTATCAAAAGCCAACATCTTTGCCTGTTACAAAACATTTATTTAAGGAAACTACAGGAAATTAAATCCCCTATTTGTAGATTTTCACACGTGTGACTTGGAGAGTCCTAGTGGTGGTAACAGAAACACAGTGACAAATGTTAATGCAGCGTATCAGAATAAAAGACATTAATAATAAAGCTTTTACTTATGAGCGATAATGCCACAGAGGCCCATTCCCATCGTTCCACTCTCATTACTCTCCATTATTTGGCACAATTATATAATTTGAAGCTCCTTTATAACTAGTTTAGATACACTTCACCAAATCTCATATTTCCCAGGAAACATCAGGAGAAACAGAAAGAAATTACATTTAAAAATGCGTGAAAAGACATTAAGAGGAAACAGCCCTTGAAAGTGAATCTAATTTGGCGCTAAAGTCACAGTAAGGGAGGTCTCATGTTTGAAACCACCAAACATGAGACCTCAACAACATCCGAATGGGAATGAAAATGCATTTTAAGTGATTAGCGGTCTTTCAGCGCTTGGTGAAGGAGACCACTGACCACCACCGGCGATGTAAACACCACAGCTCACATCTACTGTTAGTTACGTGACTCACTGATCTGTTGACATTGTTTGGGTGAAACCGCTGATTGAACTATGCTAGATTGATGCATTTACCGTATTTTTCGGATTAAAAGTCGCTCCGGAGTAAAAGTCTCACCAGCTGAAAATGCAGAATAAAGAAGTAAAAAAACATATAAGTAGAACTCGAGTATAAGTCGCATTTTTTGGGGAAATTAATTTGATAAAATCCAACACCAAGAAACGACATTTCATCTTGAAAGGCAATTTAAAATAAAACTAGAATAGAGAACAACAGGCTGAATAAGTGTTTACGTTATATGACGCATAAACAACGACCTGAGAACGTGCCTGGTGTCATTCACAGAACTATAACATGTAGAACATGATCTACGTTTACCAAACACTGTCACTGCTAATCACACAGAACTATAACATATAGAACATGCTCTACGTTTACCAAACACTCTGTCACTAATCACACAGAACTATAACATATAGAACACGCTCTACGTTTACCAAACACTCTGTCACTAATCACACAGAACTATAACATATAGAACATGCTCTACGTTTACCAAACACTCTGTCACTAATCACACAGAACTATAACATATAGAACATGCTCTACGTTTACCAAACACTCTGTCACTAATCACACAGAACTATAACATATAGAACATGCTCTACGTTTACCAAACACTCTGTCACTAATCACACAGAACTATAACATATAGAACACGCTCTACGTTTACCAAACACTCTGTCACTGATCACACAGAACTATAACATATAGAACATGCTCTACGTTTACCAAACACTCTGTCACTGATCACACAGAACTATAACATATAGAACATGCTCTACGTTTACCAAACACTCTGTCACTGCTAATCACACAGAACTATAACATACAGAACATGCTCTACGTTTACCAAACACTCTGTCACTAATCACACAGAACTATAACATATAGAACACGCTCTACGTTTACCGAAGACTCTGTCACTAATCACACAGAACTATAACATATAGAACACGCTCTACGTTTACCAAAGACTCTGTCACTGATCACACAGAACTATAACATATAGAACATGCTCTACGTTTACCAAACACTCTGTCACTAATCACACAGAACTATAACATATAGAACATGCTCTACGTTTACCAAACACTCTGTCACTAATCACACAGAACTATAACATATAGAACATGCTCTACATTTACCAAACACTCTGTCACTAATCACACAGAACTATAACATATAGAACATGCTCTACGTTTACCAAACACTCTGTCACTAATCACACAGAACTATAACATATAGAACATGCTCTACGTTTACCAAACACTCTGTCACTAATCACACAGCACTATAACATATAAAACATGCTCTACGTTTACCAAACACTCTGTCACTAATCACACAGAACTATAACATATAGAACATGCTCTACGTTTACCAAACACTCTGTCACTGCTAATCACTGAATCCACTGAACTCTTCTTCCTCGGTGTCACTTCTGAACAACTCCACCAACTCAACGGTACGGAAGTAGCAGCTAGCATCTTTTTTTTCACAGTGCACTTCTGCCATGACCCGCCCCCGCCCAATTTTGATTGGTTGACGTGTGTGTGTGACGATTGCTGATATACGCCTAGTCTCTTACGTGACTGGGATAAATAACAGCCCGGGCTATTGTTTGATATTTTACAGTAATGTGTTGATAATTTCACACATAAGTCGCTCCAGAGTTTAAGTCGCACCCCCGGCCAAACTATGAAAAAAACTGCGACTTATAATCCGAAAAATACCGTAACCTTAACTCATCATGGATGTGTGTGCAGGTCATACGTGATGCACTTTGACTCCTGAGAACTGCACAGTACAGAGACACTGGACAGGAGGATTTCTCTCACACTCCTGTTTTCACACTGTGAGCCCTTTAATTTCATCGACGTGGGCAACCTTGGAAACTTGCATTGACGTCAAGAGGCTTATTGCCGATACAAGTCATGTCATAACCCAAACAGATTTTATTCATGTCTTCTCTGTGTACATTCACTCAAGTCCTGTACTCGAGCACAATTCTGAGTTACTTTTACTTAACTCGCTTCAAAGCCACCAGACTCTTTTGACAAAAACAGTCACAGCTGTCGGGCCGTGTCTAGATCATTTCAAGATGGCCGTGCATGTGTGAAAGGGGCCATGCAGCAAATCAGGCCTTTGAATTATGAATGGTAATGTGCAGATATGGTAGAAATCAATAATGAGATCCAGGTGAGCACGTCAGAAGTGTAGAATCAAGTGGTTTTAAAGTGTGGAAATAAAAAACAATAAAAACAAAAAAGGGAGTTCGCAGTGCAGGTGAAGGGGAAATCTATGTTGATCGGAGGCTTATCGTATACATCCCAAACAAGCACTGGATAGTTGGCCAATCCAGCTCCAATCAAGAACCTACCAGACGATATACACACTTAACTCCACAGGCGGTGTACTCACACACACACACACACACACATATACACACTCACACACACACACCAGCAGACCGAGCAAGACTGGCACAGTCACACATGCACAGGATCAACGTTCACCTCTCTTTCACTTCATTCTGTGTGAGCGAAGGCGCCTGCATTCATGCGACCGTTCCTTTAAAGTGGAAAGCATCAATCAATCAGCAAACTGTGAGCGCTCCACACAAGAACAAGAACTTCTTATAACTTCTGAATTTATGCCATTATAGTAAAGCTTGAGTTTAGAGTTATAAATGGCAGCGTGGTTTATTCTGAAAGAACCATGCGACGTATTCAAAATCAATTTAGGGCCTACTCACACTGTCCTTCTGGCCGGGGCCATAACCGTTTTTTCAGCTAAAGCCTAGTACCTTTAAGCAGTGTGAGTGCACCCGTTCCGCGCATAACAGCCCACGGCCCGCTTGAAAGAGGTGGGCTTTAGCGGAGCCGTTTGCACATGTACGAGCACGAGCGTGCGCACGTGTGCGAGCACGAGCACGAGCCCTACGGCAGTAGCGTTATGTCCGCCTGTTCTGACATGTAAATAGAAGGACGGACCATGCGCGGACATTTAACAACAACAACAATGGCGGTGAAAGGTTCACGTTGGTGTGGTGCGGAGGTGGAGTGTTTACTGCAGATTTGGTCGATGAAAAGATTCAAAAACAGTCGACAAGACGCACAAAAACTCTGAGGTCTGTGGAAAGATTTGTAAACAAAGCCACACACACGCGATCAATGCATGTGACGTGTTACGGCGTGATGGCGTATGGACAGCAAGAAGCATTGGCCGAGGCCCTGGCAGTGTGAGTACAAACGGGGCTGGGGCGCGGGGGGGAGAGGGAGGGGGGACAAGTACCCTAAAGCCCGGGTCGCGGTCTGGAAGGACAGTGTGAGTACACTCTTAAGCAAAAGAAACCATTCCTTTCTCAATTTCTGAAACTTTTGCTTTGCCAATGTGACAGCAGCGACCCTAAGCAAGTATTACAATATGGACAAACTGTATGCAGATGAACATGGACACTTGTTAACACACACATGTTTAAAGTAGACAAACACGATAAGCCCACACCCGTCAGATGATGAGTCTTTGTGGAGAGGAAATGAGCTGGATCAGTCGTAGCAACAGGACTGTTACCACGTGAACGCCCAGTGTAAACACACACACACACACACACACACACACACACATGCACGCACACGCACACACACACACTTTTGACTGTTTTTCTGTACATTATATTTCTCTGTGCTACTGAAGAACGCTGTCATGAGCCATGTGAGCATGATTGAACTTGGCAGGCACGGTTACCATGATGAAAAGGTGATGAGAGAGTCCACGTCCAAGGAAGTTTTACCAAAGAAGGGAAGAGAGATGGGCAGAGAGGAGGAAAGAATGAGACGAACAGCGGTGAAGGGCAACGGTCACATCTGGCCAGAGTTAGAGTTTAAGAGTGAAATGGATGGACCGACAGGAGGTCTCACACACACAAACACACAGGTTTTGGTTACAGTGCTTGCATAAATGTCCTCTCTCCAATTCACACACACACACACACACACACACACACACACACAGACACACAGACACACACACACACACACACACACACAAACACACCCACATGCACACACACGAAGGCACGCACGCACACACACACACACACACTTTGACATTCAGCCACATCGCATTCTATAAATCCTAAAAACAACTGAGGAAAAATCGAAATATTCATCTTTCAATCCAAACTAATCACAATAAACAAACTGTAATACGTTGAGCCTCTGGTGCAGTACGCTTTAAAGAGTTTCCCTGAGGATCTTTTTCAGTTCAACAGGAGTTCAGACAGAGATCCGGGTCAAGTCTTTGTATATTCCAGGAAACATTAAAACCGACCTACGAATTAGTTGCCACTTATGAGAAATGCTCGGATAAAAAAAACAAAAAAGGGTTTTGTTTTTTTCAGGCTCTAAACACCAGCTGCCGCTCTGATTGTTGTTTGATTGTTACTGTTTTGGTTTTCATTGGTGAGTGAAGGCCTGGAGCCACATGAAAGATTGGAACTAAATTAATTCACAACACAGTTCACCTCCTTTTTACCCTCATAATAACTGCGGCTTTAAAGACGGAAAAACAATCTCATTCCACACCGTTCGACTTTATCGCATCCTGTCACACCTTAGTTCAGCTCTTCATTGAATCTGAGCTCCACCATGTTTACAATCAGTGCGTTTACACGTACATCCTTAACCCGAAAATGGCCTTTACCCCTGTTAAAGGAATGATTGGATCATTGATGTCCCCCTCGTATACATGAGCGGGGGTTGAATGGGAAAATGATGAGTAACTCGACCTCCGGTACAGTAGGTGGTGCTCTGCCAATATTCAGCTGGTCTAAATGCGGCTTTTTTTCGGGTTTACCTTTGTCAAAATCACAAACGGCCGGCTTTTGCACAGAATTACAACCGACAGGGGTCTTCTTGGTGGTAATGTTACTTGCCGTTGCAAAGTCCTCCCTCGGTTTAAAGGTAACGCTCTATTATTGTTGTTTTCTTCATGTTGTTTTCGGCGCCGTTGCTTTGTTGTTTATTATATTTCCGGGTAAAAAGCCACTGCCGCGGAGTGGGGAGCATGCGCAGACGAACACAGATAATAATCCGGGTAAGGTGTTTACATGCACGAAAAATCAGGGATCTGAAGGAGTTCTCTAGGTCTGTTAACCGGGGTACGAGAACCCTGATTTTAGCCGGGGTATGATGTTTACATGGCGTTTAACAAACCGTGGTATGCCCTAATATGATCGGGTTTTTAAACTGCATGTAAACGCACTCAGTGTTAAAATCCAATGCTTTTCATGGTTTTACTGTTCCATCAATTGTAAATATTCCAGATGTCTCGTGCATCGTTTTATTCACATCTTTAAGATTCATTGCGACATAAGTTTGTAATAAGTGATCCAGTAGTTGGGCCACTGAGGTTTGAAAGGTTACTCAGGTCAAAGCCAGCCCCCCCGAACCCCCGAACTCCCAGATACTGTTGCTCGTTGTTCTGAAACCCAACCAGGCGTCATTGTGCCTGATCCGGGACCTCACACATTGGATCCGATCACCACTTCTTCCGCTGTTAAAATATGTAAATGCATTTTGTGTTATATTTAATGCTGTTTTGTCACTTTTGTTTTGCATTAAAGTTAAAGTTAATCAGTTGTTTGCCTATTTTGGATGCATATTATATCAGATACATTGTAAAGCGATGCCATCACTCATCATGCAGCGATGCCTGAAGTGTGGGAGTTTTGTGCACGTAAACTAACAATATTGCAATTTGAATTACCTTCAGCAACATGGAAAAACTGGCAAAATGAAAAGAGGTCAGTCAATATTTGGGCACATTACTGTCCCACAACTAGTGGGCATTAGTGCCGTTGCAACAAGTGCTCCGGTAGTCAGGTGACGTGGTAAAACAGGCCTCAAAACTTCACTTGGGTCATGCACACACCGGACTTTCACCTTGAAGACGGTTTGTATCCTGTCCCATGTGAGAGTGAAATTAAATTACATAACAGTCGTACGTATTTCAACCCAAGCCATGAAATCTTCCTAAACCTCACAGTAGTTTTGATGCCTAAACATAAGTAACCTTTCAAAACTCATTTTTTACAATTGCATCAACGTTCAAATTCTATTTCCACCGCAAAGTTAACTTGGGACATACCGTAATGTGCAGAGGGACAACCCCAAAGTTAAAGCAACTACAAGGAATCACATGTGTGGATTTTGGCGTGCCCTGTGCACCAAAACCGTCGTGTTTCCATGAGCCTCACCGCCTCGCTTTGGGAAGATCTTGATCTGGCGAACACTTGCATTTGTTTTGGAGGTCAGAGAAGGAAAGGATGCATATTGATAAGGTTCTGACTCAGCGGATTTCACTGGGAACAGACATTAAGAATCATTTTATAGTCAATCTTCTTGCTGATGGCCTACAACTGCAAAGCACAAAGATCCCTCACAGCTTTGAACATCCTCTCACCTCAAAATGAAGCAGAGAGAGAATATTCTTTCTTTACTAGTTCCTCTTTTAGACAATCTCACCTGTTGAAGGACCATCAGCCTGCCTCCTTCTGTACCCAAACATCTGCGTCTGTCATGCCATGCAACACTTTACACACAGCAGAGCAAACACCTGCACATCCACTGGAGGAAATCATAAAACATCGTCAGCAAACACGAGACACCAAACACAGGGTTAGTGCACCACCGTGAATCCCACCTGCGTGTGGTCTGGCATCAAACGAAACCCGGATTATGTGGACTAAGCAAACAGAACGATAGATTGGTAAGCAGAAGACGGAGGTGTTGTAAACATTTCAATACGCTGACTCTCGTTAAACGCCGTGAGAACTGTCGTGCCCTGGTGTTTATAGCCGACTGGAAAGAGGAAGGGGCAGACGTTCATCTCACAAACATTACGACAAGGTGAGCTGTAAATCTGTTTGCTTTGGTCACTACGGCAACAAGCTCCGCTGAGCTTTCTCTTTGGAAGCCATTTTTGCAGATGAGCGGTTTTTGCTCGTTTCAGTTGAATGGCCCGAGTCCACGATTACGCCAAAATTGGTAGCACTGAAAACAGATGTTATTTTATTCTTGAGTAAAAAGAAAAACAGCTTTGTTCAGACTTGGTAAGCATTTGGTCTTGGATGCTGGTTCGCACTAATCCATCTCTTGGTGCTGTCACAGCAGAATTATGGGTACTTGTGTTTGAAGCCTTGCATTTTTCAAAAGTTGAGAGGTAAAAGTGTAAAAACGGGGGCCTATTTTTACAACCTCCATAACAGACAAATGTTTCTCATTATAGAATATGAACTGGGTCTTGGAAGCGCAATGATGCATGAAGCAGCAGGGGATTCGGAGCTGCTAAATACACTAAAGTTAGAGTTCAGTAGAAAAAAAAATTACATTTTGGGCCAGATCTCCTGTTGCTTTCCAAACGTGGAAAGGTACTTCACGTCCAAAGATCTTATGACCACAGAGAGACAAGAGTCCAACAAAATCTCACAGTCACGTCTCCTGATTGCAGCAATAAATCTTCATGCGAGTGGATTTGAGGCAGAACTTGGCACCAGTCACCGCAGTCTGAGCTGGGACCGAAACCGACTGTAAATGGTGTTCAGCCCCCAGGACGGAGGGGTAGGAGGGCCTCATCAGCTGATTATCAGGGTCAGATTTTGAGCTGCAGACGTAGGTCAGTTCAGTCTTCCTTGCATGGACGTCTCCCTTATTTCTGACGTGTTTTTTTGGATCGTAGCAAGCAGTTAACACGCAGCCTTTCCCCCGCTCCATGTACAGCGCCAAAGCCCTCCACTGCTGGGAGTCGGTGGAATGTGCATCATATAAACATTCAATTACACAAGTGTGTTTCTGTACATGTGTCCCTCCTCGTGTGCAATCAGGACAATCAACACTTCTATCACATGTGCAGTGATGTGTTAATATGTGGTGATGACTTTCTCTCTGGACGGCTGCAGCTGTCACAACAGAAAAGAAAAATAACCCCCTCTGTGTCCAGAATGCAACACATTTTTCTCCTCTCTCACCGTCTCTCTCTCGTTCATCTCTAGATCTACAGGCTATTTTCTTTTGCACTTTTTGTTAAGAGATGCACACAACTTTTTAATATGCACTTATTTTCATATAAAAAGGTGCAAGCGATACACAGTAGGGTTGATGTTTTGCTTTAAATATGGCTTCCAAAAGGTCAGTAACAGGGTCTACTTCATTGCCTAATAGACATTGTTTCCTTCATGGTGCCTTTACTAGCCTCAATTTACGTTAGGCAAGGACGGATTTATTTATGGGTCAGCATTTTTTCCATCCATGGTGTCGAATCCAAAACGTTTTTCAAATGACTTCTCAGATGGTTAGATGTCAAGATCTGTTCAACATGGATAGCTACTTTTCTCTGTTTTGCGTTAGTAAAGAGGGAGAGAGAACGCCTAGTTTATGATGATTAATGCAGCATTTACTGGGTCAGATGGAATAATTCAGCATTTTCGTGCAAAGAATATATGAAGCAGAAATGAACCACAGGCCGCCTGTTAGCTTAGCCAGCCAAGCAGCAGTCGCCTGCTGCTCATGGAGGAATCGTTGGGTCTCTGTAAATTAAATATGTCACAGAGTGTGGTCTTTAACTACTCTTTACGTAAAGTGTCTTGAGATAGCTTTTGTTATGATTTGGCACTGTAAATAAAATAAAAAGATTTTAAAAAAGGGCCGGTATTGAATTAAAACCACGTCTTATATTTTTCCACAGGTTTTTTGGATGATTGAGAAGAACTCTGTCACCTTTGGAGAGATTTTCACGTCTTTTGGTTTGGCTAAGTTTCCCGGCTGCTGGCAGCACCTCCGACATTTATCTTCTCATGTGACTATAGAAAAGACATCTTTACAAGTCACTGCATTTACATAACCTACCAGAATATATGCTCATATTTTATTTAAAGCTTTACTGAACCCTGCGTGCATGTCTGTATGCATACACACACCTGGCTGCATGAACTCTTGTTCTCATATCTGAGTGTTTTCTCTCTGCTCTGCGCTGTGAAGGAAATGGAGACTGATGTTGTAATCAGTACCAACGCTCTCTGCGAACACTACCATTCTTTCCTGCTCTCTCTCTTTCACTCATCTCATCTCACTCAGTTACTCAAGCGGTCACTCATGCACTCCCACTCACTCCTGCTTCTTTCTCTTTTCTTACCCCCAGCTCTACCTTCTTCTGTTTCACTTAACAAGCCCCAAAGCAGAGGGGCAGAGGCGATGAAGAAATGTTGAAATGTTGGGCCAGGTTTCAGAGTTTATTCCCTGACTGCCTCCCCCCTCCCACCCTCTGTCCTCCACCACAGGCCCCGTCTCTCCTGCCAACACACAATCACAGCTATGAGCCGTGTTTCCAGACAGATCTGGTGTAATTTAAACACATGTGGACTCACACTGTAGCCAATTAGCTTCTCAGTGATACCGGTATGCATGTAAAAGGGTCATTTGTGGTCATTTCATGTGTCGATACAAAAGCACACACACAGGCTTATATGAAAACACACACACGACAGACGCGAGCCTCCATCCTCCCCCCGCTGACATAGCGCTGATCTGAGTTCACCTTTTCCGGTCAAGACCAGCTGCACGTCTGGAACCTCACAGCCCAACTGGACTGACCAAAGCCTGGGGAGAGAGAACACAGACCGTGGGCGTCCAGTGGAGAACAAGAGAGCGAGAGAGGCAGACGAAAATACACAAAAGGTCCTGGACCATATGATGTTGAGGCCAAAGAGCCGGCAGGCTTTAACCAAATCTCTGCAGCTAATTTCACTCCAAAGAAAGGTTAAACAAAAGAGAAGGAGGTCATTAAAGAAGTAATCTCATGTAATGTTTGAAATGAAATGAAAACCTGCAGAAACGTCTGCCTGTTTCATAACTGAGGGCTGCCGGGGAGAACAAGAGGCATTGCCACATTCATTCTGAGAAGCCTGGAACTGCTGTGTGGCACAATACAAGAGTGGAGAACCGCTGCTCCGTTTCAGACAGTTGGGGAAACTGTGGACTAAAGAGAGCTTTAAGGGCAGGATTTAGAAAGTGCAGCTCGCATTTCTACACAATCAGCTAGATCCATTAAAAACGTGGCACATTAGCCAAGCGTGGATAAGAAGAAGAAGAAGAAGAATTACTTTATTATACTTTATCCGGCAACGGGGAAATTTTATTTTTTCACTCTATCATTATTAATCATGTTACACACACACACAGGCCCGAAATACACACACATGCACAGACAGGATCTATATACATGCAATGATGGAGAGATGTTAGAGCGAGGGAGCTGCCAGTGACCAGCGCCCCAAGCAGTTGGGAGTTCGGTGCTTGGCAATGCCCAGGAGATGAACCGGCACTCTCCAGCCACCAGTCCACACTCCATTCAGGGTCCACACAGGGACTCGAACCGGCGACCCTCTGGTTCCCAACCAAGTCTCCTATGGACTGAGCTACTGCCCCCCACAATGGGGGTGTTGTATAAATTGTTGCAAGTTGCAAAAATGCACCCCGGTGGGCTAACAAGAGCATGGAAAGTGGATAAATGAATTGAAACAATAGGAAAAGAAAAATCAGCGTTTGTATAATTTTATGTCGACCCCGGTAGGATTAGCAACCGCTGTTGTGTAAAAGCTAACGGGGATCGGAAAAAGAGTATAAAGAAAACAATAAAGATTGAAAAAACAATGAAGAATTAAACCAAAGTTGCAATAAAGTGAAAAACGTTCCCAACATCTTTATCCGCTTATGAGGTAACAGAGGAAAAAGGCAAACTTAAAGTCTGTGTGGTAGGAAACAACATAAATCAGGGGGTAAAGATGGTTTTAAAATTGAAGGAACACTTGAGAGAACATTGGCATCGGATAGACGCTACTTCTCGTTTCCATCGTTGTCTCAGCGCATGTAATTATACCAAGTTAATAAAAAAAATGAACGCTACTCGTAGCTTGATTTGTTCATATGCCTCCAAAAGGACATTTGACTGAACTAACAAGGGTTAAAAAAAAGGTTTCCAGCTTCAACAATTCCCCGTTGTGTATGAAGCTGCAATAAACAATCGAATCAACGTCTCGGGGAAACAACAGATTGTGTTTTGTTCCAGCTATGCAGAAAAACGGTAAAATGCCAACTCCATAAGTGCAGCCATAAAAAGGTGCTCTGCAACAAACTGCTTATTTTATCCACTTGGAAAAGAATATAGGCACCCCGGTAGCTTATTTCCACATAATCAGCACCGCACTCGTTATTCTCTGGGTTATTAGTACTTACTTGACTTTCCACAGCTGTTAAAGTCATAAGTATAAGTATAAGTATCTGTTTTGAATTAGTATACTCTGCATAGTGCTACCATGCTACTACATTTATGTTTTATGAGAAATAATGCAGCACTGTTAGAGGACATTGAGTACTGACTGGAAAAAGTGGATGAACGACTCAGCCTTTATCATACCTAGCTACCGTGACATCATCCATTGGTTGGGACTACTGTTTTTAAGCCAGGAGGATGGTATTTTGGTAGATGCCATCTTGTTTTTATGTTTTTTTTTAACTGGTCGTGACCCTATTTGGACAAGAGGGCGGAGTGCTTAGCAGCTTCAAGCTACTTTCTACTGTCATTTTAATGGTGCTGCGCTTAAAAGGGAAACTGCTGATTTTCAGCGCTAGCTAACGTAAGCTTTGTTCAAGTTCAACAATTTTTCTTTATCCCGGATTCAATTCAGCAGTCCACAGCCTAAACAGAAAACAAAAAGGTAAGTTTCCATTGGGGTCAATTTTATCCGCTTAGGAAGTTTCAGGGCGCGCCCTTTGAAATGGCCGCTCACTCACAAAAAATTCACAACGTCAACTTTTGTACAAGTAACATGAAAGAAAACACTCAACCTTAAAAATTCTGCCCGCCCCACCCCCCTGCTCTTCCGCAGGTCCAAAGAACGGCTGCTCAAACGGCCGCTTGTGCGAGAATTGAACACCTAGAAACATGTTCACGGCTAGTGTAGTAATCAAGAATACCATGCTGTATTGTCTATTTTACTAAAAGAGACCATAATTTACTAAATGAACATCATGCTGTATTGAAGAGGACTTGAAACAAACGATTGAGACAATAAATGTTTACTGAGGTTATAAATCAAGTGAGTAATAGCCTAATTTTCTCATTGACTTCTATACAAAGAGACAAAGAGTTTGGGTAACCAGTGAAGTCGCCACCTGCTGGACATTAGAAAGAACTTCCACATTGACTTCACTTTTCAGACCCCGAGTCTACGTCCATCTCTATTATACAGCCTCTATCAGGTTGCCTTTGAGCAAGGCCCTCAACTCCAAGCTGTTCCAGCGGAGCAGCTCGTTGATACGGTAGCCCAGCAGCTCCCAGGTGTGAATGTGTGTAACTAACTGTAAAGTTGGATGTCTCCAAGAACGACCAGCTTGAACTGGAGCAGCTGCACTCTCGCACGTCCCACCTCCCTGACACGACCCGTTCTGGACCCCCAGTCCACTTGTGTTTACACTGCGGTGTCAACATCTGTGTACATTTCACCCAAACAAAAGCTGCGCCGAGCGCTCCGCAGAGCCGAGATTAAGGGAGGGGTCTGCTGTAAAACTTACAGGAGGGGAGAGAGAGAGAGCAGGACCCTCTTAACCTCAACTCATACCGCTCCTATAGTCACACACACTTTGATCAAGTCTACAGAGGGAAGCCCGCGAGCTTGAAGCACTCACACCCTCCATTTACGTCGCTGACGTTTAGAGTGGTCTTAGAGAAGAAACACGCACAGACACACACATGAAATGGTAAACACAAAAACCACGAGTGCTTAGAGTGTTTGTGTTTTCTGTGCCATAGTGACTACAGAGGCAGTAGTGGACTGGTAGTCGCACCACAGTCTAAACATCATGGTCATGGTAGGAAGAAGAGGATAAGCCTTAGTCATTATGCCTCCAAGATACAAAGAATTTGACTTTGTCGTATTTACTGACATTCTGTAGTGTGGTTGTACTATAAGTCGCAGTTTTTTCCATGGTTTGACTGGTCCTGTGACTTATACTCAGGTGAGACTAATATATTTAAATGATCATTTCACATGTTATTTTCACACTGACAGCCGCGAGAGGGCGCTCTAGGCTTGTGTGCCAGTATCTGTTACTCCTATTACCGTATTTTCCGCACTATAAGTTGCACCTTAAAACCTTCGAATGTCTCAAAAGCCGACAGTGCGCCTTATAATCCGGTGCTCCTTATATATGGACCAATATTGAGCCACAACAGGTCTCGCAACTACGGTAAGCAGCCGCCGACTCTATTTTCCCCCGTAGAAGAAGTAACGCGCGGTGCATGTTGAGATATACGACTTTGCGAAGCGTGCCATTTCATTTCCATGTGTGTGTTTGTGTAAAGAGCCAAAAATGGCTCCTGTTAAGAGACACGCTTACGACAGAGTTTAAACTCAAGGCCATTAGTCACGCAGTAGAACACGGGAATAGAGCAGCAGCCACAGAGTTTAACATGAACCAATCAATGGTGCCGAAGTGGAGGAAGCAACAAGACGACCTCCCCTGACTGTGTTGTTGACGTTCCCTTTAGCGCAGCTCCATCTAATGGATGCAGAACGTAACCCCAGCCTCGACTGTAGCGTCTGTTCTATGCTCCTTATAATGCGATGCGCCTTATAGTGCGGAAAATACGGTACTCCTGTACCACCGAAAATGAAAACGGTGACCGAGAAGCAGAAAGAAAGTTTGGCGTGAACCAGAAACTTGTGAGGGACTGGAGAAAAGCGGAGGATCCTCGAACTGCAATGGTGAAAACCAAAAAAGCTAATTGCGGGCTAAAAGCTCGATGGCCACAGCTCAGGGAACGAGTTCACAAATGGGTGATGATAAATATAAAAGCACTGAGACTTCATTCATTAATCCATTATTCATTCATTCATTCTTCATTCATCTTCAACCGCTTGTCCCTGTCGGGGTCGCAGGGGGGGCTGGAGCCGATCCCAGCTGACATCGGGCGTGAGGCGGGGTACATCGTGGACAGGACGCCAGTCTATCACAGGACACATAGAGACGAACAGAGACAGACAACCATTCACACCTACGGGTGATTTAGAGTCATCAATGAACCGAACACCTGCACGTCTTTGGACTGTGGGAGGAAACCGGAGAACCCGGAGAAAACCCATGCAGACACAGGGAGAACATGCAAACTCCACACAGAAGGGCCCCAGCAGGGATTCCAACCAGGAACCCTCTCGCTGTGAGGTGACAGTGCTTACCACCACAACCACTGTGTCGCCAAACACTGAGACTTAGGACAGCTAATTGTGTTTCGAAAATAAATAACCATTAACATCAACGGAAATAAACAGGGATAGCATTGATTTGAAGGTTGTAGTGATGTGAGGTTTAATACTAGACACGTTGTAGGATGTGTTACACACACACACACACACACACACACACACACACACACACACACACACACACACACACACACACACACACACACACACACACACACACACACACACACACACACACACACACACACACACACACACACACACACACACACACACACACACACACACACACACACACACACACACACACACACACACACACACACACACACACACACACACACACACACACACACACACACACACACACACACACACACACACACACACACACACACAATTAAAGAGATTATTGGAGGATGAGTCACTGTGAAGAGGAGTTAACAGAAAATAAGTAATTCTCCTCGGGTATTTTAGCTCACCATTAGTCCTGAATAAAGCTGCTTTATAGGTTTATACTTGTAGGTCACTGTGAGGTCCTGTCCAAGTTATCCTGTACAGTAATACAACCTCAACCATCCATATGTGTGTGTGTGTGTGTGTGTGTGTGTGTGTGTGTGTGTGTGTGTGTGTGTGTGTGTGTGTGTGTGTGTGTGTGTGTGTGTGTGTGTGTGTGTGTGTGTGTGTGTGTGTGTGTGTGTGTGTGTGTGTGTGTGTGTGTGTGTGTGTGTGTGTGTGTGTCTAAAATATTGCTTTAAGTTCATGTGCACATTCATTTAATGATAAAACTGCAATCGCTGGCGCCCCTGCAAGTGACTGATGTGCGTTGGCGAGCCTCGTCTTCTTTTCCCAGTAACCACAGCCCGTGATGTACGACTACTCAGGACGCAACGAGTCAGAGGTAAGAAGGTCATTTGGAGGGTTACAAGGTTGTTCGAGGCTACATTGCCCCTGTCCAGCTAGCATGGTTCCCACGCCCAAAGACGCTGTGTTTTTTCAAAGTGACCCAAAATGTGAATTTGGTCAAGAGTAATTCAGAACATGAGTATTCTTCAACTAATAACTGGTTTTAGTCTCAATCTGCTCCACTGTAGTGTCCTCAAGTACCTTCCTTCACAATACAGGTCATTTCATATCTCGATAACGACTTAACTTGTTCTTTGCCCTTTGCAGTTTGCATTTTTTTACCGTTTGTGTTGTGTGTTGTGTCTCCTGCATGTTCAGTTAGTCTGTAACTTTGTGTTTTGCTGCTGCCGACCTGAACAGGCCTCTCTAGCAAATGAGACCCTGGGTCTCAATGAGATTTTACCTGTATCAATAAAGGTTAATAATAATAAATATATATATCACAATGTAGCTTGTTTCCTGGTGATTCAATATATAAATAATCTATAGGAATAATAACCACACGGTAAAGTCTATTTCTGTAAACTACTGTGTGAATTAAGGACTTGATTGAGTACTTTCTCATTTCGTTAAGAGTTTTGTGCAAAATGAACATAACATGCAAGGCTCAGAGGGTAAAGCGTTGTTCAAATGACTTTAATTTTGCAGTTCAAAAGCTTGTTTTTCAATATTAGGGTGAAATGATGGAGAAAAATATATACAATATACATTTGTGTCTCATCTTCATCCGCTTATCCGGGGTCGGGTCGCGGGGGCAGCAGCTTTAGCAGGGGACCCCAAACTTCCCTTTCCCGGGCCACATTAACCAGCTCTAACTGGGGGATCCTGAGGCGTTCCCAGGCCAGTGTCCTGGGTCTTCCCCGAGGCCTCCTCCCAGCTGGACCTGCCTGGAACACCTCCCTAGGGAGGCGCCCAGGGTTCATCCTTACCAGATGCCCGAACAACCTCAACTGGCTCCTTTCAACGCTAAGGAGCAGCGGCTCTACTCCGAGTTCCTCACGGATGCTGAACTTCTCCCCCTCTCTCTAAGGGAGACTCCAGCCCCCCTCCTAAGAAAACCCATTTCGGTGAGGTTAGGTGAGGGTAGGAACGAAGACTGACCGGTAGATCGAGAGCTTTGCCTTCCGGCTCAGCTCTCTTTTCGTCACAACGGTGCGGTAGAGCGACATTTGTGTGACAGACAATTCGTTTTTGATAATCTATATCACCATATTGCCCAGTCCTGCTCCAGACAGTTTTTCTACAGATGACCTTGACTTCTAAAACTCATTTGGCAACAAAAAAAGTGTATGTATATTTAGTTTAAGAAACTAATGAAGAATGAGTGGTTGGTTGGCACATCTTTAAGGTCATTTAGCTAAAAGGAGGTACATCTCAATACGAACATGGTCATTGCTCACGAGCTGCGGAACTTCCCTGAACTGTGTCGACGAGTCAAACTTGTGACCCTTTCAGCATCTTAAACATTTATACACGCCTGACCACCAAATGACAGAGTTCAGATCCCCAAATGAGAAAGTAAGGGGACTTTATTCTCTCTGGGCATTCTGACACCTTTGTCTTAAATAATCTATTCAGAATAAACACAAAGCGACTCTATTTCAATTCCAAGTAATTATAGACCCCGGGCTCTTTGCACTTTGCGTGTTCCTGTAATTAAAGACAAAGCAGGGGCAAAGTGAGGAAGATTCCCATCCGCTCTGGATTCGAGGCTGCAAAGTTGGTTAGAGTGGCACATTGCATCTTTCCGAGTCCAGTAATTATCACTAGAAAATGGAGGGAAGCCCAAAGCAGAATGATGGGGTCACTAAAATAGATAGAAACGACTTTCTTGTCTTGAAAACATGAGACTTTTTTGGCGTCTATTTAAAGGTTCATTCACAGCATTACAGTGATGTTTCTGAGAGCACATTAAGATCCACGGTTCAAATCCAAACTCAAAACTTGCACAGGAACAGGAACATCTCCACCGTTTGTGTTCAGGTGGCGGGGGCGACAGTAGCTGAGTCAATAGGTGACTCGGCTGGGAACCGTAGGGTCACCGGCTCGAGTCCCTGTGTATGTATGAAAGAATGAAGTGTGGACTGGTGGTTGAAGAGGTGCCCGTTCATCTCCTGGGCAATGCCAAGGTGCAGTCGAGCAAGACACCGAACCCCCCAACTGGCACAACATTGGCAGCCCCCTCGCTCTGACATCTCTCCATTAATTGGAGAGTGAAAAAATAGAATTTCCTCTTTGCGGGATTAATAAAGTAATAATTCTTCTTCACCAAAAAGGGACACAGTAAGAATTCAATCCAGGACAAAAAGTACAGAAAACACAGCACTTTTCTGGAGAACTGCTATATGAACAAGGAACGTGAATCTTTGGGAAACGCACAACGATTCAGAATCGATTCTTCGCTCAAAACCAATTTTAAACAAACAGAAAAGAGGGCACACGTTAACGTTTACACTCTTACTTCAGTGTTTTGTTCATCAAAGTATCAAGTACAGCTTAGACCATTAAACTGCAACAGGAGACATAACTGACAGTGAAAGTAATTGATCTTTATCTTCCCATCCAAATGTCAAGGTATCCCTGGGCAAGACACTGAACCTCACGTTGCGGCAGGCACGCCATCAGTGTGTGAGTGTGTGGGTGAACTTGAGGAAAATTGTAAAGTGCTTTGTCTGCTGAGGTAGAAAGGTATAACATAAGTGTAGTGAAGTCCATTTACGCTATTTTTTTACTCTAAAAGGTTTAGTTCAATGATTTGAACGTGATTTAAGAGAACAATGACTCATCACTGGCTAAATATCATTTATAAAACAGAAGTTGGTGTGTTTGTGTGTGTGTGTGTGTGTGTGTGTGTGTGTGTGTGTGTGTGTGTGTGTGTGTGCGTGCGTGTGCGTGTGTGTGTGTGTGTGTTTTGCGGTAAA